>NC_064616.1:466262680-466571957 GCF_023898315.1 Schistocerca nitens
TTCGAGATCTGCACCTCAATTTCGTCCTACGGACCTTGACGTGTAAATAAATAAAATAAAAAATAAAAAGGAATGGCATCGCAGATCATCACTCCTAGCTGTTAGGCAGTATGGCAGGTGACAGTCAGGCCGATATACCACCGCTGTTCAGGGCGTCTCCAGACATGTCTTCGCTGGTCATCGGGACTCAGTTTGAAGCGGGACTCATCACTGAAGACATTGGTACTCCAGTCAATGAGTTCCAGGCTGAAGTCGTGTCTGGAGACGCTCCAGAGAGCGGTGGGTACAAAACTGACTCTCGCCCATCATACGGCGAGCCAGGACTAATGGTCGTTGGTGGAATTTCTTCTTATAGCAGGATCTCTTTGGTTGTTGGCAGCACCCTTACAGCACAATGGTAAGTCAACGATATTGTACGCCCCATTTTGTTGTCTTTCATGGCAAGCCATCATGGGCTCAAAATTTTGGCAACATAATGTCCGCCAGCACACGGTGAGAGTTTCTATTGCTTATCTTTGTGCTTGCCAAATCCTACCTTGGCCAACAAGGTCGCTGGATCTCTCCCAAATTGAGAACAATTGGAGTTTTATTGGTGGGGCCCTCCAATCAGCTCGGGATTTTAACGACCTAACGCATCAATTACATATAATTGGGCACGATATCATTCTAGAGGACACGCAACAACTCTATCAAGCCACACCAAGTTGAACAACTGCTTGCATAAAGACTTGAGATGGACCAACACTTTACTGACTTGCCCAGTTTGTGAAAGTCTTTCTCTTCAATAAATCGTCCAGTTTTTCTGAAATTTTAATCTTTTGTTTGTATGTACATGTACATCATATCTACCAATTTCCTTCCCAATCAGATAATTCCTTTGTGATGCTTCGCTTTTATTGTCTTAGAGTATATATATATATATATATATATATATATATATATATATATATATATATATATATATACACTCCTGGAAATGGAAAAAAGAACACATTGACACCGGTGTGTCAGACCCACCATACTTGCTCCGGACACTGCGAGAGGGCTGTACAAGCAATGATCACACGCACGGCACAGCGGACACACCAGGAACCGCGGTGTTGGCCGTCGAATGGCGCTAGCTGCGCAGCATTTGTGCACCGCCGCCGTCAGTGTCAGCCAGTTTGCCGTGGCATACGGAGCTCCATCGCAGTCTTTAACACTGGTAGCATGCCGCGACAGCGTGGACGTGAACCGTATGTGCAGTTGACGGACTTTGAGCGAGGGCGTATAGTGGGCATGCGGGAGGCCGGGTGGACGTACCGCCGAATTGCTCAACACGTGGGGCGTGAGGTCTCCACAGTACATCGATGTTGTCGCCAGTGGTGGGCGGAAGGTGCACGTGCCCGTCGACCTGGGACCGGACCGCAGCGACGCACGGATGCACGCCAAGACCATAGGATCCTACGCAGTGCCGTAGGGGACCGCACCGCCACTTCCCAGCAAATTAGGGACACTGTTGCTCCTGGGGTATCGGCGAGGACTATTCGCAACCGTCTCCATGAAGCTGGGCTACGGTCCCGCACACCGTTAGGCCTTCTTCCGCTCACGCCCCAACATCGTGCAGCCCGCCTCCAGTGGTGTCGCGACAGGCGTGAATGGAGGGACAAATGGAGACGTGTCGTCTTCAGCGATGAGAGTCGCTTCTGCCTTGGTGCCAATGATGGTCGTATGCGTGTTTGGCGCCGTGCAGGTGAGCGCCACAATCAGGACTGCATACGACCGAGGCACACAGGGCCAACACCCGGCATCATGGTGTGGGGAGCGATCTCCTACACTGGCCGTACACCACTGGTGATCGTCGACGGGACACTGAATAGTGCACGGTACATCCAAACCGTCATCGAACCCATCGTTCTACCATTCCTAGACCGGCAAGGGAACGTGCTGTTCCAACAGGACAATGCACGTCCGCATGTATCCCGTGCCACCCAACGTGCTCTAGAAGGTGTAAGTCAACTACCCTGGCCAGCAAGATCTCCGGATCTGTCCCCCATTGAGCATGTTTGTGACTGGATGAAGCGTCGTCTCACGCGGTCTGCACGTCCAGCACGAACGCTGGTCCAACTGAGGCGCCAGGTGGAAATGGCATGGCAAGCCGTTCCACAGGACTACATCCAGCATCTCTACGATCGTCTCCATGTGAGAATAGCAGCCTGCATTGCTGCGAAAGGTGGATATACACTGTACTAGTGCCGACATTGTGCATGCTCTGTTGCCTGTGTCTATGTGCCTGTGGTTCTGTCAGTGTGATCATGTGATGTATCTGACCCCAGGAATGTGTCAATAAAGTTTCCCCTTCCTGGGACAATGAATTCACGGTGTTCTTATTTCAATTTCCAGGAGTATATATATATATATATATATATATATATATATATATATATATATATAGTCCTTCCTCCCCGTCATTAACTTGCAGGCACATCCAATACTTGTGTTTGACGTGTCACCCACCATTCAATGTGCCACTTCTCCTCAACTTCACTTACAAGGGGAGGCCGTCAATTGTGAAATTCAAATTCGATTCATACTGCGCATAATAAAAGCTCATGGCCAGAGGTGTAATGTGGCAAAGCACCAAGATGCACTTCTCAGCCGTTGTCGAGAAAATCGACAGTTAAAAGAAACCATTGCGGTGAAATACTCTCTACGATTAATAATTTTCTACAGCGTCGTGGCGCAGCGGTAAGCGCTCGGGTTCGTAATCCGACGGTCGCCGGATCGAATCTCGCGCCATGCAGTTTTTTTATTAGTTTTTTTGTAATTCAAATATATATATATACGAGGGCTATTCCGAAAGTAAGGTCCGATAGGTCGCGAAATGGAAACCACGGTAAAAATCAAAAATGTTTTATTTGCAACAGTTAGATACACCTTGCAGCTACTTATTTCCATAGTCGCCGACCCGACTTAGACGTGTATCGTAGCGTTGTACCAACTTTCCCATACCCTCGCTATAGAAGGCAGCCGCCAGTGCTCTCCGCCAATTCTCTACGCTGGCCTACGGCTCGTTGTCTTGTGCCGAAATGTTGTCTTCATAACCAGCGGTTCATGTGACCTGAGCTGAAACTCAGAGGGAGACAATTACGGGCTGTATTGTGGGTAATCTCACATTTCCATTTGAAAACGATGCAGGAGCATCCTCATTGCCCCTGCAGAATGCGGCTGAGAATTGTCTTGAAGACGAAACAGCACGACAGTTATGTAATGTTAGCTGCATAGCTTCAGGGGAAATTTCTCACCAGGCCCCCGTACTTGGCGGCAGACACTATTTTCTAGACATCTTTACGCACTCACTGCGAGCTCAGAAATGAGAAGAGAGACGTGATGCTAACTGGGGTTATACTAGAGACACTACCCAACACATCTGTGCAAAGCTTTATCGGATTTTCATAGTCGTTTCCATTTCGTGACCGATCGGACCTTACTTTCGGAATAGCCCTCGTATACATATAAACTATTAATGAATTGCTTATGCATGTTGGTGAAGGCGGATCGCTCTCCAATTGTACCGCCTCCATTTTTCCGTTGCGCTGGGGACCGCATCTACCTTCTTTCGAAGTTAGCAGGCAACTACGCTGTTATGCGGCTGCTCGTTTCGGCCCATTCACCATTTGTCCTTCAAGTGTAACGAGCTAGTAACGGAGTTTATCTTTCATACCTGCCACAGCAAATTTGTGTTCGTGGGGTCTCTATTCTAATTCGAACGTTTGACTTACGCTATACGTATTCGTTTCGGAATATCGTTTCTACGTCTTCCGTTAACTATACGTGGTTAACATTATGAAGACAATTAATAACATTTGTGAAATACAACATTGCGGAAAACATAATGATGTTCGAAGTCGCCAGTTTTTCCACGAGAAACGACTTTCAACAACTTATTATATGCATAATTGTTGCAACTGATTGCCGGGAATATTTTATATATATATATATATATATATATATATATATATATATATATATATATATATATATCTGTGTGTGTGTGTGTATATATGTATACACATTTGAATTACAAAAAACAAATACTAAAAAAAATAAAGGTTGCATGGCGCGAGATTCGATCCGGCGACCTTCGGATGACGAACCCGAGCGCTTACCGCTGCGCCACGACGCTGTATAAAATTATTAATCGTAGAGTATTTCACCGCAACGATTTCTTTTAATTGTCGATTTTCTCGACAACGGCTGAGAAGTGCATCTTGGTGCTTTGCCACATTACACCTCTGGCCATGAGCTTTTATTATGCGCAGTATGAATCTGAATTTCACAATTGGCGGCCTCCCCTTGTTAGATATTTTGTTTTGCGCTGAAATAAGACACAGTCTCCGTTGCCAATAGTTCAATCAGAGCAAATATACAGCAAATTATAAACAATTCTAAATTATTGAAATCCACAGTTAACCTTTACAGAATGAAAAATTGATTATCTTGGTTATGGTATTATCAAACAGTACAAGTATATGATTAAATCATACATGTGTAAGATAGTACAATTTATTCCATCTACAGGTCCTTAGTAATTAGTATGTGTTCTTCTAGGATTGGAGATGCATGTAATGTATGTGGAGCCAAGGTTTACAAGGTAATGTGCTATCCAAATGTATTACTAATCGGAACTAATTTGTTGTTTTCTCAATTCATCAAGTAGCATTCACAACATGACATTATAAGTGTTCAATGAGCCATAACTTGTTTTCTTATTCTCCTTTCAACTTTACTTTGTTTATTCATTAACATTCAATAGTAAATTGAGCGGTAGTAATTAGATCTATCTTAACATTATTAGATGCTCTCCTTCTACTATGGCAGTTTGTTTCTGCAAGGAAAAGTTTTTCCTCATGTGAACATATTCCAGTGGTAAATCAGTCTCAGCCTAGAATGCCCCTTCCTAGTGCAGTCACCTCTACATCTTTCAGCCAACATAGTGTACACGAATGTTTCGTCCTAATTTTTGTACAAGATGTTTCAATTTTCTGCATTAATGGCCATAATTACATAAGTGTGCACCTCAAATAATAATAATAATACACAAACATTATAAATATTATAATGTTTTGTTCCATTAAAGTGATTTCTCATAATTATGAATCAGCTGTGCTTATTACTTCAGCTATGTAACTAGTATTTCTGTAGGATATAACGTGTAAGTAAATGACATGACAAGACTTTCCACACAGAAGCTACTAAAAAGATAATGTATCTTAAATAACAATAGTCATTTTACCTTGTAGAAAAGGTAAAGTTGTGTTGTTGTTCCTGTGAAAGGTTTTACTGTTTTGAATTAGTTTCCTAAAATGTAATAAATGCAATACGACACAAATGTGTGTATTCTTAACACCTAAAAATTTCTTAGCTTGTACAACAATAGTTGTGTGATATATAATTCAGATGATAACGTTCTATTAGATTCAATATCCACAGCTAATACAGATTATCGCCCTTTGATAACAGCTTCCTCTCATCATTTCTTGTGTAATTAGGCATTTATGATGCAAACTGTCTTACAAATATAGTCAAGCGTCTGCACACGCAAATCTCATATAATTAATGTACAATCAACTCGATTTCATCGAAAATTGAGTCGTGTAATTATTGCTGTCGCAACAGTACAGCTCTATAGCAATGGTACATCTGATTATGCTTCTTATAGCTTTGAGAATGTAATGAAATTGTTGGACATAGTACAAGCTACTTCACATTCCTTTCTTAGAAGTGTATTGGAATGGACAAGTGCTGATGACTACTAACAAGAGAAAATTTTGCTTTTATTTCTTATGGATATATTGAAACTGGAGAGAACTAATGAGAAAGCTTTTGCAGTGTCTTTGCTGTTCTTCATGTATCATTTGTTCATTTCAAGGTGGACATTTTCATTTCGAGTAGGACATTTGATTTCAAGATGGAGATCTGATTTTCCATATAATAAGTTTGAAGAGATTTGTATACGTGTGATTTTGTAATCATATTGCCAACATCGTTTACAGGATAAACTGGTAACATTTCGTTCTAACGCTATTTCAGTATTTGTACAAAGTTAGGAACAGCCAGCAAGGCAACAAATAACGAAGGCAGAGAATCCTTCCAAATGGAATCATTCATCTTTGCTATGCCACCACACATACGAAACAGAATTATGTATAAACTAGTTACTGTGCTGTAATGGGTGACTGAATAATCCTTCTCTGTTCAACAAAATGATGGTCTCATATAAATTTTAGATGAATAGAACAGCTCAATGTAAAAGTGGCATAGTACTTGCAGGATATTCACATGATATTCATGACTCAAGCAATAACTTTAGTGATGAATAGAGTATCAATATTATACATTTTGTGACTGCATTTAGTCATATCAATCTGCATATTCAACATGCATAAAATTTGTGTAAGTGTACAATAGTGTGTGTCAAGGTAGTAATCGTGTTAAATGTTTTGCTACTGAGGTTTACAAGTAATAAATGTGGTTGTTAGCTAAGCATCCAGTTAATCTTTGAGGTACCTTCATGTATACATTGTTTTGTTAAGGTGTATGAAATACAAACTGATTTAGGTAACTTTATTCCATGTGAGTGTTCAACAGACCTTAAAAACATTTGAATTCAACATCTCTAATTGCTGTGAAACTTCTAGGATTAACTAGAATAATTCTATGAACGTAATTTGAACCCGGAAGTTATAACTCTTTCAGAAACATCGACATTTATTCGTAATAGCTATGCCTAAATAGCTAGGTTTTCAAATGCACAAATATTTATTATTGTAATATTATTTGACATATATCTGCAGTTACAAGGCAACTCCATCGTAACAAAAGCTAGAAGGTACCTTCAGTTAAAAAAGTGTGTTGCCTGAAATGTGTATTTGTAGTTTGTGATTTCATACACCGCATGTCAAATAAGTGTACTGTGTACAAATGTTTCATTTCTATATCTTGGACTGTACAAACCTGTTACAATCTCCAAATTAATATCTAGTACCACGACAATATATGTGTGTTTATAAATCTTTATAGTGTAACCCCAGTAAGTGTATGTGTGGTTTACCGCGCGGAGTAGCTGCGTGGTTTGAGGTGTCATGTCACGGACTGCCTGGCCCCTCCCGCCGGAAGCTCGAGTCCTGCCTCGGGCACGGGTGTTTGTGTTGTCCTTAGCATAAGTTAGTTTAAGCAGTGTGTAAGTCTAGAGACTGATAACCTAAGGAGTTTGGCCCCTTAGCAATTCACACACATTTGAACATATGTGTGGTTTAACATCTCTAAATAATAGTATCATACAACCTTGTTTACAAGTGGGTTTAGAGTACTATACTACAAAAAATGGTTCAAATGGCTCTGAGCACTATGGGACTCAACATCTTAGGTCATCAGTCCCCTAGAAATTAGAACTACTTAAACCTAACTAACCTAAGGACATCACACACACCCATGCCCGAGGCAGGATTCGAACCTGCGACCGTAGCAGTCCCGCGGTTCCGGACTGCAGCGCCAGAACCGCTAGACCACCGCGGCCGGCACTATACTACATTTTGTAAGGTGTCAGGCATATCCAACACCTTCCATGAAAACCCTGACATGATAAGCAAATCCAGTAGTGTGTCACATAGCTCCGAATAAATCGTAACATTAAATTAACCAAAGTAATACGAGTAACTAGTGAGCAAATGGAATACCACAGACTAACACAAGAATGCCTAAATGCATGTCATAACTTCCCACCATGAGACAGACGCAGTTCCGAGGGGAGAAACGAGAACAGAAGCCGAGAGCAGAACCGTGTTAAGCGAGAAGGCCCTACGATATGGGACGGACACCCACGTCGCCAGCTAACCGCTAGGACCACACCCCAGCCGCAAGTTTCAGCGTGAGACTTTTTCGCGTCTCTGTTACGTCAGGACCACCCCTCAGCCCATGTTAAAAGCTAGAGCCCTCCAGAAGAACAGTATAGATCTTACGATAACGCTAAAAGGACCACACCAGCTGCAAGTTTTAGCGTGAGACTTTTTCGCGTCTCTGATACGTTGCAAACTTTAAAAACATTGCCCCACCACGAAAAGTATAACGTTTCTCATTGGATGGACAGAATTTTTGTAGGCGGAGCTTAAGGTTAACATTGAGACCCTGATTGGTCAGATGAAAACACAACCAGATAGTTTTTTTTAAACCAACTTCGGTAAATTGTAGTAAGGAAAAGTTAGGAAAGAGTTGCTTCCGAGACGGCGAGGTGAGCGGAGCTGTGCTGCCCACCACCCCCTGACGAACACCGACAAGGTAATGAACGCACGCGATGCCGCATAACAGCACGTATAGCTTCACTCAGAACTGCAGAAGTCTCATCTGTTACACCTCCTTTTTGCGTAATACTAGTGTCGATCGTCAATTAAAGCTCATGGTGTTCACATTTGCCACTTGAAGTAAAAATCTGAAACGCGATGATTTTTCTGTTATATAGTTATTGAGAAGCCATATCAGCCACTGTAATTTACGACAAGTTAGATAAGTAATTAAAGATAATTGAAGGTTACTGTAGACCATTTTGATAGTTTTCTCTTTTGTGAAACTTAATTTAAACCTAGATTATAGATGTGATATGGCATAGGTCATCCTTCGATCCATTGTAGAACTTGGAAACCCATTCAGGGAATATTCGTTCACATTTTTGTTGAACACAGTTGGTTTTTACCATCCTGTATTAAAACATTTCCTTTTATCAATAGTGCAATTTATAAACAATGTTTTGTGAGTAGATTAAAATTTCCAATGGTAAACTTAACTGCTTTTTCGACATCATTTTACCAGCTAACTAAAAATAGGAAAGCCTTGAACCCCTTCCACTAAATTTAGTTAGTATTAAAATTCTTTTACATCTACATCTACATCTACATTTATACTCCGCAAGCCACCCAACGGTGTGTGGCGGAGGGCACTTTACGTGCCACTGTCATTACCTCCCTTTCCTGTTCCAGTCGCGTATGGTTCGCAGGAAGAACGACTGTCTGAAAGCCTCCGTGCGCGCTCTAATCTCTCTAATTTTACATTCGTGATCTCCTCGGGAGGTATAAGTAGGGGGAAGCAATATATTCGATACCTCATCCAGAAATGCACCCTCTCGAAACCTGGCGAGCAAGCTACACCGCGATGCAGAGCGCCTCTCTTGCAGAGTCTGCCACTTGAGTTTATTAAAAATCTCCATAACGCTATCACGGTTACCAAATAACCCTGTGACGAAAAGCGCCGCTCTTCTTTGGAGCTTCTCTATCTCCTCCGTCAACCCAATCTGGTACGGATACCACACTGATGAGCAATACTCAAGTATAGGTCGAGCAAGTGTTTTGTAAGCCACCTCCTTTGTTGATGGACTATATTTTCTAAGCACTCTCCCAATGAATCTCAACCTGGTACCCGCCTTACCAACAATTAATTTTATATGATCATTCCACTTCAAATCGTTCCGCAAGCATACTCCCAGATATTTTACAGAAGTAACTGCTACCAGTGTTTGTTCCGCTATCATATAATCATACAATAAAGGATCCTTCTTTCTATGTATTCGCAATACATTACATTTGTCTATGTTAAGGGACAGTTGCCACTCCCTGCACCAAGTGCATATCCGCTGCAGACCTTCCTGCACTTCGCTACAATTTTCTAATGCTGCAACTTCTCTGTATACTACAGCATCATCCGCGCAAAGCCGCATGGGACTTCCGACACTATCTACTAGGTCATTTATATATATTGTGAAAGGCAATGGTCCCATAACACTCCCCTGTGGCACGCCAGAGGTTACTTTAACGTCTGTAGACGTCTCTCCATTGATAACAACATGCTGTGTACTGTTTGCTAAAAACTCTTCAATCCAGCCACACAGCTGGTCTGATATTCCGTAGGCTCTTACTTTGTTTATCAGGCGACAGTGAGGAACTGTATCGAACGCCTTCCGGAAGTCAAGAAAAATAGCATCTACCTGCGAGCCTGTATCTAATATTTTCTGGGTCTCATGAACAAATAAAGCGAGTTGGGTCTCACACGATCGCTGTTTCCGGAATCCATGTTGATTCCTACAGAGTAGATTCTGGGTTTCCAAATACGACATGATACTCGAGCAAAAAACATGTTCTAAAATTCTACAACAGATCGACATCAGAGATATAGGCCTATAGTTTTGCGCATCTGCTCGACGACCCTTCTTGAAGACTGGGACTACCTGTGCTCTTTTCCAATCATTTGGAACCCTCCGTTCCTCTAGAGACTTGCGGTACACGGCTGTTAGAAGGGGGGCAAGTTCTTTCGCGTACTCTGTGTAGAATCGAATTGGTATCCCGTCAGGTCCAGTGGACTTTCCTCTGTTGAGTGATTCCAGTTGCTTTTCTATTCCTTGGACACTTATTTCGATGTCAGCCATTTTTCCTTTTTTGCGAGGATTTAGAGAAGGAACTGCAGTGCGGTCTTCCTCTGTGAAACCGCTTTGGAAAAAGGTGTTTAGTATTTCAGCTTTACGCGTGTCAACCTCTGTTTCAATGCCATCATCATCCCGGAGTGTCTGGATATGCTGTTTCGAGCCACTCACTGATTTAACGTAAGACCAGAACTTCCTAGGATTTTCTGTCAAGTCGGTACATAGAATTTTACTTTCGAATTCACTGAACGCTTCACGCATAGCCTTCCTTACGCTAACTTTGACATCGTTTAGCTTCTGTTTGTCTGAAAGGTTTTGGCTGCGTTTAAGCTTGGAGTGAAGCTCTCTTTGCTTTCGCAGTAGTTTCCTAACTTTGTTGTTGTACCACGGTGGGTTTTTCCCGTCCCTCACAGTTTTACTCGGCACGTACCTGTCTAAAACGCATTTTACGATTGCCTTGAACTTTTTCCATAAACACTCAACATTGTCAGTGTCGGAACAGAAATTTTCGTTTTGATCTGTTAGGTAGTCTGAAATCTGCCTTCTATTACTCTTGCTAAACAGATAAACCTTCCTCCCTTTTTTTGTATTCCTATTAACTTCCATATTCAGGGATGCTGCAACGGCCTTATGATCACTGATTCCCTGTTCTGCACATACAGAGTCGAAAAGTTCGGGTCTGTTTGTTATCAGTAGGTCCAAGATTTTATCTCCACGAGTCGGTTCTCTGTTTAATTGCTCGAGGTAATTTTCGGATAGTGCACTCAGTATAATGTCACTCAATGCTCTGTCCCTATCACCCGTTCTAAACATCTGAGTGTCCCAGTCTACATCTGGTAAATTGAAATCTCCACCTAAGACTACAACATGCTGAGAAAATTTATGTGAAATGTATTCCAAATTTTCTCTCAGTTGTTCTGCCACTAATGCTGCTGAGTCGGGAGGTCGGTAAAAGGAGCCAATTATTAACCTAGCTCTGTTGTTGAGTGTAACCTCCACCCATAATAATTCACAGGAACTATCCACTTCTACTTCACTACAGGATAAACTACTACTAACAGCGGCGAACACTCCATCACCGGTTGCATGCAATCTATCCTTTCTAAACACCATCTGTACCTTTGTAAAAATTTCGGCAGAATTTATCTCTGGCTTCAGCCAGCTTTATGTACCTATAACGATTTCAGCTTTGGTGCTTTCTATCAGCGCTTGAAGTTCCGGTACTTTACCAACGCAGCTTCGACAGTTGACAATTACAATACCGATTGCTGCTTGGTCCCCGCATGTCCTGACTTTGCCCCGCACCCGTTGAGGCTGTTGCTCTTTCTGTACTTGCCCAAGGCCATCTAACCTAAAAAATCCGCCCAGCTCACGCCACACAACCCCTGCTACCCGTGTAGCCACTTGTTGCGTGTAGTGGACTTCTGACCTACCCAGCGGAACCCGAAACCCCACCACCCTATGGCGCAAGTCGAGGAATCTGCAGCCCACATGGTCGCAGAACCGTCTCAGCCTCTGATTCAGACCCTCCACTCGGCTCTGTACCAAACGTCCGCAGTCAGTCCTGTCGACGATGCTGCAGATGGTGAGCTCTGCTTTCATTCTGCTAGCGAGACTGGCAGACTTCACCAAATCAGATAGGCGCCGGAAGCCAGAGAGGATCTCCTCCGATCCATCACACGGAGTGCACATTGGTTTTCTTCCCCTCTCTTGCTGCCATTTCCCTAAGGGGCCCCATTACGCGCCTGACGTTGGAGCTCCCAACTACCAAGTAAGCCCACCCTCTGCGACCGCCCGGATCTTGCAGATTGAGGGGCAACCTCTGGAACAGGACAAGCAGCCATGTCAGGCCGAAGATCCGTATCAGGGAGTGCAGTGGAGCTGACGCTGAGATCATTAAGTATTTCGTTATATCATCGCTAGTCTCACTGAACTCTTCTGAATTCTACATGTCATGTGTGGTCTGACGTCTCCTTACCAGCAACAGGTCCCACGTTCAAACTAGTCAGTTCCCTAAAAAACACGCTTAGAGCGTCGTTGTGCGAAAGTGGTAGGGAGACACGATATAGAACAAACAGACACCACGCAGAATGTTACAAAAATGGCGACCCTGCCAGGATTGTAAAATACCTAACTATGTCAGGAAAATATGCTGTTGAAAAATTTTCGTAATAAAAAAAATTTTTTTGAACGTTATAAATAGTCGAAAACAGTAGCTGCAGCGATAGATAGTAATAAAGTATTCAATAGATAGACATTCTAGCAGAGACAACAGCATAATTACGTTATGAATTTTAATATTGTTAGAATTAAGTTTTCTCTCCAATGCAAGCGCACAGGTGGTGGATACATCGTTGACAAGTTGGTTCTGACCCAACAAGTAAGTGAATGGATTGTCAGTCTTGGTAGTGTCAAGTCGTGTGAACAAAAAGTTTATGAAATGCGTGAGATCGTATGAGCGCATGTTGACGCGAAGTAGGGCGCGTGAATTGCTTTTAAAACAGAAAATATGGGATTCGGAAAGATTAGCAATGGCAGATCGAGACATTGATCGAATTGAGGTAGAGACCCAGCATGAAAATGGACAGAGAATAGAGGACAGTACAACAGACGATGCAGTGTCGCGAGAAATAGGACACATAACGCACCATAACGAGGTTAATGTACGCCAAGGCATAGAAAACGTATGTCAGCATACGACAGAGGAGCAGGAAAGTAGAGAGACAGCCGATGAGGATTCTAACTTCCGTCTTGAATACGTAGAACCCATAGTACAAGTAATCAGAGCTTCCTCGCCACAGAGTATAAGGAATGCGAGCAGAAACGTGTCACAGAACAGTTCAATGCAATCGGTTGCGAACCAACACTTGGGCGAAAACACAGAGCGTAGGACGTCGGAAGAAAACGCAATAGGACCCACCAATCTGGCAGAATTATTACAGCAAATTACGGAAACCATGACAAGGCAAAATAAAGACATAGCGAACCAAATTCAAATTCAGAATGCAGAAACCACGAGACAAATGCGTGAGATTAAAGAACAAAACAAAAAAATTCAGTTACACCTAAGTCGTATTGAAGATGAGGCAAAAGAATCTCGTGAAGTGGTACGAAACTTAATAACAGGTCACAATCAATTGAGAACAGACGGCCGGCCGCGGTGGTCTAGCGGTTCTAGGCGTTCAGTCTGGAACCGCGGGACTGCTACGGTCGCAGGTTCGAATCCTGCCTCGGGCATGGATGTGTGTGATGTCCTTAGGTTAGTTAGGTTTAAGTAGTTCTAAGTTTAGGGGACTGATGACCACAGATGTTAAGTCCCATAGTGCTCAGAGCCATTTTTGAGAACAGACATTGACAAGGTACAAGCGGACGTACAAACATTGCGTAATGATACGCAGGACGAGATCAAAACATTACGTAACAACACCCAGGGAGAAGTGAAGAAAGTAGAGAAACAGATAAACGTAATTACTAGATAAGCAGCAGGTACAGCGCGTGAAATTGTTGAAAACAGTGTGCTACACAAAGGTATCACAAAAGCAGCGCTGTAAAGATATGATAACCGCATAGTCAAAATAGAAGCGCAAACGAAGCGACAATTTCAGAAATTGCGAACAGAGTTGTTGCAAACCATTGAAGAGCATAGTGAACAGGATCGAACAAGCACAGAGTCTGCAACCACATCCGTATCTGTAGCAGCACCGGAAAAGCAAGCAATTAACGAAGATATTACGCATTTGCGATTCCAATCACAGGCGGAAAGTAACATACGTGAAATCAGACAGCCTGCACAGCAACAAACACATTTCGAAATTCTTGATGAACAAACGTCATCACAAACACATGCGGAACCAAGACAGTTTGGATCGTGCAATGAAGCAGAAAGGTTAGCCAGACAAGATACCGAACCAATACCTGACAATGGAAAGCCAGGTCGCGAAGAGTACAGTGCAATGCATTCAGCTACACGTTCACAACCGATGGAACAAAATTATTGCGTACCACTCCAACGATACTATTTAAGGGTAGGCGAAAGTTAAAGTGGACAATATCCAATGGATCTACCACAACCGGAAAGAACGACGGGAGAAATTATCAGAAACAAAAGTGGCGAAGAATCGCGAATTTCATATGGAACTATGGCGAAGTACGACAACGATCGTTTCCTCACAGTCAGAAAATTTCAACACTTTCGAGAAGGAAACTCATTACATCCACGAACTTTTACTGATCAATTCCGAGTAGGATTACCAGAACACTGGACGCTAGCACACAAATTAGACTTTATATGTGCACACATGTCAGGAACAGTCGCAGAAACCATGCAGTATGTTGCAGCGACATGCCGATCGTACGAAGATTTTAGAGAGAAGTTTCTCCCACGATATTGGTCCAGCGAAGCACAGAAAAGAGTGAAGTACGAATTATTACAGAACCCATATTTTTAAAATTCAGGAGAGAAGAGTCCCGTGAAATTTTTCGAATTAATGGCAAAGAAAAATAAATGCTTAGACCTACCATACAGTGACGGAGAGTTGATTAAATTATGCACGATGAAGCTACCATTGAAATACCAGCAATCATTAGTAGGTCGCGGAGGCAATGAAGTCGAAGCATTTAAAGGTATTCTAAGGGATCTAGAGTTCATATTTTCGGAAGATGACGCAAGAAAAAGACGAAGCGCACGTGAAAACAAAAGCAAAAAGCAGTGGAATCCACAAGACACAGTACGAAGAAACAATAATCACGAACCATGTGATAACGTCGCACCAAGAAACGACAATAGATTTCAACAAAGAACCGGTTATGGATTTAGAAGAGAATATGGCAATAACTAAAATTAATTGGGAGAATACTGACGAGGAAGATGAATTACCAGAGGCATGCACAACGAATGTAGGAGGAAAGGACGAAGTAATGAGTATTGCAGAGCTATTTGAGATGGAAACAAGGGAAAACGAATTCAATGAGGATAATGCGCAGTCGACAGAAGCCGAAAATAAGTTACGAGTGGGCACACAACCCAACGTATATAATGAAGGAAGTTATGAAGCGATAATTAGAGCATTTAGATGTGATTATGTGGAAGTAGCGACGAAGAAGGAGAAGATAGACGAGGATGAGAAAAAAGTAGGGGATGTTGAAGAAAGCGTAAATGAAGGAAGAAATAGAGAAGAGGAAATAAAAGAGAGAGAAGGTAAAGCATATCCCAGTCAATATTGTAATTGATAGCGGAAGTGAACTGACTGCGATCTCAGAAAATTTATTCATGCAGTGTAATGGCAATGAGGAACTGCCAGTTCTGAAAACACGTAAGATTAAAGTAAGAGGTCCTATTAGAAACAATGCTGCGGAAGTTACGAGACAAACAAGGTTAACTCTTTCGTGTCAAGGTCAAAAGATCGAAGCCAACTTCGTGATTATATCTAAAATAACTGTAGATTTGATTATAGGTGCAGATTTTTTAAATGAGAGACGAGCGATAATAGATATGGGGAAAGGTAGCGTAGCATTCGGGAATGTCACACTTCTCTTTGAGCAAAAGCTAAAATTAGAAGAAATACCAGTTATAAACAAACAATTAAGAATGATGCGAGATAAAGGGAATGAAGAATTAGAATGGTATGCACAAAAGGGGGAATCGCCTCAACTCATGTCAGAAGTCCATAAAGAAGTCGACGAAAAATTGCAAGAAGTTCAAGGTATTTCGGAACACAGTAAAAGAGAATTAGAGGGTATTTTACGAGATAAAGCAGAGGTATTTTTACCTAAGACTGGCAGTATTAAACACTTTCAGTACAAGTTTGAAGATTAATTTTATTACTGCTAAATAATCAGCACAATATTTCAAGATTATGTTGCAGATAAGATCGTCGGGAGAAAGAAGAATGAAGAGAGAGGAAGGTGGGAAAAAGAAAGTAGTTTCAATAAAAACGAAAACAAAAATAACACCAATAGTACCATAGATTAAGGTGCAGGGATAAAGCGTAGATAGTCTAACAGCATGAAATACTAAAATGCTATACACCACAACACTACACAAAAATAAAAAACGAATTTGAGGATTCTTGAGTAGACGTTAAGACTCAAAATATCTTAGAATTGTAACATGGAAAGGCCGCCGAAATTTGTGAAGCTTTTAAGAAGGTGTAAAACAATGTAGGTACTAGACATATGTTAAATGATTATAAGGAAAACTTTTTGTAAGAACCATTGTAAAAATTCCACCAAGGACGAGATGCAACGACCCACTAGTTGCAACGAAAGAATTATCAAGAAAGAAAAGGATGTAATTAGCAAGACACGATTCCTGCAAGGCAGAAGCGTTGAGAGAAAGGAAAGGTCAGTGAGACCAACAGAAGGCCCTTGTATCGAAAGTGGGCAATAAATCTGCCCGCTAGGCGGAACCCTGCTGGGATGGAACATGGAGCCGCATAGTGGTGGAACCCTGCAGAGATGCGATGGGACGCCGAATGCCAGAAGGGTCTCCGAGCTCTCCGAGCGCCCCGACTCAGCAGAGCGAGCAAAAAACGGCCCGACGAGAAGACGGCTTGGGCAAGCCACCATTGGCAAAAAAATATGTATAAAAGTCACACTACTGCTATTAAACAGCACGCTGATGCATGAAACTGAAGAAAACTTCCACAAAGTAAAAATGACATGCCCAAACAATTTATCAATCTGTTACTAGGAGGAGGAGAACTTCAAAGCGACTAGTTATCAATAAATATTTCCATATCCTGCCCAGAGAAGAACCAAGAATCAAGTAAGAAGCAGAGAAAAAGCAGGAAGAACAGAGGTTGAAGTTTCGCAAGATTGAGACCAAGAAAGAAGATGGGTGACGAATAGACGACATACCTTCCCAAATCCCTATCCTATTGTAAACTAGTCATCTGCGAAGTATCACAACGAAAAACGACCGCTTTCAGCGACACATAACGATGACTTTCACGCATACAAAGCCAGTAAACCACGAGATTCTGCACTCACAGCTCCATTCCATTATGGGACCTCCACAACAGCAACACACACTTGCAAAGCCAACAAGGAACGACGAACAAAGCTGTACATCAAATACTTGCCCACATCCATCTCGCTCAAGTCCATCACCTTCGTGCAAAAAACATTCGCCAAACATTCATAGCATTGTGTGAATGTGTGAAATCAAATTATGTGATGTAGGAGTTGTGCAAAAGAAACGTGTGAAAAACTAAATAAGTTAATCACACCAGACAGCTAATAAACTACAAAATAACAGTCATTGACTATGGACTTAAGTAAAAAAATAGACTATCGATAAAAATAAGTCATTAGTTCTGAAATGGACAGTATATAAAGAACAAAAGTAAGGCATAATAAACACTAAAACTATATGCCACTTATTTTCTCCTCATAAAAATAAAAGAATAACTATATTTTACTTATTTTCTCCTTATGAAAACAAAGAATAAAAAATTATCTTGTTGGATATTTTCCCTTTTTTTGTAACATTTGTACAATTTGTTAGGACAATATCTCAATACTTGTGTATGTATATTTCTTTGTCAAAGCAATTCTTGGAAATAATTCTTATTTGTTAGTGTAACAATGTCGAAATGAGTGTCTAGAAACAAAAACATTTTACTTGTACATGATATTTAGAAAATGTGTTAGGAATAGATTTTATTTAATTACTACATTTATAAAAAAAATATTTCTAAGAAAATCGATGTGAAAGACTCCTCACTTTCGATAACAAACTTCTTAAAAAACAAACTTCACACTTAAATAAAGAAAGAAAATAATTAAAAATTAATAATAGCATAAAAATATTCTTCTCTTGTCATTTTTGAGAATAATGTGAAGAATATAAAAATATAAATTAGTAATACAAACTAGCATAGAACCAAAATAACGTGGCTGAACAGTAGACAACAAAATTTAGATAAAGGAATAATTTTCGACTGACTTAGACAACGATTCAATCATTGCCTAAATTCAGTGCAAAAATTAAGTTCGAAGGGTGGTGATATGTAAGGTGTCAGGCAAGTACAACACCTTCCATGAAAACCCTGACATGATAAGCAAATCCAGTAGTATGTCACATAGCTCTGAATAAATCGTAACATTAAATTAACCAAAGTAATACGAGTAACGAGTGAGCAAATGGAATACCACAGACCAACACAAGAATGCCTAAATGCATGTCATAACTTCCCACCATGAAACAGACGCAGTTCCGAGGGGAGAAACGAGAACAGAAGCCGAGAGCAGAACCGTGTTAAGCGAGAAGGCCCTACGATAAGGGACGGACACCCACGTCGCCAGCTAACCGCTAGGACCACACCCCAGCCGCAAGTTTTAGCGTGAGACTTTTTCGCGTCTCTGTTACGTCAGGACCACCCCCCAGCCCATGTTAAAAGCTAGAGAACTCCAGAAGAACAGTATAGATCTTACGATAACACAAAAAGGGCCACCCCCCAGCCGCAAGTTTTAGCGTGAGACTTTTTCACGTCTCTGTTACGTCAGGACCACCCCCAACCCATGTTAAAAGATAGAGCCCTTCAGAAGAACAGTATGGATCTTACGATAACGCTAAAAGGACCACACCAGCTGCACGTTTTAGCGTGAGACTTTTTCGCGTCTCTGATACGTTGCAAACTTTAAAAACATTGCCCCACCACGAAAAGTATAACGTTTCTCATTGGATAGACAGAATTTTTGTAGGCGGAGCTTAAGGTTAACATTGAGACCCTGATTGGTCAGATGAAAACACAACCAGATAGTTTTTTTAAACCAACTTCGGTAAATTGCAGTAAGGAGAAGTTAGGAAAGAGTTGCTTCCGAGACGGCGAGGTGAGCGGAGCTGTGCTGCCCACCGCCCCCTGACAAACACCGACAAGGTAATGAACGCACGCAATGCCGCATAACAGCACGTATAGCTTCACTCAGAACTGCAGAAATCTCATCTGTTACACCTCCTTTTTGCGTAATACTAGTGTCGATCGTCAATTAAAGCTCATGGTGTTCACATTTGCCACTTGAAGTAAAAATCTGAAACGCGATGATTTTTCTGTTATATAGTTATTGAGAAGCCATATCAGCCACTCTAATTTACGACAAGTTAGATAAGTAATTAAAGATAATTGAAGGTTACTGTAGACCATTTTGATAGTTTTCTCTTTTGTGAAACTTAATTTAAACCTAGATTATAGACGTGATATGGCATAGGTCATCCTTCGATCCATTGTAGAACTTGGAAACCCATTCAGGGAATATTCGTTCACATTTTTGTTGAACGCAGTTGGTTTTTACCATCCTGTATTAAAACATTTCCTTTTATCAATAGTGCAATTTATAAACAATGTTTTGTGAGTAGATTAAAATTTCCAATGGTAAACTTAACTGCTTTTTCGACGTCATTTTACCAGCTACCAGCTAACTAAAAATAGGAAAGCCTTGAACCCCTTCCACTAAATTTAGTTAGTATTAAGATTCTTTTACAGGGAGTGCAGTGGAGCTGACGCTGAAATCATTAGGTATTTGGTTATATCATCTCTAGTCTCACTGAACTCTTCTGAATTCTACATGTCATGTGTGATCTGACGTCTCCTTACCAGCAACAGGTCCCAGGTTCAAACTAGTCAATTCCCTAAAAAACACGCTCAGAGCGTCGTTGCGCGAAAGTGGTAGGGAGACACGATATAGAACAAACAGACACCACGCAGAATGTTAGAAGTTAACCAAGTAATATGAGTCTTTGCAGGAGACTGGATTAATTGCTTGGTGTAAAATATCCTTGTTTACATGTTCGTGCTCAAATGGTGCATGACTAGACGAAAATTCTTGCCTGGTTACAAACTTTTCATTATACAAATAGCTTGACTTCACAGTGGGTACAAATATAATATTTCTTTTATAAGGTGTAATATCAGGTTCAAGTATAGTTATTGTATTGATGAGTGTAAGTTATGCAGTAACAGTGAGTTTGATGAGTCCCAAATCAGTGAGTTAACAATGCAGAGTCTAGAAAATATCGGAAATAAAACTGTACCATGGTAACATAATAATCCTGTCTCAGTAAGTACGAGATTATAATGATGCAGTAATTCCTAAGTAAGTTTGTAACGTCAGTCAATATTCACACAGTGTAACATAATGAAGTGTAAATACGATCATTGTTGGTAAGTGCAGTGAACTTAGATACATTTGAAAACAATCTGAAATCCATGAATTTATCTTTGAAAACGGTGTGTAAACGAAATATTGGAAGTAGTACATAAAGTTTTCATTGAGTTGATCGTTTGGCTAATAGATAAATAAGTGCTGATTCTGAATCTACAGTATGTATCGAACTAATACCTTTCCATATTCCATTGTCAGGTCACCTGGGATACAGTGTAATTTTTCATTTCGAAAATATATTTGAGTGTAACATAAGCCATATAATTATTTTTTGTGAATCAGTTAGCTCAAATATTAGAAGATGCATGTGACGTGCTTCATAACAATATACCTCTATTATATTATTTCTTACCCTTTTCATGGGGTTGAAATAATAAAGAAGGTTCAACATGATTGAGCGTCTTATCACTGTATGAAGATAGTACGTAGTGTGTGTTGTGTACATTGACGAGCCAAAAAATTATGACCACCTGCTTAATAGCTTGTTTAACCGTTTTTGGAAAGAAATACATCACTGACTCAGCGTATTATAGCGACAGTTAATTGGTAGATTTGTAGAGGTATGTCGCATTAGATGTCTACACACAGGTCATGTAATTCGTGTAAATAACAGGCTGCTGATCTGAGTACGCGATGATGGCGCCCGATAGTGACCCAGATGGATTTCATAGGATTTACATCAGGCGAATTTTGTCGCCGAGACATTAACAACAGTTCATTATAATGCTCCTCAAATCACTTTAGCATGGTTCTGGCTCCGAGACAAGGGCAGTTATACTGCTGAAAGATGATATTGGCGTCGGGTAAGACATAAAGGGGCGCAGGTGGTTCGCAGGAGTGAGTATGTCTTCGATTACTACCACAGGTCCCATGCAATCGCAGGAGAATGTATGCCATAGCATAATATTGCTCCTATCAGCCTGCGTCCGTGAAGCGCTGTCGCTTCGAGATGCCGTTAACCTCGATGACGGTGTTTGTGAGACGATCATGGGCTTAGTGTAGCAAAAATGCGATTCACCCGAAGAGCCGACACGTTTCCATCGGTCGGAGATCGAATCCCGATGCTCCCTTTCACACTGCAATCGTAATTGACGATGTTGCTGGGTCAACACGTGAACACATAGGGGTGGTCTCCTGTAGAGCTCCATGTTTAACAATGTATGCTGAACGTTGCGCTCCGAAACACTTGTGCGTGTACCAGATTTATGCTCTTTGGGCAGAGACGCCACAGATCACTATCCATCCTGCTTTAAAGAGCAGACAAGCTATCGAACCCCACGTTTTGTGAAGAGTCGTGGACATCCAAGCATTAGCGTGTAGTGGTAGTTTCACTGTCCTTCTACCTCTTTCCGTAGCTGCTCAGGAGAGTAGCACGTGAACATTCGTCAAGACTCGAGATACTCGTTCACAGAGAGTATCGCCAACTAAAAAGTCTGAGGAGAGGCCCGATTCATTAAATGGTTTAAGGAATTTGATAATTAAATTTGAAAATACGGGTGAGTTTGGTATGGCTCCTGGTAGAGCAAGGCGTCCTATCCTGGTGGAAGTTATTGACGAGTTTGCTGTTGCTGTAACTGACCATGGAGCACGTGGTCTGGGTAGTGCTATTGCTCGAGCAGTGTCACGAAAATTGTCCATCCCATGGCCAACAGTATTGAAAGTTTTGCGGTCTGTTATACACAGGTACCTGTAAAATATCTAGAGAGTGTCGCAACTGAAACCTCATGATCTACAGAAACGTTCTGAATTTGCTCTTCACTTTCTGGCACGAATCGAAGTTGATGACATGTAGCTGGGGAATATTCTGTGGGGCAATCAAGCACATTTTGCAACACAGGGTGCAGTGAATACACAGAGCTGCCGAATTTGGAGTACTGTTAAACGACGTGTTGTGCACGAAGAGCCTTTACACTCGCCGTATGTGACTGTGTGGGGTGGATTCACAAGCACCTTCATTCACGGTCTATTCTTCTATAAAGAGAATACACCCAGAGGGCCCGTCTGGTGTACCGTGACGCCTGCACGTTATCGACACAACATTGGTCAGCATATGCTCCCTGCTTTAAAAGAGCGGAACTGTGTGGAAACCACTGTTTCCATGCAAGATGGAGCAAAACCTCATGTTGCTCATTCAGTGAAAGATCTCCTTAGCGCAACCTTCCACGAACGTGTTATCTCCATAGGTTTTCAAGGTACATGACCTACAGGATCACTTGAACCCATGTGACTTTTGGCTCTGGGGATAGCTAAAAAAAACACGTTTACGAGGGACACGTTCTCTCTCTACGTGATCTGAAGGCCAATACACAGGAACGCATTGCTCAGATTCCACCAGAACTGCTGCGAGCAACTGTTGACCACGTCGTCATACGGATGCAACACCTTGTCGACGTCTCCGCTGCTCATACTTAAGAAACTGAACAAATTGTATAGGCGGTGATTAATAATAAAATCAAAATTATGCCTTTCTCATCTAGTCGATCTTTTTTACCCATGTCGTGTTCCTAATTTTTTATAATATATGCAAATATTTCTATACGTATTTCTTGTAATCACAGCGCCTAATCTGCACCTGTTGGCCAAAATTGGAACATTTTTTCCAGCGTAAATCTGTTCTGCATTAACCCATATGAATATCTTCCACGTTTTGCTGCCATACCATAATTACACAGCCCACGCTGGACCTTGTTGAGTAACTGCATTTTAATTATAACCAGCCAATACATACTTTATGAGAATATCTGTATACTGTTCTGGCCAATACAACTTCCATTTATCACTGTCTGGACTGTTTCTCTTAAATAACACTCCCTTGTAAACTTTACAATATTTTTCCAATTTTTCTTTTCCCTTCTTTCAAATAACTTTTTACAGGTTTCCAATTCTTATCATGGTTTTGGTTTCTCCTTACCTCAGTACAAATCCTCCTATTTCCTTTTTCATTTTTAATTCCTTTCATATACATAATCCCGGAATCCTTCTCTCCTTGATTCCAACACTCTTCGTATTCACCCACCTTCCTACCACGGAAATCTAGGTAACGTATCTGCAGTAAGATTTTCCTTCCCTTTTATGTACCTTATTGAACAGTTAAATTGTTTTAAGGTAAGTGCCCACCTTGTAATTCTACTTCGATGCAACATACACTCCTGCAAATAACTTAAAACCTCGTTATCAGAAAATACAACCGTTTTGTCTCCCAATAAATAATTTCTAAACTTGGTGAAAGCCCAATGTACAGCCAATAACTCTTTCTCAGTCACATTATAACTTTCTCAGAGTTTTGTAATGTTCTGCTTACAGCTGCTACAGAATAATGTTCTATTC
The DNA here is from genome assembly GCF_023898315.1 of Schistocerca nitens. Taxonomy (NCBI): domain Eukaryota; kingdom Metazoa; phylum Arthropoda; class Insecta; order Orthoptera; family Acrididae; genus Schistocerca; species Schistocerca nitens. The sequence continues at coordinate 466,286,616 of NC_064616.1, forward strand.
TACCACCTACGACTTTGTCTTGAAATAAGGAAGCTCCCCCTCCGCGATTATTACTGTCTGTCATACTGAAAAACAGCGTCAGATTTGGCCTGAGCAAAATTCTGCTATCACAAAACTGCCTGTTTACTTCATCAAAACATGTTGACATTCGTTACTCCATATCCATTGATACATTATTCTTTAAACCATTAACCAAACAAAGTGCATTCAGTGCTTCATTCATGATGTACTTTCTACACAAATTAACCAACCCAACGAACGATTGTAAATCCTTTTGTTACTGAGAGACAGGAAATTTTGCTCTGGCTAAAATCTTATCACCGTCAGGCAAAATTTTATCCCCAGTAAGGCTGTGGCCAAGGAATTTCAACTGTTTCACAGCAAATTTACACTTTTCCAACTTTGATAACATACTGCTTCCCTTAATTTTCTCGCTATTTCTCTTAATAGCTCCAAATGCTCTTCCCAACAATTTCCTGTGATTAAAATATCATCTACATAAATAATTTTGCAATTAATTCTTTCCCCAGAATAAAATCTAAGCCTCATATAAACTCTGCAACAAAAATATACAATCCAAAAGTTGTAATATAGTACTGTTAAACCCACTGCCATGTAGAAAAGCAGTATATTTTCTGGAATTCGGTGCATATGATATCAGATGAAAACCTGAGGTAAGGTCAGAGTAGTTATGTAAGTTACATTTTTTAAATTTATGCAATAATTCGTCTATATTTTCTGGGTGTCAGTTTCTCTCCATAACATTTTGTTTGACTGGATCGAATCCAACATAGGTCTTATCCCTCTTTCTCTTTTACACATCACAATGAGTGGGTTATTGTATTCGCTACAACTCCTTTATATATTTCCCCAACTTTCCATCTTCTGTAGTTCTCCTTATCCCGCCTTCCATATAGGTATTCCATGTTTAATAAAAATGGTTCATGTTGTCCTAAGTATGTATTGGTAATTCTTCATTCTCCCTGCTTTCTCTTAAAATACATCACAAAATCTTCTTCTTCACTCTTGTTAACTCCCTTAGAGGTTTCATCTACAGTACGGAAATATTCTACACTAATGGCCATTAAAATTGCTACACCACAAAGATGACGTGCTACAGACACGAAATTTAACCGACAGGAAGAAGATGCTGTGATATGCAAATGATTAGCTTTTAAGAGCATTCACACAAGGTTAGCGCCGGTGGCGACATATACAACGTGCTGACATGAGGAAAGTTTCCAACCGATTTCTCATACACAAACAGCAGTTGAACGGCGTTGCCTGGTGAAACGTTGTTGTGATGCCTCGTGTACGGAGGAGGAATGCGTACCATCACGTTTCCGAGTTTGATAAAGGTCGGATTGTAGCCTATCGCGATTGCGGTTTATCGTATCGCGACATTGCTGTCGCGTTGGTCGAGATCCAATGACTGTTAGCAGAATATGGAATCGGTGGCTTCAGGAGGGTAATACGGAACGCAATGCTAGATCCCAACGGCCTCGTATCATTAGCAGTCAAGATGACAGGCATCTTATCCGCATGGCTGTAACGGATCGTGCAGCCACGTCTCGATCCCTGAGACAACAGATGGGGACGTTTGCAAGACAACAACCATCTGCACGAACAGTTCGACGACGTTTGCAGCAGCATGGACTATCAGCTTGGAGACCATGGCTGCGGTTACCCTTGACGCTGCATCAGAGACAGGAGCGCCTGCAATGGTGTGCTCAACGACGAACCTGGGTGCACGAATGGCAAAACGTCATTTTTTCGGATGAATCCAGGTTCTGTTTACAGCATCATGATGGTCGCATCCGTGTTTGGCGACATCGCGGTGAACGCACATTGGAAGCGTGTGTTTGTCATCGCCATACTGGCGTATCACACGGCGTGATGGTATGGGTTGCCATTGGTTACATGCCTCGGTCACCTCTTGTTCTCATTGACGGCACTTTGAACAGTGGACGTTACATTTCAGATGTGTTACGACCCGTGGCTGTACCCTTCATTCGATCACTGCGAAACCCTACATTTCAGCAGGATAATGAACGACCGCATGTTGCAGGTCTTGTACGGACCTTTCTGGATACAGAAAATGTTCGACTGCTGCCCTGGCCAGCACATTCTCCAGATCTGTCACCAATTTAAAACGTCTGGTCAATGGTGGCCGTGCAACTGGCTCGTCACAATACACCAGTCACTACACTTGATGAACTGTGGTATCGTGTTGAAGCTGCATGGGCAGCTGTACCTGTACACGCCATCCAAGCTCTGTTTGACTCAATGGCCAGGCGTATCAAGGCCGTTATTACGGCCAGAGTTGGTTGTTCTAGGTACTGATTTCTCAGGACCTATGCACCCAAATTGCGTGAAAATCTAATCACATTTCAGTTCTAGTATAATATATTTGTCCAATGGATACACGTTTATCATCTGCTTTTCTTCTTGGTGTAGCAATTTTAATGGCCAGTAGTGTTGATACTCCCTCTCATTTAAACAAATTTCCGCTTCTATAGCAGGCCGGAGTGGCCTAGCGGTTCTAGGCGCTACAGTCTGTGCTACCTACATTAATCAGTTTTGTCTGAGAAGAAATTTCTCTTCTTGGTTCAGTAAATCTTAATTATTTATCTGTTCAACAGAATCCTACTTTAGCTTTCATAATCCACCTCCAATCATAATTCCTATTACAGATAATCAAAAAAGTCTGGACTGTTTTATTCTATCTCTTAATTTTTCAGACGCTCCACATACTAGACTTCCTGTGTCATTCAGATAGTTACCTTCCCATTTATCAGTTTCATTATGAATGTATGGACGTTCCTGGATATCACTATCACCTTTGTTTCCTGCTTCACACAAAAGATCGTTTCCAGTTGCCCTCAAACCCATAGCTTTACCTCATCTTTGTTTATGTATGTTTCTACCTTCAGTTGCGTAGCATATCACTTTTTTCTAAGTTCTCTAAATTATTCCTTATCTCTTCACACCATCCCAGATATAAACTTTCACATACATTTTTCAATGCATCTATTATGCTGCTATCACTAGCTTCATTATCTTCATGATCCCAAGCTGCTTTTAAAATTTCATTCCCTAAACTTTTTCATACTCCCCCTCATCGTTACAACTGTTTACTGTTTTACTGTTATCAGCAGGCCAAACTTCACTTTCATGTACCTCCCTATCACAGTTTTGACCTCTCTGAATGTGTTCATCGGTATCCACATAAATACCTTCCTCTACTACTTTATCTTTAATTTCCACATAAATAATGCCATCTAATCCTCCACGAAGGTCAATCCCACTTCCTATTTTCTCCTGACTTCACCAACATATTCACTATTCTCACTACTATTGACAGTCCCACTTCTCCACTGATTTCATAATAATTATCTAAGATATTCTCTCCAGTCTTCTTACTACTACTACCCATCATAACTCCCTCCCTCCCCCCCCCCCCCAGGTGCAAGATTGTCAAGTTCACCACCTTCAACGTTAGGAATAGTAAATTCTTCTTTTATATCTGCTACACCCTCCATTATTAACTTTCATAACCCAAATTCATCATAATAACCATCAGTTCTCTCCTCTCCCACTAAAATTTCATTGCACTGCAAAGATTTATTAATGATTCTGCATCTGGTATACACATGCATCTTGAGTAACTTTTTTTTTATCTCCCCCACACATATCAATGTTAATTGCCGCCCAAAATTTCCTGTTAAAATTTGATCAATTAATTTTGTATTTATCCCTATCTAGTTGCCCGTAGAAACCAAAATTTCGCCATCTCTCAATTTCTTTTGTAAGAATTAGCCCGATTTCTTTAATTTTTTCTCACCTGTAACCGGAAGGATCCCAGTGGGACAATCCTTGGCTTACCTGTTCTTTACCACCATTCTCATATTTACCATGGCTAATTTTTAAGCAAAAGATCTGGCGATGACAGCATAGCTCTGTCGTCACCAGTCATGCAAAAAATGCTGTTTTAGTGGTTTTGGCTTGTGACGTTTCACACACTGCAGACCTCTCCCAAACTGACAATGTCAGGAATCTATAACTACTGTAGTAAAATGGTCTGCAATTGCCTTCCCACATTCTGTTGCTATTTTCATGTATTCTACCCACAGTGATATTCCTGTCAATCTACTGTGATTCTCTTCTGTCACCTCTCCCTTATAATTACTTCTATAATGGCACCCTCTCTCCTTCCATAATTACCTGTATTATTGTAGTCTTGATTCCACCCCCTCCCCCATGCTGATTCCTACAATGCCTGTTTAAACTTATGCCCATCATTTCTCTCTAATGCTCTGTCAAATTTATTTACATGTTTCAGAAACTGTTCAATAGAATCATGTGGTCAATAAACCAAACTCCATTGCAGTTTCCCTGGTAATCTCGTCTTTAATGCATATATTTCTGTAAGCTCATCAAATGTATTATTTAAGGTACTTAATCGTCTCAGTTGCTTTGCACAAAACTCTTTCATACCACCATTCCTTTCTCTATAACGTTGCCCGTTTAAGAATTCACTTTTGGTCCTAGCTTGTTCATATTTGTATTAGGATATTTCCTAGCCCAAGACAGTGCCTCTGCACCCAACTTCTTGCGTGCCTCAGCGATACAGATAGCCGTACCGTAGGTACAACCACAACGGAGGGGTATCTGTTGAGAGGCCAGACAAACGTGTGGCTCCTGAAGAGGGGCAGCAGCCTTTTCAGTAGGGCAACAGTCTGGATGATTGACTGATCTGGCCTTGTAACAATAACCAAAACGGCCTTGCTGTGCTGGTACTGCGAACGGCTGAAAGCAAGGGGAAACTACGGCCGTAATTTTTCCCGAGGGCATGCAGCTTTACTGTATGATTAAATGATGATGGCGTCCTCTTGGGTAAAATATTCCGGAGGTAAAATAGTCCCCCATTCGGATCTCCGGGCGGGGACTACTCAAGAGGATGTCGTTATCAGGAGAAAGAAAACTGGCGTTCTACGGATCGGAGCGTGGAATGTCAGGTCCCTTAATCGGGCAGGTAGGTTAGAAAATTTGAAAAGGGAAATGGATAGGTTAAAGTTAGATATAGTGGGAATTAGTGAAGTTCGGTGGCGGGAGGAACAAGACTTCTGGTCAGGTGACTACAGGGTTATAAACACAAAGTCAAATAGGGGTAATGCAGGAGTAGGTTTAATAATGAATAGGAAAATAGCAACGCGGGTAAGCTACTACAAACAGCTTAGTGAACGCATTATTGTGGCCAAGATAGATACGAAGCCCACACCTACTACAGTAGTACAAGTTTATATGCCAACTAGCTCTGCAGATGACGAAGAAATTGAAGAAATGTATGATGAATTAAAAGAAATTATTCAGATAGTGAAGGGAGACGAAAATTTAATAGTCATGGGTGACTGGAATTCGAGTGTAGGAAAAGGGAGAGAAGGAAACGTAGTAGGTGAATATGGATTGGGGCTAAGAAATGAAAGAGGAAGCCGCCTGGTAGAATTTTGCACAGAGCACAACTTAATCATAGCTAACACTTGGTTTAAGAATCATGATAGAAGGTTGTATACATGGAAGAACCCTGGAGATACTAAAAGGTATCAGATAGATTATATAATGGTAAGACAGAGATTTAGGAACCAGGTTTTAAATTGTAAGACATTTCCAGGGGCAGATGTGGACTCTGACCACAATCTATTGGTTATGACCTGTAGATTAAAACTGAAGAAACTGCAAAAAGGTGGGAATTTAAGGAGATGGGACCTGGATAAACTGAAAGAACCAGAGGTTGTACAGAGTTTCAGGGAGAGCATAAGGGAACAATTGACAGGAATGGGGGAAAGAAATACAGTAGAAGAAGAATGGGTAGCTTTGAGGGATGAAGTAGTGAAGGCAGCAGAGGATAAAGTAGGTAAAAAGTCGAGGGCTAGTAGAAATCCTTGGGTAACAGAAGAAATATTGAGTTTAATTGATGAAAGGAGAAAATATAAAAATGCAGTAAATGAAGCAGGCAAAAAGGAATACAAACGTCTCAAAAATGAGATTGACAGAAAGTGCAAAATGGCTAAGCAGGGATGGCTAGAGGACAAATGTAAGGATGTAGAGGCTTATCTCACTAGGGGTAAGATAGATACTGCCTACAGGAAAATTAAAGAGACCTTTGGAGATAAGAGAACCACTTCTATGAACATCAAGAGCTCAGATGGAAACCCAGTTCTAAGCGAAGAAGGGAAAGCAGAAAGGTGGAAGGAGTATATAGAGGGTCTATACAAGGGCGATGTACTTGAGGACAATATTATGGAAATAGAAGAGGATGTAGATGAAGATCAAATGGGAGATACTATACTGCGTGAAGAGTTTGACAGAGCACTGAAAGACCTGAGTCGAAACAAGGCCCCCGGAGTAGACAACATTCCATTGGAACTACTGACGGCCTTGGGAGAGCCAGTCCTGACAAAACTCTACCATCTGGTGAGCAAGATGTATGAAACAGGCGAAATACCCTCAGACTTCAAGAAGAATATAATAATTCCAATCCCAAAGAAAGCAGGTGTTGACAGATGTGAGAATTACCGAACAATCAGTTTAATAAGCCACAGCTGCAAAATACTAACACGAATTCTTTACAGACGAATGGAAAAACTGGTAGAAGCTGACCTCGGGGAAGATCAGTTTGGATTCCGTAGAAATACTGGAACACGTGAGGCAATACTGACCTTACGACTTATCTTAGAAGAAAGATTAAGGAAAGGCAAACCTACGTTTCTAGCATTTGTAGACTTAGAGAAAGCTTTTGACAATGTTGACTGGAATACTCTCTTTCAAATTCTAAAGGTGGCAGGGGTAAAATACAGGGAGCGAAAGGCTATTTACAATTTGTACAGAAACCAGATGGCAGTTATAAGAGTCGAGGGACACGAAAGGGAAGCAGTGGTTGGGAAGGGAGTAAGACAGGGTTGTAGCCTCTCCCCGATGTTATTCAATCTGTATATTGAGCAAGCAGTGAAGGAAACAAAAGAAAAATTCGGAGTAGGTATTAAAATCCATGGAGAAGAAATAAAAACTTTGAGGTTCGCCGATGACATTGTAATTCTGTCAGAGACAGCAAAGGACTTGGAAGAGCAGTTGAACGGAATGGATGGTGTCTTGAAGGGAGGATATAAGATGAACATCAACAAAAGCAAAACGAGGATAATGGAATGTAGTCGAAGTAAGTCGGGTGATGTTGAGGGTATTAGATTAGGAAATGAGACACTTAAAGTAGTAAAGGAGTTTTGCTATTTGGGGAGCAAAATAACCGATGATGGTCGAAGTAGAGAGGATATAAAATGTAGACTGGCAATGGCAAGGAAAGCGTTTCTGAAGAAGAGAAATTTGTTAACATCGAGTATAGATTTAAGTGTCAGGAAGTCTTTTCTGAAAGTATTTGTATGGAGTGTAGCCATGTATGGAAGTGAAACATGGACGATAAATAGTTTGGACAAGAAGAGAATAGAAGCTTTCGAAATGTGGTGCTACAGAAGAATGCTGAAGATTAGATGGGTAGATCACATAACTAATGAGGAGGTACTGAATCGGATTGGGGAGAAGAGGAGTTTGTGGCACAACTTGACCAGAAGAAGGGATCGGTTGGTAGGACATATTTTGAGGCATCAAGGGATCACCAATTTAGTATTGGAGGGCAGCGTGGAGGGTAAAAATCGTAGGGGGAGACCAAGAGATGCATACACTAAGCAGATTCAGAAGGATGTAGGTTGCAGTAGGTACTGGGAGATGAAGAAGCTTGCACAGGATAGAGTAGCATGGAGAGCTGCATCAAACCAGTCTCAGGACTGAAGACCACAACAACAACAACACACTGATAACAATATTTTCACAATGTTTTTTAATTACTTCAAAATTACTTCATAACGTTTGGTCCCAACACAATTTCGGTGTCCTTGCAATGAACTCTGTCATTATTGCTATTACTTCTTTGTATATTATTTCTACAAAGGATGCTTTCGGTCTGTGTTTACATTTGATTTACCGTATTTTTGGTTTTAGTCTACAAGTTAATCAAAACTGAGTACTATCGGTTTAATTTCATAAGTCAACTGGTTTTCGTAGATATAATAAGCAAGTAATCATAGAATTCAATCTTCTGCATGTATATAACATCACGTAAAGATCGCATGATAGCATCACAATCTCCAAAATGCACTCAATCGTACACTGCATTCTGTACTGTCCTAGTCTGCAGCATTATAACAAGTGCACAACATCGGCAAGTACGTAAATGATTAGAGCGCAATTCTCTGCGACAAGTAGGACGAGCACCAGGGTGTTCTTCATGTTTAGTATTGTTACATAATATTCAGACAGTGAGTGATCACTGTGAAGGAAACAGAGGTACCATGTACTCGTGTTATCAGCACCTGACTGAGTTTGAAAGGAGCCTCGATTTGGGTCTCCATTTGGTCAACTGATAGAATCATGCAGAATACAGATTTGTGGGGCATTCAGATGAGACAGTATCCTAATGTTGGACTGTATGGGAACGCGAGAGAGGGTATACTCGTCGTCAACACGCCAGTCGACCATGTCTGACCACCACATGGGACACTCGCTGTATTGTGTACGAAGCACACCATTACTTCATATTTGCATCTGCCATCCAAGAACAAGTAATGGACTCCTTGCAATATTCTGTGTCATCCCGCACAATTGGCTGCAGACTAGACGCAGCCAACTACGGAATTTCCGTCCCATGTGTACGCTGCCTGTAACACAACACAAATGGATACGTTTTGGGTGATGCCGTGATCGCGAGGCATGGACTGCTTATGAATGGCGTCGCACTGTGTTCGACAATGAATCGTAGTTTCGCTCTACCTCAGGTAAGCATCATCGCTGAGTATGGCGGTGAACTGGGGAAAGGTCCCATTCTTCCTATGATCTGGAGGAGCACAGTGCAGCGATGTTACTCCTACAGACTGGTCCTACAGGCTGGTCAACAAGTGACTGGACGGCAACCTTAGACCCACTTAGATCTTTTCACAGCCGCACGAATCTGTACTAACCTTTACTTGTCGTCATCTGCGCGTTCCCTTTTGAGCTGAAAGCGCAAAAGCTTCTGCTTCTTCAGCATTTTTCGAATCTCGTTATTAAACCATGGCGGACCTTTTCCGTCCTTAGTCCTCTTACTAGGTACATAATTCTCGAAACCATGATTTATGGTCTGCTTAAACTTTGTCCATAATTCATCTACGTCCATCTTACTGGAACCAAATGATGTCAGTTCACTACCTAAGTGAGAAGCTAATAACTGCTTATACTGCTCTTTCTGTCATAAATACTCTCCTAGCTTTATTAACTGTTTTATTAACTTTCGTAACCAAAGTTGCTATAATTACGTTATGATCGCTTATCCCCGTTTCTATACTGACGTTGTCGATAAGGTCCGCGCTATTTGTAGCTATAAGGTCTAAGTTATTTCCTTGCTGTGGGCTGCCGAACTAGCTGCTCAAGACAGTGTACATTTGAAAAAGTATTCAATATTATTTCGCATGACTGTCTGTCTGTACCACTGCAATGAATCCATATAGATCCCAGACCCTGATCAACTCGGTAGGTTAAAGTCACCTCCAACTAATGACGCATGATCTGGTTATTTTCGCGCTACTGACCAGAGACATTTTTCGAATGACTCTAGAACTGTCACAGCATAAGAGTGGCCGGCTTGATTACCCCTAGAGCTGTTATACACGATCAGACAACTTCACTGTCACTCTCAACTTGGACCTCAATGGAGACAATATTTTTGTCAACTGCAATGAACACAATCCCTCCTATGGCCTCTAATTTGTCTTTCCGATGTACGTTCCATGACTCGATAAATATCTCAGAGCCTTCCACTTCGAGTTTCAGCCAGCTTTCGGCCCCTAGTATAATTTTAGCATCAGAAATTTCCTGGAGAGCAGTAAATTTGGGAACTTTTTTACGAATACTTCGACAATTTACAGACAAATGTTTGACAGTCGACGTGTCTTTACTCTGACTTCCCTTGCTGCGTATCGACTGGTGAGTCTTTATCAGAGTACCTTAAACTACCGCCTAGCCTATAAAGCCCTCGTATGCGCTCCACAAGTACTCTGCTACCCGAGTAGCTGCTTCCTTTGTGTACTGCTCTCCTGATCTGTCAAAGGTAACCCTACAAATCCCCACTAGATAACGCAGGTCTAGAAATGTGCAGCCAAGACCGTAACAGAGTCGACGAATCCTTCGGTTGAGACCCTCCACTCGCCTCCACACCAAAGGACCTGATCAACTCTAGGAACAATGCTGCAAACTGCGAGTTCTGCTTGCACCCCATGCTTCAGGCCAGCTGCCTTTACCGCCTCTGCCACCTGTATGAACTGAGGATGACTTCAGAACCCACGCGACAGGCGTCGTTGGTGTCGACATGGGCCACAACTTGCAGATGACTGCACCCTGCACGCTCCATATCCACGGGTAAGGTCGCCTCCACATCTTATACGAGGCCTCCCTCCAGACATACCGAGTGCATGTTGGCTTTCTTTCGAGTCCTGAACGCTATCTGCCTAAGGGGCCCCGTAGTGCGACAAACGTTGTAGTTCCCAATAACTAGTAAACCCCTCACCCCGCGTGCCTGCTGGGAACCTAATGTAGGAGCGGCCACCTGCCCACTCACAGCGTGAATGGGTGAGGCCAGACGACCAGTCTCCACAATGACCGTCCACCTCGAGCTTCGTGAATGCGTTACCACTCTTCACTCAGTCTGTTGTGAGGGCGGATCCACTGCGTCGGATACACCAAGAACTGCCTCGACAGCAGAGCCCCGTGCAGCAGCCTGAAAGTGACTGACCGCAATCTAAAGCGCATTCAGCTGTTCGATGATGATGATGTTTGGTCTGATATGTGGGGGCGCTCAACTGCGCGGTTATCCACGCCTGTACAAATTCCCAACCTTTGCTAAGTCCAATCTCGCCACTTTGATGAATGATGATGAAATGATGAGGACAACACAAACACTCAGTCATCTCGAAGCTGTTCAGCTGTTTGTGAACTATGGCCAGCTCTTCCTGCGACCGCGCACAGCATGCACACATCTTACTCATTTTAGCAAGATTAACTGAAGAAGCAAACTATAAAAGCAGACAGATAAAATGGATATGGCATTGTCCCATTAGATAATGTACAATTCCCTGACTGGGCTTTACACGGCCATGCACTAGGCGTTGTCGAATACAAGGGAATAGCTGGTTAACTCTTCCACCTGTTTCACTGTTATCCCTGTCGTTCTTCCATGTGTCCACTCTCCAGATAAACAGCTGGGCCTTATATGATCTGAGATTTATTGGAGTTTTGTTAAGACCCCTTCACATAACCAACAGGAGACTGTATGACATTTTACCGTAATGTCTTATACTGAGTAGATTCCGAGGAGCACCATCAACGTATCGATTGGCGTAGTGCCAAAGACGCCTGTGAGTATGAGGAGCACACCCCGTGTTGTACGTCGCAGGGTTTTTCTGTTCCGTATGCACCAAAGTCTGTGTGCAGAAAACACTTGCTCCATAGCCTGTGATGGATGTGAAAAAGGCATCATGATAGGTTCTCACTGCATGCAGCTGCAGCTTATAGTTTGCTGTTGACGTACAGGCAATTCTGTGCACATTTTTGCTTGCTTTGTTTACAGTTGTCTGAATGTGATGTATGAAATTATGTTTACGAGGAAAGGAAATATATATTTTCAATCATAACATGCAAAGGTTGGCTACAGATGATGCAGCTGTCTACTGAGATGCACTCACACATATGGCTGGAGTATCACGTACACAACGTATTAAAGGGCAGTGCAATGGCGGAGTTGTCATTTGTACTCAGGTGATTCATGTGAAAAGGTGGCCGCACGACGCGAAATAACAGACGCTGAACGCGGAATGGTAGTGGCAGATAGCCGCTGGAGACATTCTGTTCATTCTGTTTTGGAAATCGTTAGGGAATTCAGTTTCCGAGATCCACAGCGTCAAGAATGTGTGGAGAATACCAAATATCAGGCATTACCTCTCATCACGGACAACGCAATGGCCGACGGGATTCACTTAATGACCAAGTACGGCGGCGTTTGCACACCTAGTTGTCAGTGCTAACAGACAAGCAACATTGAGTGAAATAGCAGCAGAAATCAATGTCGGACGTACGATGAACGTATCCGTTTGGACAATACGGCAAATTCTGTTTCGTTAACGGTCTATGGCAGCAGATGATCAACGCGAATGCCTTTGCTAACAGCACGACATCGCCTGCAGCGCTCGCCTGGGCTCTTGACCATATCAGTTGGACCGTAGACGACTGGAAAACCGTGCCCTGGTCAGATGAGTCCAGACTTCAGTTGTTAAGAGCTGATGGTAGGGTCCAAGCGTGGCACAGACCCCCACGAATCCATGGACCCAAGTTGTCAACGAGGCACTGTGAAAGCTGTTGGTGGCTCCAAAATGGTGTGGGCTCTGTTTACGTGGAATGGACTGGATCCGCAGGTCCAACTGAACCGATCATTGACTGGAAATGGTTATGTTCGGCTACTGGGAGACCATTTGCATCCGTTGATGGACTTCATTTTCCCAAACGACGATGGAATTTTTATGGATGACTGTGCGCAGTGTCCCCAGGCCATAATTATTCGTGATTGGTATGAAAAACATTCTGCACAGTTCCAACGAATGATTTAGCCACACAGATGGCCCGACATCAACCTCATCTAACATTTATGGGACTTACTCAAGAGGTCAATTCGTGCACAAAATTCTACACCAGCAACACTTTCGCGATCATGGACGGGTGTAGAGGGAGCACAGCTCAATATTTCTTCAGGGAGCTTCCAACGACTTTTTCAGTCCATGACACGTCAAGTTGCTGCACTACGCCAGGCCAAATAATATACGATTCGATATTAGGAGGTACGCCATGACTTTTGTGACCTCAGTGTACAGTAGTCAGCGTAGACTTTAGCGAATTGCTGAGAGACTTTGAGTTGATACTGGATTTATAATACACAGGTGAAGAAATCTATTACTGTGCTAGTACACTATTGTTGGAAACAGTAGTTACCGAAAAAACCTGGAAATAACCAACCTGAAGTGGGAAGGGTACATATGGCAGAAGTAGATGCCAGGCTGAGAGAAATGTAATTCACGCAGATGTGGATTTGAAAACACTACAACTGATAAAATATCGTTACGTGATTCGTTATGGCTACTAGGATCATATTAGGTAGGTATACTATAGTCTCTCTCTTGTCTTGTAACTCTATGGTGGTGGCGCTATGCATTTTTCATTCGAACAAGCAGTATTTCGTGCTAAGTTATGTAACGTGTCCACAATACCGTAGTATGTAGTTAGACGTTGGGAGGCAGTTTACTAAAGTGTCCTGACGAAAAAAAGATAGTATTAGGCTTCGATATATAACCAATGTGTCTGAGACTCTACACAAAAGAATCATTAATAAAGTGCCAATTACAAATCCATTGAAGAGCAGCATGCATGCAGTCGTATAGTGTAGCGAGATGCTAAACAGACTCCATGGTCGGTCGCTACAAGAGAGGCATTGTGCATCACGGAGCGTTATACTGTTGGAAAAATCGGACAGAATGTGATTATTGTGGGTAATATACTGCTTCCTCCAACAACGAGGAAATGGGGCTAATACAGGGTTTTTATACATACAGTCATTCTTTCCATATGAACGGAGCGTGGACATCGGTTAAATGTCACATGTGCTCTCTATCACGCAAGTGTTATGAACCTTTCTTCTCGATACAGACACTAACATTGTATGGAAAAAGCTTTGGATGTTCGAATAACTATGATATTGACCTATGTGTTGCAGGCAAAATGCTGCAGATCCCATCCTCATGTCACCTAGAGGCTCTAACACTGCAATTCGGAAAAAATATGAAAGTAATAGGTTTGTTTCTAAACTAACCACCACTACATGCATGCTCACTGTCCCTGTGCTCTGGCCAGAATACGATATCAGGCTCATTCCACACTTGAATAGAACATGAGGAAAAATGAAAATGCTGTGATTAATCTGTATATCTTTCCATACTCTTACAGTAGTTTTGCATTATGGCCGATGTGCGAAGCAGCCACATCAGTGTAACTGATCCATCTACATCTACATCTACATCTACATCCATACTCCGCAAGCCACCTGACGGTGTGTGGCGGAGGGTACCTTGAGTACCTCTATCGGTTCTCCCTTCTATTCCAGTCTCGTATTGTTCGTGGAAAGAAGGATTGTCGGTATGCTTCTGTGTGGGCTCTAATCTCTCTGATTTTATCCTCATGGTCTCTTCGCGAGATATACGTAGGAGGGAGCAATATACTGCTTGACTCTTCGGTGAAGGTATGTTCTCGAAACTTTAACAAAAGCCCGTACCGAGCTACTGAGCGTCTCTCCTGCAGAGTCTTCCACTGCAATTTATCTAACATCTCCGTAACGCTTTCGCGATAACTAAATGATCCTGTAACGAAGCACGCTGCTCCCCGTTGTATCTTCTCTATCTCTTCTATCAACCCTATCTGGTACGGATCCCACACTGCCGAGCAGTATTCAAGCAGTGGGCGAACAAGCGTACTGTAACCTACTTCCTTTGTTTTCGGATTGCATTTCCTTAGTATTCTTCCAATGAACCTCAGTCTGGCATCTGCTTTACCAACGATCAACTTTATATGATCATTCCATTTTAAATCACTCCTAATGCGTACTCCCAGATAATTTATGGAATTAACTGCTTCCAGTTGCTGACTTGCTATTTTGTAGCTAAATGATAAGGGATCTATCTTTCTATGTATTCGCAGCACATCACACTTGTCTACATTGAGATTCAATTGCCATTCCCTGCACCATGCGTCAATTCGCTGCAGATCCTCCTGCATTTCAGTACAATTTTCCATTGTTACAACCTCTCGATACACCACAGCATCATCTGCAAAAAGCCTCAGTGAACTTCCGATGTCATCCACAATGTCATTTATGTATATTGTGAATAGTAACGGTCCTATGACACTCCCCTGCGGCACACCTGAAATCACTCTTACTTCGGAAGACTTCTCTCCATTGAGAATGACATGCTGCGTTCTGTTATCTAGGAACTCTTCAATCCAATCACACAATTGGTCTGATAGTCCAATGCTCTTACTTTGTTCATTAAACGACTGTGGGGAACTGTATCGAACGCCTTGCGGAAGTCAAGAAACACGGCATCTACCTGAGAACCCGTGTCTATGGCCCTCTGAGTCTCGTGGATGAATAGCGCGAGTGGGTAGTTAATGTCGGAAGCTGTATGACATTGCTAGGATCGTATTACATTGGCATACTCCGCTCGAAAAAAGACAATGTATTTTCCGTGAGAGGCTATTGGGTATAATTAAAGAAACTGCATTCAACTAAGACTCTGATACCATTATGCCACCATCGTCCTATATCTCACATATCGATCATAAGAATATCGTAAGAGATTTAAGAAGCAATCATTTCTTTTCATCCATCACTACGTTAGAGTGGGATAGGAAGGAAAAACCGATAATACTGCTACGATGTACCCTCCACCATGCACTGTATAGCGGCGTGCAGGGTGTCTGTTTGGATGTAGAGCTGGATGTTCGCAGCTGTTTATGAGAAGGAAGTCGCAAATTGTGGAGCATCAGGAACTGGCAGTTGACCAGAACTTAAATAAGTGTAACTATCGCACATAAATAGGTCTAGAAATAGACTGCTGTACAATTATACTATCTCTGGAAACATTAACTACCGTAAAATACCTAGAGTAGGCATCTGGTGTGAGCTAAAGGCTTTTCTATGTTGGAGTACTGGCTCTTCTCCTTTTTTAAATGTTCCTGTTAATATATGTCGATTAAATGAATATACGTAGAACGGGACTTATTCGTGATCCCTCTATCGAATGACTACTTAAAGTTGTGACTTAAAATCACTATTTCTTTAGGAAACAAACAGACGCTTTCCATCGACATTGGGCGTTGCATTTAAGAGGCTGTGAGAAGTATTTCTCTGTGCTGACTACACCTACAAATTACAAAAACGAAATTGCAAATATCTGTTGAAACACCTTAGAAAAGGCACATAGCAACTGTTACGAGCGATATGCTGTATTTCCGGTCACTAAAATAGTTGGCACATTATTAGTAGATGTTCTGACAGTTTCGATCAGGTATCGTATGCAAAATATAGATTACACGTCGGTAAGAGCACGTGCTCTATACTCGAACAAATTTCGTAGTTAAACTGGCAGTTAGTAGGACGATGCACGACAATAATGCTCCCACCATAGGTGGAGGCAGAAGGCATGACCCGAGGTCAAGTAATCTCATGTTATCGGCATCAGTTAGTAGTAAAAGAAGCTGCTCTGTTCGACGACAACGGCAGGCGACGTAGGAAGTTTCCTATAGCTCGTGCAGGATACGGTGGCCGATTCACAGTGACCAGTTTTCGTCCAAACCGCTGGGCAACCTCAATCGCTTGTTCGGAAGAGAAGGCCATTAAGTGTTTCCACCTTTCGGCCAGTCAGCGATGACAGAACCGAGGGACGCACCCTGCAATCTTTCTCAAATGATTTTACAGAAACTATTAGCTAAGAAAAATTCTTTTTTGCTTCACTTACAGCTTTATATATCAGGTTCATGACGATGTGCCCATCATTTCGTTAATGGTCATAGTTATTGAGATACTTACGTGAAACTAAGACACTGCGCGATATCCAGATAAGTGTGCAATGAAAAATAGATGTCGATATTATTTGCGTTTGGTGCATATTACATAATATGTTGTAGCATATGAAATTTTGCTAACATATTGGATTTTTCTTTAGACGTGGGTATGAGTATCTATCTCTCACCAATCTCCAGAAAACTGATCGGATGTAGCACACCCCTTTGCGATCACGCCGCGCCAGCGGAAAAGCCAGAGTGAAATATCCACAATGTTCCTCGTATCTCATAATCCGTTTGAGATATCGAAATGAGATTTTGGCAAACGATAGCTTGCAAACTAGAGAGTATTTAATCATGTCGTTATTATGTAAAACTTCATTGTCTATCATGTTATTCCAATAACTACAGACTTTTGCGGTGAAAGAACGTAATTTTTAAGGACCATTGATAGCTGGTGAAAGGAGAAAGGCTATGGGTTTTGGAACAACATATGTGAATCCAGTACACGTTTTTATGTACCGAGGGTGTGCTTCTTCATATGCTACTGACTTTACTTTTTTCCTCAGTTCCTCACTTAATAAACCACTATTTCTGAATTCTCTCGCAATTGTTTTGCACAGTATGTTAGTAAGGTGAGACAGTGTAAACTCCGCTGAGTTTTGGCAAAATAAGTAAATTTTGAAATGGCAACCCAAGAAATATGTAGGTTTTACTCAAAATTCGCCACTCATGACGCTTCTCTGAGAGTTATAACTGGTTAACAAGCCAGACGAAAATAAATTGTTGCATTTTCAGCAGAAGCGACAGTAGATCTTTTTGAATGGTCACCATGCACGTGTGAGTGTGGAGCGGCCCACTCGATATTTACAAAAAATGTGAGTGTACGCTTCAGTTTAGAGCGGTACTTCCCCTCTTCCCCTCTAGCGCTCATCGTTTCCCCTACAGCGCTCTGAGAGCCCCCCACCACTGCCTCTCCCTCCACGCTTTGCCAGCCGACTGCGCATCTATTGGCCATGCCATTTTGCGTGCACTACCACAGACAAATATGTTACTCTGTGGCACTACACACTGCTGGTGCCGGCGCACACGAAAAGTCTGGTCTTCCAGATAACTCATGGACACAGTGCTGCATTGCATGCTCTATGAGTGTGAGGGCACTCCATGGTCTTGTGTTCACTTAAATATGGACTTTCCAATTAGTCATGTCCCATTCCAACACTAGTGTTGCTTACTCAGACATTAAATATAGGTACCACCAGTGCTGATGTGCGCTTAAATTCCTTACACCTTCCAAACGTCCCTCCTTCATCGCTAAAAAGTGGATAGTCTGATGATCTTCAAGTGTAGCCAAAACTATGTATGCAAAATCATAAAGACCCTCATTTCTTACCTGTATGAATTAACAGTGCTTGGGGTATTGTTTGTAACATCTAAGCACAAGGCTGGTACATATAATGAATGTTAAATATTAGTTACTGAGATCATAGTAGGCTGTCAGTTCTTTAAATGTGCATATTATTTAAATAATCCACCATGGTAATTATTATACATTTATTTATAATCTCGAAAAATGAGTATTTTAGAAAATCATGAAAATAGTAAAAAAAACTGTACATAGCATTGAAGAAGGCGCTCGTAAGTTATACAAATGCCAGTGGGCAAAATACTCTGGTGCAAATTGAAAAAAAAAATAGATTGCATAAAAGGTTGAGGGACATGACAGAACATGAGAGAGGAATCTGTCATTATATATAGTGTTTCACAACACAAGATACAGTCTCTATTTCTGTTTACAATTGGTGTGCCTCCCACTGCGGAATGAACATTTGTTTCAGCTTTTTACCCTGTCTTAATTTGAAACGTACATTCGACGAAACAAAGCTGTTCGCATGTTTTGATAAGATTAGGTACCTTCAGTTGCGTACAGCTTGCACGAGTGGTGACACAAGATGCACTGGTAGTGGTGGCAGGACCACATGTTACACACTTTTAGCACTGTACTTGTCCCCTTCTTATTGTAACGATATTTCTTATGGACCTTTTTAATTTTCTGTTACTGCATAAAATTACCACATGTTGTTTCATATATGTATTATAACATGACCAATATTTGAAATGTGGAGATATTTCTATGTAGAATAAACAAATAATAGTTGGATGGTAGATGCATGGCAGCATACGAGGTGCTGGAATTCAACTGAAGTAATTAGGATTCGCATCCTCTCGGTACCATATTTCATTTACAGTTCATTCTTAGGTGATGTGTTGCAAGTGTAACACGAATATAGCTGAGTGATGCCAAACATAACACACTATGCAACAGAGAGGTATATGACAAATACTCATTTGCTGCTAGGATGTCACAGTATATGCAGGTCACGAAAGATAGCGTCCTGACGCTATTCCGGTGCGACAGCTTCAGTAAGTGTGAAGCGGCAACCAGGTGTGGAGTCAAACCACACGGTTCCCAGAAGTGGATAAAGCGGTTGTGCGAGACGGGGGTAAATGACCAGCTTCGATAATCGGGCTTAGGAAAGGTGTCGACGCCTCAGCAAGAAAATGTGTTAGTTCACACATATGTGGAACGTCTGATATTAAACGCCATCCAACTCTAGAATGAGACTTTGGAAACTACTCACAACTCCTTACAAGACGCTGTCCACAGAGATTATATAGAGGCCCAAACTTCAGTACAAGGTGCAACATTCACGTGTTGGCCACACCAAAGTCTAGTGCTGGTTGTGGATTTCATCAGATGGAGTATGTATACGCTATGTGATCAAAAGTGTCCAGACGCATGGATGATAATGACTTACAAGTACGTGGCTGGAATTCAATATGGTGTTGGTCCATCCTTAGCCTTGATGACAGCTTCCACTCTCGCAGGCATACGTTCAATCAGGTGCTGGAAGGTTTCTTGGGGAATGGCAGCCCATTCTTCACTAAGTGCTGCACTAACGAGAGGTATCGATGTCGGTCGGTGAGGTCTAACACGAAGTTGGCGTTCCAAAACATCCCAAATGTGTTCTATAGGATTCAGTTCAGGACTCTGTGCAGGCCAGTACATTACAGGGATGTTATTGTCGTGTAACCACTCCGCCACAGGCCGTGCATTACGAACAGATGCTCGATCGTGTTGAAAGATGCAATCGCCGCGCCGGACGCTGTGGCCCAGCGATTCTAGGAGCTTCAGTCCGGAACCGCGCTGCTGCTACGGTCGCAGGTTCGAATCCTACCTCGGGCATGGCTGTGTGTGATGTCCTTACGTTAGTTAGGCTTAAGTCGTTGTAAGTCTAGGGGACTGATGACCTTGGATGTTAAGTCCCATAGTGCTTACAGCCATTTGAACCATTTCTGCAATCGCCATCCCCGTACTGCTCTTCAACAGTGGGAAGCAAGAAGGTGCTTAAAACATCAATGTAGGTCGGTGTCGTGATAGTGCCACGCAAAATAACAAGGGGTGCAAGCCCCCTCCATGAAAAACACGACCATACCATAACACCGCCGCCTTCGAGTTTTACTGTTGGCACTACACATGTTGGCAAATGACTTTCACTGAGCATTCGCCATACCCACACCCTGCCATCGGATCGCCACATTGTGTGCCGTGAGTCGTCACTCCACACAACATTTTTCCACTGTACAATCGTCCAACGTTTACGCTCTTTACACCAAGCGAGGCGTCGTTTGGCATTTACCGGCGTAATGTATGGCTTATGAGCAGCCGCTCGACCATGAAATCCTACTTTTCTCACCTCTCGCCTAACTGTCACAGTACTTTCAGTGGATGCTGATGCAGTTTGGAATTCCTGTATGATGGTAGGGATAGATGTCTGCCTATTACACATTACGACCCTCTTCAAATGTTGGCAGTCTCTGTCAGTCAACAGACGAGGTCGGCCTGTACTCTTTCGTGCTGTACGTGTCCCTACACGTTTCCACTATCACATCGTAAACAGTGAACCTAGGGATGTTTAGTAGTGTGGAAATCTCGCATACAGACACAAGTGACACCCAATCACCTGTCCAAATT
Organism: Schistocerca nitens; assembly: GCF_023898315.1. Lineage (NCBI taxonomy): Eukaryota > Metazoa > Arthropoda > Insecta > Orthoptera > Acrididae > Schistocerca > Schistocerca nitens. Next base: position 466,307,389 of record NC_064616.1, read on the forward strand.
CGACGTCCGTGAGTTCCGCGGAGCGACCCATTCTGCTCTCTCACGATGTCTAATGACTACCTAGCTCGATGATATGGAGTACCTGGCAGTAGGTAGCAGCACAATGCACCTAATATGAGAAACGTATGTTTTCGGGGGTGTCCAGATACTTTTGATCACATCACCGAATTATGACCATCTCGCCACGGATGAGTATGTGCACATCATGAAACATACTTCGATGCCAGTTGTGAGAATGAGCTGTCCCAATGCAGTGATCCAGTTTCAGCAGGACCACTCATCACTTCAATCGAGCTGAATCGTTCAGCAATGGCTTCCGCAACAGGCCAACGTCGATATGATCGAGTGGCCTGTTCGAGATCCGGACTCGAATCACATTGTAAATTTATGGGGCAAAATGAAGTGTCACATAAACATACACTGGCCAACATTGGCCCAACGCATACCTTACCAACTGTAGAACCTAATATTGGATACATGAAAGAGTCTCGTAGACGTTGAGACATATTTCCAGAGGCTGACCTCCTCCATGCCTCGTTGGATGCTGCAGGTAATTGATGCCAGCTATGTGTGGACAACATACCAGCCTCATCTCTGATGTGAAGTTTCCTCATCTCTCATTACTCCACTTTACATTACACTATTTGATATAAATGTATGTTTTTGAATTGGAAATCTGCTTGAAGTCGTGAAATCATTGTACCTTAAACTTTATTTATTGAATTCGTGCTACTTAACAATTAATACACCTAAATTGGAAAAAAGCACAAACAAGTCAGTCTGAATCGAAATATGAATGGTGTCCTAACATGGGACAGTCAGAGAAAACTCTTAATATCCACCAACATAAGAACAGGTCAGCCCTAAAATAATAATATTCTCTTCCTTACAGCCAACATTTTTTGCATCTATTCTGCAAAAGAAGTGTAGCCAGGACATAAAAAGTTGTTTTTCAAAGTTAACTTTTTTCGACAGCTCAAGGATAGTATTCCCCGCACTATGTTCTATGATAGTCTTGAGTCTAACGACCGCTGCATAAAATGCATTCAGTGTCTTCTTCTTCAGATTGCACGTCTGAAGCATTGTCCTCATTTAAATTTGTAGGAGACTAACAATGACTAGAAGGTTATGTTTCCTGAGATTCTATCATTCTTTCTTCTCCAAGAACAATACCTTCGCTTCTGTCTTCTTCGATCCGGCTACAAGTTTCTCCTTGAATTGTTTCAAACGTTCCCTCTATAGGGACGATGTTAGCTACTAACCAGATTCAGAACGCGCTGATTTTAATAGAGCTGGTGGCTCCTGATATGGCTTGCTGATTTTGGGAGCTGGTCGGATACTATTTATATTCACATTTACTCCTTTGTTTGCATCTTGTATGTAAAACTCCTGGTGTATTGCAAAGTCATTGTCTCCAAGTATAAGCGGATCACACTGGAAATTTCTCGCTTTCCAGAGTCCGTTTATAGCATTTTCCGTTCTTACTGCTTTAAAATAGGCAGTTCCAAATAACAGCGTAATTTAAGATGAGATAACTACTTGACCTGGGTTATTTGCCCATCAGGTTTCTGTTTCTTGGGGATAGTGCCTTTTTAACGCTTCCACAAATTCCACACGAGAGGCTGCATTTTATGCGTGGAATGGGGTGATAAACAGATGATGTGGACACGGTTTTCTCTTGCGCAGTCTATCACACAAATGTATCATGATGCTCATCATGTATTACCGCAACAGGATAATCATAAGATGGCTTCAAAGAGCACACAAAATTGTCAAACGATTTAGTAAAAATTTCAGTCTGAATCCAGCTACTAGGACTGCAAGCTGAAGTTATCCTAATGTGAGAGAGCACTTGCGATACCGTCGCTTAATAGGATACCCATGGTACCGCATATTAGGAATGAGACATACTCTTATAGTAACACTGCAGAGTTTGAAGAAGAATTCATTATAGAAAATGAAAGAATATTTTGCCAAAAATGTAAGCATATGAATATTGTTGAAGTATCTACTCAACTTCAGATATTAAAGCCCTACAAGCAAAAAAAAAACTTGAAATTCGACACTTTTAAAATCAAGGATTCTCGACTATGTTCAGATCTGTACAGCCTAACTGCCACTGCTCTATATCTCAGGCGCTGTGAGAACTAAATTCTGTTACTTCCTAATAGAGATGAGCGCTTACTTTAGTCAGAGTCTAGCTGTATCACATTATCGATCTCTCTCATAATAGGCATATTTCCTCGACAGAGCGATTCAAAATTCCTGTTACAAGCTTCCAGGAGTTGTAGAAGGGAAATAGTAGGTGAGGTTTTGATAAGGAATTCATGTCCTGAAATATACCGTTTGGATATAAAATAAGTTTTTTTGAAGTTCGGATCACTTTCAAATTTCCCACTTCAAGGTAAGAACACAGTCTGAGAAGAGGTCCGTCGTCAGCCCCGGTTGTAATTATGACATCACATAACACCTTCGTCCGACTACAGCAATGGCTGCGAGAAATTGGTACGTTCCAAACTAGGAGGGTCGGCTGAGGTGCTCTAAGGACGCGCTGCTCAAATGGTCCAAATGGCTCTGAGCACTATGGGACTTAACTGCTGTAGTCATCACTCCCCTAGAACTTAGAACTAGTTAAACCTAACTAACCTAAGGACATCACACACATCCATGCCCGAGGCAGGATTCAAAAAAATGGCTCTGAGCACTATGGGACTTAACATCTATGGTCATCAGTCCACTAGAACTTAGAACTACTTAAATCTGACTAACCTAAGGACATCACACAACACCCAGTCATCACGAGGCAGAGAAAATCCCTGACACCGCCGTGAATCGAACCCGGGAACCCGGGCGCAGGTAACTACCGCACGACCACGAGCTGCGGACAGGCAGGATTCGAACCTGCAACCGTAGCGGTCGCGCGGTTCCAGACTGTAGCGCCGAGAACCGCACGGCCACTCCGGACGGTGATGCGCTGCTCTCGACTTTGAAGAGGACGTCCTTCGTAATGTAGAAGAGAACCGGAGGATATATACTCGAAACATTGCTCGTGCTACGTGCCCCTACAGCACGCAGGTCAGAGCTCATTGTCTTCTGTCTGTGTGTGTACCGTGAAGTGAGAGATTTTGAAGTAATCCGATCATCAAAATGATTTTACATACAAACGGTACATTTCCGGACATGGGTTCCTTATCTAAGCTTCATCTACTAAGATCCAACTACACCCCGTCGAAGAGTTTAATAAGTATTTTGAATCATCCTGTATATTTAAAATCACTTTCAGCAACGACAGTATCCCGTGGATAAATTAAAAACAATGTCAAATCAGAAACATTCGTATTCTCTAATTAATTCACTGTAGTAAGACGAAACGTGGTAGATTCTGTCGTTACTTTCATACCCGCAGACGACCGAAATTATTGAGTTCTGTTTTCGTTAGAAGTTATGGAGAAGCGAGCCATCATTTCAATTGGATTACAATGTTCTACGCTTGTCCTGTCAATTGAAAGATGGTACATTTTCGTACCTGATTACTTGTTTCGGATCATTTATACACGTCCAACCGAATTTTAATGAATATTGTCTGACAGAATTTAAACTTCTTATTCGGACCCATGACGCGTATAGCTGAACTTGTTTCTCCCAGCATATTTGAAAAATTTACTTCGCGACCTCAGTTTATGAGCTCATCGTTAAACATTTATTCTCGCGCATTCAGTTTCATCTTAATGAGTTTTACTGCTGCGTCTGCATTTCCATTATGTCTGCTACTTCTGTAAATAGATTTAAGCATACAGACAAAACAGAAAAACGCCGAGACCGCGCGGCGTGGGACTTAGCCGTTTTCCGTGCGAACAGGTTTTTTTTTATTTTATTTTTTTTTTTTCGACTGTATGTTTACGAAACCTCTCCAAGCCCTCTTAACAGTTAGAATAGCAGTAAACAGGAAATGTGTTCACCTGTCGAGAGATATGGCAGCGAGCGTGAAGGCGCTGGAGGAGACGGTCACGTTGGCAACGAAGTTGTTGACCGAGCAGTAGACGACCCCGAACGGCCAGTCAGAGTTGAGCATGAAGGCGAAGTTGAAGGCGCAGTTGAGCAGCGCCATCAGTAGGTCGGTCACGCTTAGGTTCACCAGGAAGTAGTTGGTCACCGTGCGCATGCGCCGGTGTGCTGTCAACACACAGACAGGTAACTAAGCGACTGTAAAAGCTACCACAACTGATATTTCTAGATGGCTTTTAGCATTTTTCAAACAAGATATTTTCTGTTAAATCGTGCCCTTTTGTGGATAACTTCACAAAGCACTGATGAGGAAGTCTTGTATCTGGAAAAGGTCCATTCATTATCGTGAGGTGAACTCAGTAAAACGTGATCGGACAGATGGAGAAGTTCGAAGTTTACCACAAGGTTTTGCGGCACCTAAACTTGTCTCTATTCTTGTAACACGAGTAAGCCATTAAACATTGTAAATAGAAGATATTTCACTCAATAGAATAAATCTAATATTTTAGAAACAGTTTCTTTATTTGTACGAATCTGATAACATTCCATTGCAAAATGGGAGAACTTTGTCTTACACTGCAAGAGGTCGTGTGTAATCCGACGCTATTTTTTAAATTCTATTTTATGTCCTTCAAAAACGAAAAACACTCAGTATGATGTATAATTTGATGCGAAAAATCTTGACTATTTAAAAAAAAATTATTTGTTGACATATTCTCACAAAGAAGGGCCTAGGTTTGAGGTTGTTGTGTCCGGTTTTTAGTATCCCCATCATATGTCGATATGAACGGTACAATTATTGATACTGCTATGGAAGCGAATAATACTCAGTTTTACCACTGCCGCCGTCTGCGGCGCAGCTGAGTGGTGTTACTGGCTAATAGCCAGGAGTACTAGGGCCTCTACCAGCAGCAGTGACCAATACCGTTTTTCGCTAATAGTATCATCCTCGCCTGCTCACAAACTTACAGTCACTATTGAAACAGGTTGCGACCTTGCAGCTGGTTGTTGTTATCTTCACCGTAGGATATTTCGACTGCACATCTGCCAGTCATACTCAGGTGAGCTACTGAAGGCTGACAAAGACTTTCTTTATTTGAAAATTATTTGCATTCCCTCCTCCCCCTTATTGTTTGGGGCAGATTGGCAGCGTCCATGTCACCGCCCTTCAGACATTAATTTTATAAAACATTCCAGATTAAAATACGTTAATTATTTACGTTAATATACAGTTGATGATGTATATAAAAAGATGACGGTTATGTGATGAAGATCCTAAATCATAAGAGAATTATATGATTTGGCGTCCTGGTAACTACAGATTGGGTTTGGGATATGATAGGTATTGAGTAGGATATTGTATGGAAAAGGAGGAATGTCTCTGTGAGAGGAAATTGATAGTTGAGATGCAGGGTGTTATGATAGGAGGAGGATGCCAGCTGGTCAATTAATGGGTTGACTGTAGTCTTATTTGGGGTGGTAGTTTACTGTTGCATGAAAAGGTAAATCTCGTCGATGAGTTCGTGGTCTTGGGGAGGAAGGCGATTCATATCACTTTGGGAAAGGATATGGAGGGCAAGGAGATGGAGGCCAGGTGGAGCATATTAATAGGCAAGGGTTCTCAAATATGGGGGGAGAGTGTTGAGTGTTAGTACTCAAGTTTACAGGAGATGTAGAAGAGGTACCTTCCTCCACGCACTGTACGGTGGCATGTGGAGTATCTGTGTAGATGTAAATGTAGACTTAGATGTACGTGTTCTAAATGTTGGAGGAGATGTGGAAATTTTATTAACTGGTAAAAGAAATGGGTGGCTAGGAGCAGACATATATAGAAGCAAGGCGCTCTAGGATTTTGGAGGAGACGTAGACTTTCCCCGAACCGCAATTTGAAAGTGTTCTTTGTGTATTCAGTGCATGCTGCCACTCCCCTCCCTCCTCCCTCCCTTACATGGGGCGAGGGGGATGAAATAACAATAAAGGAAGAATAAACATTCCATGCATGCATTGACAGACTGATCACATCACACAGCGGGCAGTGTCGTCGTTGCTGGAAGAACTGCAGAACCTAGCTGTCCTCAAGATTGCCTCTCGCCGTCGCCATCTGCATATTCTATCGTCTTCCTTCACACCAAATCGTAGTAACGAAAGAGCTCCACGAATTATACAATTAGTACCCGCTATAACGGTTCATTAGCTTTTCTACCTTGTGTGTATCCATAGTTTCTTTCTTAATTGAGTCAGAAAAAGGTAATACTGTGACCTTAATTATTGTTTTATTATACTGCATTGAATTTATGTTGGAGACACAGTGTTCAACAATTGGTTGGTTACGATAGGCGAGTGTAGCGTCGATGTTCTGTGCGTTATTCTCCCACGGTGCACTTGATCTGGTCTATAGAAGTCATAGAACATCGGTAAGATATTTTATAAATTCCAACGTTCCGGAACAACAAATCGTCCTTCAGTGATCCTAGAAGAGCTTCAGTCTTAGATGGTAGAAGAAACATGGCTTTAGCCTGAGATTTTCGTATGATCGTGGCTATCTTGAATGAAATATTTCCAATAAAGGGGAGAAACGCTAGTATTTTGAAGGCGCGCTCTTCTTTTATCCACTTCCTGTATTTTTACTGCAAATGATAGTGCCCTGTTGATCTACCAGGCGGAACATTCATTTTTCGCTTAACACTGTCTTGAGGTAAGCTGCGTAACACAATTAAAGCATCGATTTTTCGAACCCCCGTAATTGTGTCTCATTGCAACGTATAAGTTTAAAATTTGTCTCGAAGGTGCCTACAACCATTCTCAGTAATGTTGCAAACGCATGGCCCCCTGCGACCTCACCATCGGACTCGGCGATGCTTCAAACAGCAAGGTGTCGACACATGCGAAATAAAAACGCCAGAGCTCAGAAGCTCATGTGACGTGTAAAGTGTGTTAATGAAGTCATATTGGCACCAAATTTCATCAAAATTCTGCCAAACGCCACCATGGACGTGTCACTCGAAGAAAATGTCGTCACACCACGCCTAATCCACATTTCACCCCTTCTCTTGACGATTCTGCGATGGAGGTCAGCACCGCGATGAACTGCGTTGGAATCACGCGATTTTCCTATCGATGGCCGAAAAAAAAATTTCAGACACACCGCCACTCAGAACTGACCAGAAAAAGCCTCAAAGAGTGGCATAAATGGCGTCAATGAAACTACCCCTTTCCTTGGGGCGTTAATTCCCAGACATTTCGCGGTAGGAAACGACAGTTCGTAGTGCGAGGAGCAACAGGACGACGCTCTCGAAAACCTTTGATACTACTGACATTCTCAGACGCTTCAGCCCTTCTCTGAGGACAATGTGGGGCTGCAACCCCATTGAATATCTTGGCACCCCTTTGTAGCGCCGTCGAGTGCCATTTTTGCTGTTGTATACACGTTAGAGTCCCTAGGGACCATTCACCACCATTCGACGAAATTTGAACGTGACACAAGGCGGCAAAGTGTGCTTATGCTTTTCCAGCCCCCTACGCTTTGATCATGGGACGGTGGGAGAGGGAAGGGGGATACGACATTGACACATGCGTGAATAAAGCTGCAAAAGGTTCGCCTAAGACACCCAATATCCGCAACACCCTCGGTGGCACCTGCCCACATTTATTGAGAATTTTCAAAAAATTTACCTGTAAAGATACATCCTGTGAAGTAATCTTGGCGCCTGCACGCAGCCATCTAGAATCGGAGCGCTGTCGATGGGTTGCCTTTCTGCAGGTGCCTAGGACTGCTTTACAGGTTGTCTCTCTACAGGTAGGTACATTTTTAAAATTCTCAGTGAAGGTAAGTGGGTGCCACGAAGGGTGTTGCCTGAATAGGGGGGCGGGGGGGAGAGGGGCGTTAGAGATACCTTACGCTTAGCAGGCAGGCACACAAAAAAATACGCAGTCTGAGTTACTGGAAGCGTGTAGTTAATTAGGTGTGCACTTGATGTAAGACACAATACACCCTCATACTAAATATTTCCACATCTAATTTTTTTTTTTTTAAGGTACCAGACTGCAGACAACATCGGTGCATCTGAATTGTTCTCAAGCACCATTTTAAGAGGGACAAAGATAATGCATCATGCTATACACTCCATCGATGATACTGATTGGCATTTATTGCTTTTATTGCAAGTGGCTCTCACTTTTATAATGTTATGTACAATAACAACTTTGGTTGCAATACTTTCCAATCGTAACTATGGAGCCAAGGTCCTCCTAAACGTTTACAAACTGTATTTACTATAACTAACTATTAAATAATGATAATGTCTACTATAAAGACACGATTTGAAACCACACACGCACACGCTCACACACGAACACACACACAAGAACAGAACGGGAAAAAGATGGTCGGAAGAACGTAAGAGAGAAGACAATGAACTTTTGAAGAGAATTTGGGAAGAACGAAGAAAGAAGAAGAAATCATGACTGCTTGAGAGAGCGATTGAACTTGAGCAGCCATGATTTCTTCTTCTTTCTTCGTTCTTCCCAAATTCTCTTCAAAAGTTCACTGTCTTCTCTCTTGCGTTCTTCCGACCATCTTTTTCCCATTCTGTTCTCCGTATGTTCTTGTTTAAGTGTGTCTGTATGATGTTTCTAAACTGTTCTCTATTGTTTATGTTGTCTTGTGTGATCCCCAGTTCTTTAATGTCTTCTTCTGCTTCAGTGATCCACTTTGTCTTGTGTCTACTCTTGTTTACCATCTCAAAGATTTGTCTTGTGAGCCTGCTTTTATTCATCCTGCTGATATGTCCATAAAATTTCATCCTTCTCTTTCTAATGGTGTCTGTTATTGTTCCTATGTCATTGTAAATCTCTCTAGTTGGCCTCTTCATCCAAATTCCTTCCCAAAACACTGGTCCATATATTTTCATCAGAATTTTTCTTTCGTGCTTTTCAATCTCTCTGATATTAGTATGACCATGAATCACTGTAGTTTCTGCAGCATAAAGTGCTTCTGGTAGGTCCGCTGTGTTGCAATGCCTTAGTTTCGCATTGACAGAAATAGATTTCTTATTATAGTGATTCCAAGTGAGCTTATATGTTTTTTTTAATCTGGAGATTCTATTTTTATTGGCTATTGAGTTCAGTTCCGGTGATTGGATTATCTCTCCCAGATATCTGAAGTGGGCAATTTGTGCCACTTTCCCATATTGAGTATATAGGTTGAGCCACCAATTATTGGTACTAAGAATAACTCCGAAAGTATGATAGAAGCTGAAATATTTGTGGGACAAAACTTGCATGGGACAACATGGACCACAGTATGACTTTTTTTTTTTTTTTTTTTTTGTTTTGCTAGGTGCGGTCACTTCAGAAAAAAAAATGGTTCAAATGGCTCTGAGCACTATGGGACTATGGGACTTAACTTCTGAGGTCATCAGTCCCCTAGAACTTAGAACTACTTAAACCTAACTAACCTAAGGGCATCACACACATCCATGCCCGAGGCAGGATTCGAACCTGCGACCGTAGCGGTCTCGCGGTTCCAGACTGTAGCGCCTAGAACCGCTCGGCCACTCCGTCCGGTGGTCACGTCAGAGATACGAAGGTTAACTTTTTTTTTTTTTTTAATGGGATGCTATAGTCTGGTACTCATTTTCTAATAGCGGCTATCGAGATGAATCCAATGATGTGTAGCAGTAAGGTCTTTGAAGATCAACGAAGGTCACAAAGGTGGTATGAACGTCCATATACAGAAGGTGTTCGAGGTGATAACCATTGGTATCAGCGCAGTGCTACAATCAGCTTATCATGGACTGAGTGGTATTCCTTATCATTTCGGCACTTATCGAAGCACATACTCTGACAGTTCTCTCTCGCATGTCTTCGGGTGTAGTTGGAAAGTCTTTATAAACAATTCCTTTTACGAATCCCCACAAGAAATATGCGTTAAGTCTGCGAACGAGCCGGCCACGATACATCTCCTCCGCGTTCAATCCAACGATTTGGGAATTGTCTCTACAACTCATTTTTAACCATCAGCGAAAAATGTGTCGGACACCCATCGTGTTGATACCACATTTTGTTCCTTGTTCCTAAACGCATTTCTTGCAATAACAGACCTAATGTTTCTTACAGGATTGTGGTGTACTTCCTACCATTAAGATTTCCTTCGATAAAATAGGGGCCTCTAATTCTGTCCTCCAGAATCCCACACCATACATTCACCGACGACGGTTTTTGGTGTGCAAGTTGCCGCAGCCAACATGGATTTTTAGTTGCTCAATAATGCATGTTATGCTAATTAACATTTCCATAGTTCGTGAATGTAGCATTGTCAGCAAATAAACTCAAATTAATAAATGTGTAATCCACATACAATCCGTATCAGTTAATTCAAAAATGGCTCTGAGCACTATGGGACTTAACGTCGTTGGTCATCAGTCCCCTAGAACTTAGAACTACTTAAACCTAACTAACCTAAGGACATCACACAACACCCAGCCATCACGAGGCAGAGAAAATCCCTGACCCCGCCGGGAATCGAACCCGGGAACCCGGGCGTGGGAAGCGAGAACGCTACCGCACGACCACGAGCTGCGGGCGTATCAGTTAATTCTTGGTGGAGACTCATATGGTAAGGATGATATTTATGGCGATGGAGAACACGAACACCTCTAGACTGGCTCATGCCAGATTCCCTTAAGATTTGACGCGAACTAACACAAGGATATCGAACCATAGTGGCAAGAGTGCCAATTTCCGTTTCCTAGTTAGAAACTTTCTTTGCCGGATATGTTTGCAACGCGTTAAAGATCCAGTTGTTTTCAATTTATCATAAACATATTTAAATGTACGACGTGTATGGTGAGTACGTTGGGGATATCATTCAGCGTATGGGTCTCTAGCTCTCACTGAATTTCGTTGACATTCTCCGTAAATGAGAAGCATATTGACTTGTTCTTAGAAGGAATACATCATTCACATTGGCATGATTCGACGATACTAGTCTTACCGTTCCTATTAGTGTTGTATAGCGAAACCGTCGAATGGTGTTTACATGTCAGTGGTACGTTAGATGGATATGCCGTATTCGGCGAATATTTACTATTTGCACGAGACACGAGAGAGAATTGTCAGAGCATGTGCTTCTGTAAGTGCCGAAGTGATAAGGGATACCACTCAACCCATGATAAGAAGATTCCAGCACTCCATTCATACCAATGATCATCATTTCGAACACTTTCTGTAACTGGACGTTCATGCCACCTTTGTGACCTTCGTTGACCTACAAAGACCTTACTGTTACACATCATTGGATTCATCTCGATAGCCGCTATCAGCAAATGAGTACCAGACTATAGCATCCCATTTAAAAAAACAAAGTTAACCTTCATATCTCTGACGCGACCCCACTTAGCAACAAAAAACCAAACTCATATTATGGCTCCCGTTGTCCCACGCAACATTTGTCCTGCAAACTTTTCAGCTACCGTCGTGCTTTCGGAGTTATTCTAGGTGGCAATAGTTAGTGACTCACACGATATACAGGGCGGTCCATAGATCGTGACCGGGCCAAATATCTCACGAAATAAGCGTCAAACGAAAAAACTACAAGGAACGAAATTTGATAAGCTTGAAGGGGGAAACCAGATGGCGCTATGGTTGGCCCGCTAGATGGCGCTGCCATAAGTCAAACGGATACCAGCTGCGTTTTTTTAAAAATAGGAACCCCCATTTTTTATTACATATTCGTGCAGTACGTAAAGAAATATGAATGTTTTAGTTGGACCACTTTTTTCGCCTTGTGATAGATGGCGCTGTAATACACTCCTGGAAATTGAAATAAGAACACCGTGAATTCATTGTCCCAGGAAGGGGAAACTTTATTGACACATTCCTGGGGTCAGATACATCACATGATCACACTGACAGAACCACAGGCACATAGACACAGGCAACAGAGCATGCACAATGTCGGCACTAGTACAGTGTATATCCACCTTTCGCAGCAATGCAGGCTGCTATTCTCCCATGGAGACGATCGTAGAGATGCTGGATGTAGTCCTGTGGAACGGCTTGCCATGCCATTTCCACCTGGCGCCTCAGTTGGACCAGCGTTCGTGCTGGACGTGCAGACCGCGTGAGACGACGCTTCATCCAGTCCCAAACATGCTCAATGGGGGACAGATCCGGAGATCTTGCTGGCCAGGGTAGTTGACTTACACCTTCTAGAGCACGTTGGGTGGCACGGGATATATGCGGACGTGCATTGTCCTGTTGGAACAGCAAGTTCCCTTGCCGGTCTAGGAATGGTAGAACGATGGGTTCGATGACGGTTTGGATGTACCGTGCACTATTCAGTGTCCCCTCGACGATCACCAGTGGTGTACGGCCAGTGTAGGAGATCGCTCCCCACATCATGATGCCGGGTGTTGGCCCTGTGTGCCTCGGTCGTATGCAGTCCTGATTGTGGCGCTCACCTGCACGGCGCCAAACACGCATACGACCATCATTGGCACCAAGGCAGAAGCGACTCTCATCGCTGAAGACGACACGTCTCCATTCGTCCCTCCATTCACGCCTGTCGCGACACCACTGGAGGCGGGCTGCACAATGTTGGGGCGTGAGCGGAAGACGGCCTGGCGGTGTGCGGGATCGTAGCCCAGCTTCATGGAGACGGTTGCGAATGGTCCTCGCCGATACCCCAGGAGCAACAGTGTCCCTAATTTGCTGGGAAGTGGCGGTGCGGTCCCCTACGGCACTGCGTAGGATCCTACGGTCTTGGCGTGCATCCGTGCGTCGCTGCGGTCCGGTCCCAGGTCGACGGGCACGTGCACCTTCCGCCGACCACTGGCGACAACATCGATGTACTGTGGAGACCTCACGCCCCACGTGTTGAGCAATTCGGCGGTACGTCCACCCGGCCTCCCGCATGCCCACTATACGCCCTCGCTCAAAGTCAGTCAACTGCACATACGGTTCACGTCCACGCTGTCGCGGCATGCTACCAGTGTTAAAGACTGCGGTGGAGCTCCGTATGCCACGGCAAACTGGCTGACACTGTCGGCGGCGGTGCACAAATGCTGCGCAGCTAGCGCCATTCGACGGCCAACACCGCGGTTCCTGGTGTGTCCGCTGTGCCGTGCGTGTGATCATTGCTTGTACAGCCCTCTCGCAGTGTCCGGAGCAAGTATGGTGGGTCTGACACACCGGTGTCAATGTGTTCTTTTTTCCATTTCCAGGAGTGTAGTCACAAACATATGGCTCACAATTTTAGACGAACAGTTGGTAACAGGTAGGTTTTTAAAATTAAAATACAGAATGTAGGTACGTTTGAACATTTTATTTCGGTTGTTCCAATGTGATACATGTACTTTTGTGAACTTATCATTTCTGAGAACGCATGCTGTTACTGCGTGAATACCTGTAAATACAACATTAATGCAATAAATGCTCAAAATGATGTCCGTCAACCTCAATGCATTTGGCAATACGTGTAACAACATTCCTCTCAACAGCGAGTAGTTCGCCTTCCGTAATGTTCGCACATGCATTGACAATGCGCTGATGCATGTTGTCAGGCGTTGTCGGTGGATTACGATAGCAAATATCCTCCAACTTTCCCCACAGAAAGAAATCCGGAGGAGAGAGGGAGAGGAGGAGATTAGTGTTTAACGTCCCGTCGACAACGGGGTCATTAGAGTCGGAGCGCAAGCTCGGGTGAGGGAAGGATGGGGAAGGAAATCGGCCGTGCCCTTTCTGAGGAACTATCCCGGCATTTGCCTGAAGCGACTTAGGGAAATCACGGAAAACCTAAATCAGGATGGCCGGAGACGGGTTTGAACCGTCGTCCTCCCGAATGCGAGTCCAGTGTGCTAACCACTGCGCCACCTCGCTCGGTCGAAGAAGAAAGAAGAAATCCGGGGACGTCAGATCCGGTAAACGTGCGGGCCATGGTATGGTGCTTCGACGACCAAGCCAACTGTCATGAAATATGGTATTTAATATCGCTTCAAACGCACGCCAGCTATGTGCCAGACATCCATCATGTTGGAAGTACATCGCCATTCTGTCATGCAGTGAAACATCTTGTAGTAACATCGGTAGAACATTACGTAGGAAATCAGCATACATTGCACCATTTAGATTGCCATCGATAAAATGGGGGCCAATTATCCTTCCTCTCATACTGCCGCACCATACATCAACCCGCCAAGGTCGCTGATGTTCCACTTGTCGTAGCCATCGTGGTCTTTCCGTTGCCCAATAGTGCATATTATGCCGGTTTACGTTACCGCTGTTGGTGAATGACGCTTCGTCGCTAAATAGAACGAGTGCAAAAAATCTGTCATCGTCCCGTAATTTCTCTTGTGCCCAGTGGCAGAACTGTACACGACGTGCAAAGTCGTCGCCATGCAATTCCTGGTGCATAGAAATATGGTACGGGTGCAATCGATGTTGATTCAGCATTCTCAACACCGACGTTTTGAGATTCCCGATTCTCGCGCAATTTGTCTGCTACTGATGTGCGGATTAGCCGTGACAGCAGTTCATTTGATGCAGATCGTGGTTGGCATTTCACGTGTGGCTGAACACTTCCTGTTTCCTTAAATAACGTAACTATCCCGCGAACGGTCCGCACACTTGAATGATGTCGTCCAGGATACCGAGCAGCATACATAGCACGCGCCCGTTCGGAATTTTGATCACAATAGCCATACATCAGCACAATATAGACCTATTCCGCAATTGGTAAACGGTCCATTTTAACACGGGTAATGTATCACGAAGCAAATACCGTCCGCACTGGCGGAATGTTACGTGATACCACGTACTTATACGTTTGTGACTATTACAGAGCCAGCAATCACAAAGCGAAAAAAGTGGCCCAACGAAAACATTCATATTTCTTTATGTACTACACGAATATGTAATAAAAAATTGGGGTTCCTATTTAAAAAAAAAAACCAGTTGATATCCGTTTGACCTATGGCAGCGCCATCTAGCGGGCCAACCATAGCGCCATCTGGTTCCCCCTTCAAGCTAGACGAGTTTCGTTCTTTGTAGTTCTTTTCGTTTGATGCTTATTTCGTGAGATATTTTGACCGGTCACTATCAAGTGTCCATAAAGTCCCTTTACAACTTCAGAATGTTAATACAAAAGCAGTTGTTGAAATATTTTAACGACATCTCTTTTTTTGTAATCAGTGTTTATAAAGGTCTTTTTGACAGTGTTTAAGAGACCTCTATATGGGCACCTTTAGTTGCACGAAGCACATCAAGACGGTACTCGATTTCTTGCCATGTTCACTGTAGCAAAGCGTCATCGTTGGGGGCAATGGCATTACGAATCCTTTGCTTCAAGTCAGCAATGTCCCGTATCTGTGTTTGATAGACCATATCTTTTACATACCCCCATAAAAAAAGTCCAAGGGAGTAATATCTGGCGAACGCGGTGGCCAAGGAATTGGCTCACCCCTTCCAATCAATCTGCCTGGAAATGTTTCATTGAGGAACCGACCCAATGTGGTGGTGCACTATCTTGCTGGAAAATGATAGTTGGTTGTAAGTCAATCAATTGTGGTGCTTCATATTCGGTCAGAAGGTCGAGGTAAACATCTGCAGTAATTATTGACTCGTTGAATAAAAATGGACCCATTATTCGGTTGCACATGATTACACACCTCACATTCACTTTTGGACTATGCCGGTGAAGCTCTCTAGTCACATTGGGGTATTCAGATCCCCAGATTCTCACATTGTCTCTGTTTAATGTCCCAGAAACATGAAAAGCTGCCTCATCACTGAAACAAACTCGCTTGAGGAATGATTCATCCTCCGAAAGGGGTTCAAGCATGTTGAGTGCAAACTCTGTCCGTTTTGGTTTCTAATTTGTCTGAAGTGTATGTAAAAGTTGCACTATGTAAGCGTACAACCGTAAGTTCTTGTGGAGGACCTTATGCACAGTTGAACGTGGTAGTCGCAACTGTCTGACAGCAGCGCGGATGGTCTTCGCAGATGAACGAGTGAAAATGTTTAAAGCGCGATCGATGTTTTTCTCGGATGTTCTTGGCCACCCGCTCCTCCCTTTTCCAACACTGTCCCTGTCTCCATAATTTTTTTTTGTGCCATGCACGGATGTAAGGGCGCGATGGTGGATCTCTTCCATACTTAGTTCTGAAGTTTTGTTGAGTCTGGACATCCGATTTTGTCTCAATAAACCAGGACACACATTGTGCCTTCTCTTGAGGAGTTGCCATTTTATAGAGGTTCAGTTCATTCCATCAACAGAGTATCTGAAACACAAAATTTTAGTCTGTATAAAAACTTTAGTAAACAGTAATTATATTAAAAGAAATTTTGTTAAAATATTTCAACAACTGTTGTTGTAATAAAATTTTGGAAGTTCTGAAGGGACTTAATGGAAAGAAAGTGTTTTGCCGAGTTTATAGCCTTGTAGGTCTTAAACTGCATACTTTTTTCATAATACACAACTAGAACATCTCCTATGCTGAGACACATCACAACCAAAGACGTAGACAGAAATGAAACATCTCCAACGAAGATGGTGCGTCAAGGCAGAGTTGATATCTTGAAAGTAACTCTGTGACAAAATTATTTACAGAGTACAAAAAACACATGTAGGTTGTTTACCATGCTCTATGTCCGGCCCCGGTAGCTGAGTGGTCAACGTGACGGAATGTCAATCCTAAGGTCCCGGGTTCGATTCCCGGCTGGGTCGGAGATTTTCTCCGCTCAGGGACTGGGTGTTGTGTTGTCCTAATCATCATCATTTCATCCACATCGACGCGCAGGTCGCCTAAGTGGCGTCAACTCGAAAGACCTGCATCAGGCGAACGGTCTACCCGACGGGAGGCCCAAGCCGCACGACGTTTCATTTCACCATGCTCTATGATGACTTTCAATAGTCACCACAATCAATTGGTGATATTTGTATTCCTCTCAATTTTGGGGCAAGCTGATACATTTTCTCTTGTTGAAGCAAAATTTTGCCCGACATCTTTAATTTTTTAAGTGATGCACCATCTTGATGATGTCTCTTGTTCAAGGTAATTGAATTCACTGTGATGCCACCGGGGTTCAATGTCACTGATGACGTCTTAACGAAAAATGCCTTCACAGGCACATGAAGTCAGGACGTCTAGATCTCAGGCCAGGACTGGGTGGGTGAGTGGGTGCTGTTGGCAGTCCATCCGTCACCATTCACCATTCCTCACGATGTATACTTTTGTAGTGTATAAACTTGTGCATTATCTTCATCCCCCTAAAATGGTGCTTGAGAACAATTTAAAAATATTTAATTTGAGCATTGTTTCTTACATCATCTATAGGTTTATTTAATTACAATCTTCCAGTAATTCAGACTGCCTATTTGTTTGTGTGCTGTTTAACGTAGTGTTTTAGCTAACAAGTATTGTCTTTAGTTATAAGGCTGGTTAGGTTACTTTAAAGATAAAGATGTTTTAGGCCTAATTTGCAGTGGTGACTGTAAGTTTAGCGTGTTATTTGTAACTATTTAGGTATGTAAATAGCACTGGAGTACTTACTTTTGAATTCACAATCATATTTTAGGCACTATTTGGACAGATATGTGTGTTGTGAGAACTACACAGCGATTTCTGATGTCCCCATTGCATTTTTTTCGCTGCTGACGTATGTTTATCTGCTAGTAATAGTGATAATAATAATAATAATAATAATAATAATAATGTCAATAGCAACAATAATGATAGTGGCTAATACAAAAAGAATTTGTAGGTGCCCAAAATTGATATTTTCTGATATAGCGAGTTCTGGGGTGAGGAAATTTAAGGAAACTACACTAGGTAAGGATACTGGAGAAAGAGTTCGAGAAAAGGATGTACAAGCTATGGAAAGAACATTGTGACACTTTAAAAGTATTATACATGTGGAAAATAATTAATTTGTGGCTCTTTTGTGTTTAAAACCAAGCTCCATGCTGAGATCGAAATATGAACGCCACCGCTTGCTGGTGACGACAAGCTACAGCAGCTTAAAGCAGCAGTTGATTTTATTTCGCTTTCTTGAAGTTTTTCGTAATATTGTTTCAAGTAAAGCTCATTTTCGTTTACTGATTCGTTAATTATATCATGTAAGAAGACGATGGTTTCTATCATTTTATGGAAAGCATGTTTTATATTCGTTCTCATATTCCACAAGAAGTTCACCTCCCTGCTTAGAAGGCCTCATGTGTCTAGAAAGAAAAATAGCCTTGGTGTACTTACATTAGAATTAACATTCAAGTCTTTGGCACAAATCTGACGTAAACATTGCATAGTTTTGCATTGCTGATGTATTTTTACAGATATTTTAGACATGGAAGGAACATTGTGTTAGTTGACTAGCACCAGAGATGTGGAAAATAATTAATTTGAGAAGTCAGTATAATGTTTGACTGATTTTGAAAGCAGGTGAGTTTTTTACTTGGTAATTACATTGTTCTCCCTCGTCGACAACTGAACTTTAAGCTGTTAGTGCCCATGCATGTTTTGCAATGTGACATGTGTGTCATATAACGTCTGCTGGATGTGAGACTTGTCACAACAAGCAAAAGTACCTTCTCCATGAGTTAATGTTTCCGCAGTCTCCTATATATTACTGACTCGACAAAAATGCATGTGTGCTTCCCTTAGTCAAGTTGAGGCAAACAGAGAAACTCATAGGCAGTGTGTGTGTATGTGTGTGTGTGTGTGTGTGTGTGTGTGTGTGTGTGTGTGTGTGTGAGAGAGAGAGAGAGAGAGAGAGAGAGCGTGCATTGTGATTGCTTGAAGAATATACCATTTTTGAAAACTATCACTCAGCACTATCTTCAATTTTTAAATTCCCCACCAGTTTTCAAACTTCCCACCTCCATTTTGATGATGTCATGTGTTCAAGATCATTGATGACGTCATATGTGCACATGTCTAGGTCGGATAAAAATATCAAATATTATAGCCTCTGAATGTAGGTGCCCCAGAGTTCAGAGGTCAAATCTGTGTCAGAATCGACATTGCATTTCTGCTGTCTTGTAAGAGCAACAATATACAAAGCATTTAATGTAACACCACTTGTGTTTACAAAACGATTCTGAAGTTCAATAGTTGCTAATACATGATAAAACTAAATCTAATACCAATAAACCACGGTTACTAAAACTATGAGCACAATCAAACATATGTAACCTATGAAATGTACTGTGAATTTCATGAACAGCTCGCCTTTAATGAAGAAAATAACTGAAACACACTTTCAGCGTTATGCTTGTGTAAACATAATTAAGAAACCTGATAAGAGCTGTAAAAGAACATGCCGAATGTACCTTCTTCATCTTCAGATAAATACAAAAAAGGAAGATCCCAAGCCATAACTTGTCGAGGAAAATATGAGTATATACAATGCATTCTTATTTGACCAAATGCTACCTTTAAATATGCTCTCTCATACTACTTGATCAGACATATGTTAACACTTCTTTCCTAGAATTACATAAGTACATAATGACAAAGACTGTAGCTGAACCGGCCGGCCGAAGTGGCCGTGCGGTTAAAGGCGCTGCAGTCTGGAACCGCAAGTCCGCTACGGTCGCAGGTTCGAATCCTGCCTCGGGCATGGATGTTTGTGATGTCCTTAGGTTAGTTAGGTTTAACTAGTTCTAAGTTCTAGGGGACTAATGACCTCAGCAGTTGAGTCCCATAGTGCTCAGAGCCATTTGAACCATTTTTTGTAGCTGAACCTAGAAATCATATGAACATGAGTTGTCTCACAGCCAGTTACAGTACTAACATTTACTTTTGAGAACAATTATTGTGAATGTGTATATGAGACTGTAAAATTCTTGAAAGGCAACTTCAGAATAATAAACCAACTGACAACGTTACAGTAACAGTAGTTAGTGCTAATAATAAACATACTACAGCTGTTTAAAATCTCACATGAACACCTTACACAAAGAGGCAGCCTACCTACATATTTCTCAGCACTACGAGGAAAACGGCTTCATACAACAGCTTCATACAACAGCTAACAAATCACAATCATAGACACCAACAGAACAATCCATACAGAAGCTGGCAGTCGTTACCGGACAGACGTGCGCCACCAACATTGATATCGGTATCAGCTACAAGTGACCAGAAGAAAGCGCTTGGATAATATCAGCTGAGACAAATACAGAATATTTTTTAATTATGCTGGTGTCCAGTGCAGCAGGAGCACATCTTGTAGTATGGACAGTAGACTCCTCTGGAACACAAGCTCGAGCCTTTAGTCATTCCACTGCACGTAGTGGTGTACAGCTACAAAATGTGGTCGTCTGCGAGTTCCACTGTACGTTGTCTCTAGCTGTTACGCGCTTCACTCTAGTCTTGAGCAGGCGACTTGAGTCTTCCTCAGTAATACGTCCTCTAGTGTGTGGTATTCACCACTTCTAACAAACACCGAACAACGCGCTCCAGTACGCGGCCGCCAAATACATCGCTGGCCGCACTTCTCTGGGCGGCCCGCTGCTTCCATCGCTGGCCGTCTTTACACGCACGCTCCCTTACGTGGCCGATAAATACATCGCTGGCCGCACTTCTCCGGGCGGCTCGCGGCTACCATCGCTGGCCGCCTTCGCGCGCACGCGTTTGTCAGCACACAGCAGTTGGCTACGCCAGGAAACATTGCGATTGGTTTTCCCTGGAAAACAGCGACCCCAGCCGACGGCTCCATTAACTAGCAAGCCTTATACAGTATAAACCCGGCCGCCGCCGCAAACGACAGTTCTCATCGGGAAGTGCAGTACGCCGTGTTCCAGCTGCTTGTGGATGACTCGCCGCACCACTCGAGGTTACCTGGCTGCTCGGCTGAAAATCTTGCGACTTCACTTGGAGCGACTGAACTTCACTGGACTTGGGAATAATTACGGGACGTGCACCCCACCATGCAGATTCGGACATTACTTCTGCATTACTTCTGAGTGTGAGCCTGGGTAGACGCTTGGCTAACATAATTGTTAAAAAGTAATTTGTGACTTAATAAACCAGACTGAAGAGGTTATTGTGTTATTCCTGGTTATAACATAATGATCTAACGTAACAGTTTAACAGTCCCTTCCATGGTCTCTATGGCGACGACTGCGGACTCTATGTTGGTCAGTGCAGGTGCAGGTATCTGATAATGTTGGAGCGCGTTGCAGATGTAAACTGTTGTTGGACGGCTCGCTGTTATTCGGTGTATACCGTAACACGTGACATTGGCAACTTTTTACCTGGTTTCAGCAGAGTTTCAGGTCCACAACAGATGGCAACTTTCTTGTAGCAATTGTCTGAACTCCAGGAGGGATATTTTGAAAAGCTCTGTTTCTCGGTAGGGCGATCTCGAACGTTCAACGATGAAGTAGAGTTAGTCTTCAATGGAGGGAGGCAATCGTCTCTGGAAGACTATTTAGCAATGCAGTCGGGCAGTAAGTGTTATATATATTTAATAGAAGTTTCGAAATATATAAAACATGTTGAAAATAAGTTATGCTTTTCAGTGCATACATTGGTGAGGATTTATGTAATTTTTAAAACGTTTGAAATGTTGTATTTGGATGGAGTGGCGCAGCAAGGTGCCACATGTCAAGAATGTGAGTGTGTGGCTAGTTCTAACGCCCTAACAGATCAAATGCGAGTTGGAGGCGGATAAGTACACGTCAAGCATATGTTGGCAAAGTTCTACTTGCTCACTTTCTTCTAAAGTTGTATTGTTCCTCCCTCATAAGATCACGCACAGTCGTGGTTTCGTTGATGGTTTAGCTCTTTGGATCTCTTGTAGGAATGTGCAGGTCTACTTTCCAGTAATGAGTATGAAACTTTTCAAAGAATGCCAGGAATTTATTCCACGTCGCAATGTTCGCTGCAATACTTAACACATCGCTGATACAATCACAATTATTTCCTGCTACACACCCAAATTAACTATAGTGAACTATTGTACACTGCTATACCCTCTATTGCACAATGCTTCATATTCACATATACAGTATTACTTCTTAATTTGACCTTATCGCCTGAATTCAAGCCACGAGCTCTCTGAAATATAATAAAACTTGAATGACGTCGTTTTATAAGGTGCGCTCAAAGAGAAACGAGTCAGAGCCATAACATACAGAAACCAGTACCTGTATGTTAGAAGTATTGACTTTGGCTGTTGCGACCCTTGTCCCACTGTGACACAAGGCGGTGAATGGCTGTCGCATAAAATTCCCGGGACTCCGATGTTAACTAGTTCCGCAAGTACAGATGGACGGCGTCGTGCGAGGTGAATCGTTTGCCCATCAGAGCCTTTTTAAGGGGATCAAAATTGGAGTAATCACAGGGAGAGAGGTCCAGACTGCATGGAGGGTGGCCGAGAACCTCCCATTTGAATTTCTGCAGGAGTGCCGTGACTGTGTTGACCGTATGAGGCTTTGCATTGTCGTGGAGCAGAATGACCCCACGGGTGAGATTGCCAGGTCGTTTTGATTTGATCACTTGGCGAAGAGTGGTCAAGGTTTGCGAATAACGCTGGGCATTCACTGTTGTCCCTGTGATTACAGCATTTTTGGTCCCCTTAAAAAGTCTCTGAGGGGCAAACGATTCAACTCGTACGACGACGTCCATCTGAACGTGCGGAACTGGTTAACATCGCAGCCCCGACAATTTTACGAGACAGCTATTCACCGCCTTGTGTCACAATGGGACAAGTGTCTAAACAGCCAGGATCAAAACTTCTAACATATAGGTACCGGTTTCTGTAATTACTCCTCCGGCTCGTTTCTATTTGAACGCCCCTTATAAAATAAATCTCCTGGACAATAAACACATTCTGCTCAGACCACGAAGTGTTTATCTGCCTCACTAAAGACTGCTAACGTCGACTGACACCATCAAACTGTTGTCGAGATGTAGTGAAGCCTCCCCTTTTACTTCTGGCCAATTAGAGGCCAGGAAAGACAACGCTAAGATCAAACAATAAGAGGTTCTCACGCTTTAACTCGTGATCACGATGTAATAGGCTATCCAGTAATGGGATTTAAGCCATGCTGAATGACCTTAAACTTTCCACCAGGAAGTTTAGACATAAATATTACAAGTGTACCTGGATTAATGGTTAGTGGAACGGATAATGGGTGCTGAGAATTGGTTTTGCGATTAATGTACTAGATGCTAAACTGTGAGAAGTGGATAAGTCGATATAGGATGCGAGATGGGGAAGATACTTGCACTCAGAAGGCAAGTGCGGAATGCACGTCTTACCAGTATTTCAAGGGATTTGTAAAATTTAGCGGAGCCAGAGTTCCGGGCAATGTTGGCATAAGTTGGTATGGGGAAGATGAGAAACTTATCGGTGAGGATAGTGATAGAAGGTGCGACCTGTTAGTAGTCTTAGTCGGTTTCGGGCATTGTGTTGGATGATAAGGAGATGTAAATGGTACTGTGTTAGATGAAGCGATTGGTTGGTTGTAGATTGATAGGTGAAAATCTGGACGACGAAATCGCCGAGTGTTGGGACTAAAGATGGTTGGTTGGCTTTTCTGTGGATTAATTTTAAGTTTCCTAGTACTACACCACTCGACCAGGAGTTTCGTGTGGCTCTGGTTGGAGGCATCGTAGAGTTGTAAGGTGTAGTGGCTATCTAGGTAGACGCTATCGTCAATACATTGCAGGAGCTAAGTCGGGGGCAAGGGGGAGGAGGGTTGGGAATGTCTACGACGTGCAGGATGTGAAGGAGGGTATGGGAACAGGAGAGACCCTTGACGCTCGCCTGCAGGAGCAGAAATAGTTATTCTACGGTAACATATGTAGGGCAGTGGTACGGGAAAGATGCTAAAAGGCGGACGTAGTTAACAGGGCATGTGTAGGTTTGTAGCTTGAAGCGCAGTCCAGAAGGCAACACTTACTCATTTTCTTGAGCCCATAGACCGCACTTGGTTTTGGCCTCGCCAAGTAGCCTCCTATACAAGGTTCTGTTCTTGATACCTTGGCTAAAAATGGTTCAAATGGCTCTGAGCACTATGGGACTTAACATCTATGGTCATCAGTCCCCTAGAACTTAGAACTACTTAAACCTAACTAACCTAAGGACAGCACACAACACCCAGTCATCACGAGGCAGAGAAAATCCCTGACCCCGCCGGGAATCGAACCCGGGAACCCGGGCGTGGGAAGCGAGAACGCTACCGCACGACCACGAGCTGCGGACTCTTGATACCTTGTTCCAGGTATATGAAGATCCTTGACCACATGGTACCTCCATTTTATTTTCAGTCTTCCTAAAGGATTTCGTCCTTCTGATTTCTTCCCTGAGAAATCTTTCAATCTTGATTCTTCCTTTCTTTTACAGATGTGACTGGCCCATTTCAGTTTCCTTACCTCGGCTTCTGCAACACATCTGGTTCATCATATATATCCCTGAGCTCTCCGTTCTTTCTTCTCCGCTACTCCCTTCTCTCACAAATTGGTCCAAATATCTTCTGCAGTATTTTATTTTCAAAAACCTTTTCCTTTTTCTCTGTATGCTTGTCTATTCTCCGTATTTCTCATCCATATAGCAATACTGGTCTGATTATACTTTTATATAACCATATTTTGGTTACTCTTAAAAAAATTTTAGTTGATTAATCTTTTAAGTTAATATGACGCTCGGGATGCTGCTTTGGTCCTCGCTTCTATTTCTTGTTTCTCGTCATTTCTGTTCTTTATTACAACCCACAGATATTTAAACTCTTCTGCTTCCTCAAACACGTGGTTATCAATCTGCATGGTTTCCCGCCTTTCTGTCTTGTAATTTCTTTCTGCCCTCATGAATTTTGTTTTCTCTCATTTACCTGTAATCCAGCTTGCTTTGCTTCAAATGGTTCAAATAGTTCTGAGTACTATGGGACTTAACATCTGTGGTCATCAGTCCCCTAGAACCTAGAACTACTTAAACCTATCTAACCTAAGGACATCACACACATCCATGCCCGAGGCAGGATTCGAACCTGCGACCGTAGCAGTCGCGCGGTTCCGGACTGCGCGCCTAGTACCGCTAGACCACCGCGGCCGGCTTGCTTTGCTTCTTCCCAATATTTTCAGGTCGTCTAGATTTTCGGCGAAAAATGCTACATGATCTGCAACGGCCAGCACATTCATTTTTATTCCTATGTTGATTTCCTTTTCTGTTTCGCTAGCTGCATCTAGTGGTTCTTTTATTATTATGTGGAACGGGAGTGGTAGCATTCCACCTCCTTACCTGACTCATGGTTTTATGTCAAAAGGCATGGAATATTCTCCATCCATTTTCACGATCCCTTTAGAGCCTTCCAGTGTAACATTTATAAGATTAGTAATTTCTTTGGTATTGAAAACTTCTGCATTTTCTCCAACAACTTTTCTCTCTTTTTGCTATGATAGGCTTTCTTAAAGTAAACTAATATCGCTATTGTTTTATTGTATTCCCAGTATTTTGATATGGCTTCTTTTAGTACAAATATCTGCTGAGTGGTGGATCGATTCTTCACAAATCCCGCTTGTTTCTCATCTGTTACTTCTTTTAATATGGTTCTAACTTATTCTGAAGAATCTTGGAAGACACTTTATAGGCTGTGCTAATTAATGAGATGTCTCTATAATTTCCACGTCCCTGTTTCTTGCCATTTTTATGGACAGATGCTGTCGCCGCTTCTGTCTACTCAGATAGCATTCTCTCTTCGTTGGTCACGAGTTTGTGTATTGCAATTTTCTCCCCTCCATTTTTAAGTACTTGATCTGTTATTCCATCTTTCCTTGGAGCTTCCCTGTTTTTTAGTATGCTTACTGGGCCTACCATCTCTTTCACTGTCAGCTGTGTAACTAAGAGCTCTAAGTTCGGATATTTATGTTGTTCTTACATTTTTGTATTTCCGTCTTCAGAATTTAAAAGCTCCTCAAAACATTCCTTCCAAATTTCCAATTTTTTGTTCTTTCCAAAACTAAATTTCCGTTTTTATGTTTAATACCATACATCCACGGTAGTTATCCTTTTCTGAAGAACCTACCTGTACGTATACTACGGATGTATCCAGAAAAAGATATATACCACTGATCTATGGCTTAAAAGAAAAGAACGATAATACAGATTTGCAAAGAACAAAAAATATCCAGCGTGTTTCGTTAACGAATAAGAAGGAATTCTCTGTAGAGACGACGGCATCCTAGGAGGAGAGCAGGAACACGTAGAGGGAGAATGGGGAGGTTATAGCAGATATTTCAGAGTGAAATATGATTGTTAATTGCATTTACGACGGTGTGTTGTAGGAAATCAGCCTCACGCTGGGCTGAGTCAGGATTTTGAAGGTTTGAATCGTGGATTTTGATTTGAGCGTAGTAAGAATTGCTGTTGGCGCTGGAATAGCTCTTAATTTGTTAGCGTGGAGGATTATGAGAGAATTTGGTCTCGTTTGGTATATGGTATGAAATCTGGAGAAGGACAGGTAGATGATCAACCTCAGTTGGATCTAGGACCGTCACTGTGGTGCACCTCAGGTCGTTAAGGGAATCAATAATGCCGTCTGTGTCAGTTCTGGCGTGGGCAGGGATGTGGATATCATGGTCATTGTGGATATTGATATATTGACGTCACTGTTGTTTGTCGGCAGGCATGCGTGAGCGCTGGTTAGGATCGGAAGCAATTTTGGACAGGGTTGGTCTCCGTAAGATAGGAAATCGTAAGGTATTGGATGGTTAAGACGAACGTTGATTGTAGCAAGAGTTAATACAAGATTTTGGAGAAAGATGGCGAGGTGATGTGGTTATTATGATCGTTTCAGAGTGGCTGGAGGTAGAAGAGATATTTCAGAGATGGACGATGGTTTCTCAGCCAAGGAAAATAGGATTGGTATTATTAGTTCGTGGCGGGATGTAAGGAGACTTGCATATGAAATGGTGAGATTCGAAGAAGGTTTCGTCTTGGAGGAGAGCACGGATTTAGGATTGCCTGAGGATATGGGTAAGGAGATGTTTATTGGTTCGGAGGGAATGGATATTCTGATATATCATATTGTATGGGTGCTGCGCGATTTTCAGTTAAAATGGGAGGTATCTGAGCGCTATGTATAAACGATATTTAGAAGCGACCAAAAAAGAAATGTGTTTGATTTTGGGAATAAGTAACGTGCGTTTTGAGATGGAAGACAGTGGGTATGGTAAGGCTTTTTGTTGTAGAATGTGAGGTCCCTCAGATGTGTGGCTATTTTGGAGGACTAAGGTCACGAAACTGATGATGTCTACAGTGGTGGATGGAGAACGAAGGGAATGGTTAGCCTTCACTGGTTTATCGTCAGTTCATTTGGGGACAGGGAGTTCAGGTTTTTGGGGTGGGGGTTTGGATTTGCACTTTGAGAATAAGTATGGTGTGATGGTTCGCGAGTGTTGCAGGTGGGTGAGGATTTTATGTTTGGGTGTTGTTTGTGAAGATGGGGTTGCTTGCAATGAGGACAGGTGGGTGGGTTTTTGTTGTCGAGTGATTCTTGAAACGCGTTTAACAAGTAGCGAGGTATATTATCATTCCGAATTAGTAATGTATTGCGTACATAAATTTGTGCGTGCGGCAGCGTTCTCGCTTCCCACGCCCGCGTTCCCGGGTTCGATTCCCGGCGGGGTCAGGGATTTTCTCTGCCTCGTGATGGCTGGGTGTTGTGTGATGTCCTTAGGTTAGTTAGGTTTAAGTAGTTCTAAGTTCTATGGGACTGATGACCATAGATGTTAAGTCCCATAGTGCTCAGAGCCATTTGAACCATTTTGAAATTTGTGACATCGGATTCAATTCACTTTAGATTTCTTCGTCAGGGTATTCTAAATCAACCTCTTCAATTACTGCTGTCAACGTTTGAAGGCGGCTAGGCTGGGAGACTGTGGCCGGTTTGAAGAAAGGATTGTGTGGGGTACTATGAATCCGTGGGTACGTATCCTCCAAAAGGGGGATAATTCTGAGTAGGGTTGAATAGGAATGTGGGTCTTTGTTTTTGATGTTGATTGTATCTCACCTGGTAATGAGTTGCTGGATTTGCAATGCTGGTATATATCTTTGAGTATGCCTGAGGAGTTGCTTGGGTTTTGAAATCTGAGGTCACAACTGCTTAGTCAAAAGAAAATGAAGATATTGGGTTTTGTGATTCTGGTGTGGTTTCGATCTGTATGTCGTCAGAGTCTGGTACGGTTAACTAAGATCTTGTAGTTTCACTTGTATTGGGCTTCTTATTGTCTTTTGTAATAGGTTTATATTGGGCGTGTAAGGGAGATTGTGAGATAAAAGGTGGAAGGAGATGTTTAGCAGCAGGTGCTGTGGTAGGAGCTGTAGTTTGTGTTGTTGCTGGCGGCATTGCGGCTGCTACTGGTGATAATGTGACTTCTGCTGCTGCTGCTGCTGCTGCTACTGCTGGCGATGTTGTGTCCGATGTCGCTGCTGGCGATTTGGGGCTGTTGGAACTGCAGACGACGTTGCAGCTGATGTAAATGCTGGCGGTGGTGGTGCTGTTGTCTGTGGAGTCGGTGGTACCGTGGGTGGAGCTGAAGAGTTTTGGAGAAGTCCAGCAAATATCCGTTAGTTGTTGTCCAGGTAGCAGGCGGTGTAGTGCAGATTACGGCTGTTGATGTCGTACCAGCTGTTTTCGGCTGTTTTCGCATTCTGATGGCTAGGTCACGGAAGCGCGGACTGACTTAGGCAGCGTCCGTCCGCGGCAGGAGAAGCTTGCCCCATAGTGTGTTTCTTCCTGTTAGGCAGCCCGAGTGAGTCAGATATATATCCCAATTCTTCTTCTGGTGACCAGATAGTGTACAAATGAACCTCCTGTTAGACGCTCTTCCATCCCTATTGCGTATCGCTCCTCTAACTTGATGGATGATGTTCTGTAACTCCTACTATCGTGTTGGTGTTTGCAAAAACGAGCAAGCGATGAGCTCTCTCCTTTACACATTTGTACAATGGAAAAAAATTTCTTTCATTGGGGAAGGACTTTTACCGGTGGGCCAGTCAGAAGAGATTTATAGTTTATAAGAAACACAATGTACTTACAGGTGTCGTGGCTTGGCTGGTTGGTTGATTTGGGGGAGGGGATCAAAGAGCAAGGTCATCGGTCCCATCGGACTAGGGAAGGAAGTCAGCGGTGTCCTTTCAAAGGAACTATCTCGGCATTTGCCTGAAGCGATTTAGGGAAATTACGGAAAACCTAAATTAGGATGACCGGACGCGAGTTTGAACTGTCGCGCTAACCACTGCTCCGCCTCGCTCGGTAACGGTGGCTTGCTAAAAGGGTACATAAAGAACAAACTATCAAGTCGGCGTCGAGATTTGAACCTCTTGTGCTCCACCGACAACTATAAGTACTGCTCACTTTAATCTGATACTGCCAAGCGGGCCTTACGTATTAATTCACGACTAGAAAAATCTGACCAAATAATAGCTTTTTAAGCAAAAACGTTATTTATCGCGATCCAGCGGTCATTAGCTAGGTACCATCGTCAAAAATACGCAAAACACGAAGCGCTAGCACGTCAAAGTCTTATTTGTGAGGTGAGGAAAGTTTTGGAACCACGCAGCCACCTCTAACACCACGGGATGGCATCACTTCAGCTACTGAATTCTGGAGCTGCCCTCGGCGGAGTACATCGTGATAGAACACCAGAACTGTATGGTAGCTTCCCTGCAGCTGTTTTAGGGATTAGGTCCAAAGTATCTATACCGGTCTCATCCACGTCGTTTTTCTATCGATCACTCCGACACAGACTTCTGTCAAGTGGGCTGCAGCAAAGCCTTCCTCACAGAAACCAGAAGGCGCCCCCACTTAAAACCTCTGTTAAGTGATGCTCAATTACTATTTTGAGTAAATTTTTTTCTGTAAATACCTAGAGAGCTTAATAAAGTTCATTTATGCATCTTGCCACGCACCCTTCTGTCCAACTCTCAAAAGAGCACTTGTAAAATAAATGCTGTGCACTATTTTGCGTCTCATTCCATTTGGGCAAACGGACGGTCCCATTCTTGGAGAGGAGGGGTATCCTCGTAAGAAAAATGCGTCACAAACTAAGGATCCAGCGGAAGTGTTAATGTGCCACTGTTCTGGAAGCTTCCAGACGTGAATCGGACCTGTAACTACAGACAAAAAAATTGGAATGAGCGGATGGCATCGTTGGCCGGGACGTCCCTATGCGGGGAAGTTCGACCGCCAAGTGCAAGTCTTATTACATTCGACGCCACATTGGGCGACTTACGCGCCGGTGATGATGAAATGATGAGGAGGACAACACAACACCCAGTCGCCGAATCTCCAACCTGGCCGGAAATCGAACCCGGGCCCGCTTGCATGGGAGGCGAGCACGGTACCACCCAGCTAAGGAGGCGGATTGTAACTACAGACAGAAGCCACGTCATGGACACGTCCCCAGCGAGTACTGTAAAATCGGCCATATTGGCTCTCAGTTCGTTTGTTCTTACACACTTCTCCGATGCAAAATTTAAGTTCACACTCGTTCATTAAATCAGTTACATATCCAGAGTCGTTCAATAAATATTTGCTTCCACGTCGTTATTCATACCCTGAATTAGTATTTGAAACTAAATTAACTACGCAGCAAGTCTCATCTTGGTGGAATGAGGGGAAACTGAGTGTGGACTGTAACTCAGTGCCACGCTACAAGCTGACCTCCCGACGTTGACATGGCGACGGATGTAGTGGTGACGATGAGATTAATTTGCAATGATGGAGTGGTTTTAACAATCAGATTTCGAATCTAGAAAAGCAACTTCTAGCACTTCAGTGACTGAGAGTCAAGGGACGTCAACCTTTTCTTGGGCTGTAAAGCATTCCCGCACACCTTATACAGGGTGAATCAGGAGGAAAGGTAAATGCTTTGACGGGTGATAATATTGGCGATTCAATACACGAAACTTCATTTGGATATATGCCATATTCCTAAAGGTTTCTGAAATAGAACACATTTTATGTACATCGTTATTTATTTTTGGTATTATTCAGTACATTGTTATTGTTTACAAGGTAGCACAGCAGTGCAAAGGTATTCTAAATGAACAGTTTGATACAGGACACTTGTGGTCTATCAATTCAGGAAACTACTTCAAATTGTCCTACAGTAACTACCTAAGCTACAGCGCATGCGCGTCGCGCGGGATTTTCAGAATTGACTCGCTCTCTTCACGCAAACTATTACCTCTAGAGAAAATATGGATAGGACCTTTATCGTAGGAAATTTAACTTGGTTTAATTTCGTACTGCGACGCGTCTTCTCTAGAGGCCGTGGTTTTCGAATTATTCAAGAAAAACTGACATTAAAAGCTTTCTATCTCGGAAACCATTCGGAACCTGGAATATGTCCATCTATATGAAGTTTTTTTATTCAGATTTACCAATACTATCACCCTTAAAAGCATGTACAGGCGGCAGAGATGTATGCTATCATGACGCCTTCTGTAAAGGATGTTGTGTGACAAATTCAGGTCGACAGGGGAACAGTATCGTTGCCAATGATAGTTAACCATTGCTAGTTGTGGCACTGTTGACGGCGATCAGTCGGTCGGATGGAGACGTTAAGCTCGACGTTCTTTGTACTATTCCAGAGGAGATGGTTATGTGCTGGCACCGGGTTTCACCCTCTCCTTTCTCTCATTATCATCCAACACAACGTAACATCACACTACAGTATTACATTCTCCTGCATTTATCATACCCACTTAAACGCACAACACTCTCACACTTCGCGAAGGAAAGACGCCACTGGGCGCGAAAGACAGAAACACCTTTCCAATTAGGCGGCTGAATTTGCCCCTCAGGGTCTTCCAGCCAACAAGTCTTGCTACTTTACTTTATTAACTGTTGCCAGTGCCAGATTCCACATTTTATAAAAACTGAAACTATTATCAGAATTAATTAAATGAATCGTCAAAAGTATCTCAACATCTTCCCTGTAAATCGAATAGCAGAAGGAAAGGATAGTACAGATATTAAAATAAGAAGTTCTTGTCGTCCGTAGCGTGACCTGTCTGAATACAGTGCTCGGCCACCACAGATTTATCAGACTGTAGCAGGCGGGCATAGCGTCGATGTTCCACGCAACGGTCTTGCACAGTATGTAGAGTGCGTTTGAAGTATGAAAATCGACACTGGACAGGGAATGTTACACACGATTGAACGGTTTTTCCTGATATCATTTAATACCATTGCACCTTGACCGATTTAATTTCCGTCATCCACATTCCATTTCAACGCGTTTAATTCAATTCACATAGTCTTTTTAGCGAGTAGGCCGGCCGGTGTGGCCAAGCGGTTAAAGGCGCTACAGTCTGGAACCGCGTGGCCGCTACGGTCGCAGGTTCGAATCCTGCCTCGGGCATGGATGTGTGTGATGTCCTTAGGTTAGTTAGGTTTAAGTAGTTCTAAGTTCTAGGGTACTGATGAAGTTAAGTCCCATAGTGCTCAGAGCCATTTGAACCATATTTTTTAGCGAGTAGTTTATCAGTTTCATGCAAGAGATGCTGGTAGAATTCGCAGAAACATTACCAAAAATTGGTCAAAAATTATCTTTCACTGGATTTGAGTTTCAACAAATTTACAAAAGGTGCTCAAATGATACGCTTAGAGCCTCATTAAGTGGTTGGTACCTTCTCAGCAATGACCGTGCAACAATATCGAGCATGCCAGGTTCTGATTCACGTCGAGAAACATACAATTGGTTACCAACTATTCCGTACAAAACTTTCTCGAAAACTATTTTGCTTGCTCTCACCAATAGCAATTTCATGTAGGTTCATCGTTTGAAATGTGACTACTGCAATTGTTGAAGCGATCGTCGCTTGTAAAAGAGACCTCAATTCTTTCACTAGAATTTTTAAATTACTTCGGTGACGCTCTGGCACTGACTAAACAAGATTGTGACTTGAAATGTTTTCATATACCAAAACCCATAACGAAAGTCCATCGGAATGCAGCCCCTCAGTTTCAATTTATTAACGCTGGAGGAGGCTTTCAAATTGGTATCAGACCTCCATAGTAGATATTAACTGCTCGGATAAAGTCTTGCACCATTCTCACGATTTGTTTAGTTTAAGTTTTCTCGATCAGAAACCGCTTTCTTAATACTTATTTGAGTACAGGAAATCGCTACACACAGAGGCGTGTGTAATGGACGTAAAAGTAAACGTACACCATTAAGTCCACCAACATTTGTTGATGAACCATTTCTAATTTAGACTGTGTGCCCACTGTCACTTTATATAAAGGAGGGTTGTCAGTACAGGAAGTTGCCCGCCGAATCGACCTGCACCACAAGAGATGTCACGCGAAAATACAGTCGCTATCGCCAGACGCTGTCTCTCTTGTCATACCCGGACGACAGCACTAGCAGAGTCCCTTTACCTAAAAATTATGGCTCGTGGGTACAAACGCACGTCTGAGACGTAAAATCCTCGAACACGCTCTTCAGCCTACAGCCACAAATTCGGCGGCTGGTTTATCTTCCAAGACGGTAAAGCACCAGCATATCGTGACCACCTCATGAACACCTTCCTACAGGAAGCAGGAATAAACTTAATGGAATGACCTGTGGTCTCCACTGATATGAAACCGACCCAGTATACTAAGGACCGGCTGAAACATACGTTGGTTGCATGATTGCAGGAGCTTTCCTTCATACTGGGTTACCTCAAGAGGACTGCCGTCGAAGTGCGTGACAGGCTTGAGCAGCAACGTCACGACCAGTTTGTGAACACACGGCCAAGGAGGATCCCAGCATCTTCAGCTGCATGGTGTGGAGAATTACGGTATTCAACGTTACTCAGTAGCAGATATTGATTTCACATATGTGCAGTTTTGAATAGACTACTTTATTTTAGTTAGTTCTTCGATTTTATTTCACGAAGAAGATTTTCTTTCAATTTCAGTTTTCTTTCTATTTCATTCCCTCCTCCGCTTGATTTGAAACCCACTAATCACAGATATTCAGGTGGTGTAAAATCGTATTCGGAGCATTTGCATTCGCTTGCGCTTTTGTCTGTAGAGACCATCTATGTAAAAATATACGACTGCTCAGTTTCGCGGCGATATACAGTGATAACATTTTTCTTGGGCATCCAGCCGCGTCCAGTGGTTTAAAATCCATGAGCTTTCGGCCGAGTTCTCCTCGGCCATTGTTAAGCGGTGACTGTTGAATGATTGCTGCTACCATCCTTATATTTAAGCTCACTCTGACATCGTCGTGTTTTTTGTATGATGGAGATTACTTTAACTAGACGGACGAGCCACGATGGCAAGACCATTAGCTCCAGTTATAGCCAGCCTCTTCATGGAGTACTTTGAAAACATCGCCCTGGACACGGGTACTGCAAAGCCTAGTTGCTTTCATCGTTACGTCGACGACACATTGGTTGTCTGGCCTCATGGGCGTGAAAAGCTGAGACAATTTTTCAACCACATCAGCAGCGTCCATGATAACATGAGATTCACGATGGAAGTAGGTACCGATGGTGTCTTGCCTTTTCTAGACGTCCTTGTCCGCCGGAAAGAAAATGGTTGTCTCAGCCACAGTGTTTATCGGAAACCCACCCACACAGGCCGATATATGCATGCTACCAGCTATCACCACCCTTCGCAGAGAAGTTCTGTTCTGAGGACATTGGTGCATCGAGTGGAAGCCGTTTCAGACGCTGAAAGCCTTTCGAAGGAACTGAGCCATTTGCGGAAAGTCTTCAAAGAAAATGGCTACAACAACTGCCAGATTTCGCAAGCCATCTTGCGAAAGAGACATAAGCAGAAGACCTCCGAGGAGGGCACGAAGAACTTGCGTTCTTGCTGTTCTGTAACTCAATAACAAGAAAGATTAGCCGGCTTCTAAAGGAGCATAAAATCGATACAGTGTTTAGGGCACCGGCTAAAATTCTACGGTTAATGAGGCCTGTGAAACACTATGTTGAACTGAGAACGTCAGGTATATATAAAATACTGTGTGGGTGTGGACAGTTCTATATCGGACAGACTGTACGTACTATTGAACAGCGCCGTGTGGAACACGAGAAATGTTTTTCGCCAACGGTGTCCGGAGAAAGCAGCGGAGGCGGTACATGCTTTAGAAAACGGACACCGTATTGCATTTGCCGAGACATCTGTTATTACGCGGACTACTAGTTTTTGGGACAGTGTTATAAAAGAAGCAATCGAGTTAAAAATTTCTAACATCACCTTCAATATAGACGGTGGCCTGCAGCTAGGCACATCTTGGGATCCGGCTATCGGAAACTTAAAGAGGCCCGGCAAGTGCGCAATGAAAACATTACCATATAATGCGCTGGAGCGAGCACCAGTGATGTCACTGAAGACAGCGCGGCTGTATAAGGATGGCAGCAGCAATCATTCGACAGTCACCACTTGACAATGGCCGAGGGGAACTCGGCCGAAAGCTCGTGGATTTTAAACCACTGGCCGCGTCTGGAACCCCAAGAAAATTTTAGCACTATGTAAAAGCACCACACCCTTCACACAATCATAGAAGTGGAGTCAAACCGCCGACAATCGGAATAACTTACGTATAATATCATTAGTTTTCTCAAACACATCAGACAAAAATTGTCACTCCCCCTATTCTCCACGCACTCCACACGCGAATATAAGAGGAATAAACCTAATTTTTTGTACCATGGGGAGCACTCTCTGACAAGCAATACACAGTGGTTCGTTGAATACAGATGCATGAGGGGAATTCAGAGTTTTAATTACCACTTCGAAAAATATAGTTTCGTAATAATTTTTTTAGGTATATGTCTGCTATTCCAGTAAACACTGAAACTTCGCGCCACAGTACAATAGTACTGTAGCACCCCGCAAGAGGAGGCAAAACAAACCGGACTTGCCCATCTATAAAGTGGTGTATCGTGCGGTAACTCGTTTTCTGCATTTGAGGGGAACAACGCCGCAACAATCAATGCTGATTTGGTGGAACTGTAGGCAACAATGCACCGCCATATGGCACAGTGGTTAGGTGATACAGACGCCTCCAGTGTGATCGCGTAAGTCTGAAAGACGGAGAACGAAATGGCGCAATATCCGTCTGTGAAGAACCGGGAATCGCAAGACAAGTGGAGGTCCTACTGCTGCAAGAACGGCGTATCACAACCGACGTGAAAGTGCAAAAAGATGATCAGTCTTGGATCTGTTTTCAACTTCATGCACGATGTTTTGATAATGACAAAGTTTGCCTCCTCTAGGCTTGCGACTGTTTCCACCCATTTAAAAAGCCATCCGAACAGAGGCAGAAGCGGAAATGTTACAGCTGATTCCTTAGCTGCCTAATCACCATGGACGAGTGCTCGGTGTGTAAATATGACCCCGGAACAAAGGAGCAAAGCAATCAATGAAACATGTGAATTTATTACCTCCTTGGTCGGTGAAGACCCAAAAATTATAGGAAATTAGATGGTGGGTGTTTTCTGAAACTGTCACGGTTCAGTGCTAACAGGGTATGTTCATACCTGGAAAAGTTACGGGAGACTGTCAAGACGAATCGTTAAGGGAGGTTGTCCAAGGGAAGTATTTGTTCCACGCCAACGCCACAGCTCTTTCTGTACAGGACAGGCACACAGTCACATATGTTGATTCTTTGGGCTATCAAATTTTGTCTCTCCTCGTTTGCCGCGCCCTCCAATTTTCTTGACGTGGCACCCAGTGATTTCTTCCTCTTTCTTCTCATCCAGAACCCATTACGTGGCAGCCATTTCCTTAGTGACAAGTTAATTTTTGAGGCGGAAATTTTCTTCAACAGACAAAATGCAGACTTCTGAAACCAAGATCTTCGTCAAGTGATTCATTGGTAAAAATGTGTCGTACTCCAGGTTGGCCGGCCGCTGTGGCCGAGCGGTTCTAGGCGCTTCAGTCCGGAACCATGCTGCTGCAACAGTCGCAGGTTCGAATACTGCATCGGGCATGGATGTGTGTGATGCCCTTAGGTTAGTTAGGATCAATTAGTTCTGAGTCTAGGGGACTGATGACCTCAGATGTTAAGTCCCATAGTGCTTAGAGCCATTTGAACCATTTGAACTCCAGTTTGAAAAAAAAGGCTTAACACTGTCAGCAAGTTCCATGGTCGCAGTTTGATTTTCTCGCGATAACAATTAAAATCTTGTGACTGTGTCCCGTAAATGTAGATTCCTAGTGAAATTTTACACGGTCGTATTACGACAGTTACACAATGACGGAATTTGAAAGCGTTACAGATAATCCAAAACCTAACACAGCAGTTCACACCACAAATGCCTAGAGGAATGCATGGGTCATTGACTTGCCTTCTCATTCCCCTTCCCCTGCGGGTTCGGGGGTAAGAATAGGCCCGTGGTATTCCTGCCTGTCGTAAGAGGCGACTAAAAGGAGTCTCAAATGTTTCGGCCTTTAATGTGATGGTCCCCTGAGGGGTTTGACCACTCTATTTCCAAATTTTTCCGTTAGTGCGTACCATTTGGGGAAGGACACCTTACGTGGTGCATCTTAAATCCATCTTGCCCTAAGATCTGGCACACCTGATATTTTCATGGAGTTAGACTTACATCGAGCTTCCGGCCACATCCGCTGCAGTGTGTTCCGGATAGCATCCATTGTGCACTTCCATCTTTGCCCTCGTGATTACATGGTTGTTTCGACACCCAACATCCAGCACAGTAGCCAGTCCGTTATGGTGGGGTCGTCATGTACCCTCTTGGTGGTAGCCCCTCTGACTACACAGGGATCGCACTGCTGATGCCTGAGCTGCTGCCTCCCCATGTATGCCGAGGAGTAGATGCCTATCCCTTTGGGGTATCGGGACTCCCGGCAAAGGCCATCCTGCCAGGTGGTCTTTGCTGCGGCTGGGTGGCGCCCGTGGGGAGAGCCCCTGGTCGGAGTGGGTGGCATCAGGGCGGATGACCCGCAATGAAGCGTGGTACATCATCTCTCTCTGGTGGGCCTCCACCAGCTGTCTCTAAGCGATCGAGGTCTAACCTCAATGGAAAGAAATTTGATCAGAGATCATTTCCCTCCCTGGCCACTCCATGGGAGGAACGTTTGTCCAAAGAAGGCAGTGGAGATTATTCACCCCGGTACCTCGTGTGTACGCGAGTAGATGGTGAATCATTAGTTCGACCAAGCCCCAGTTTTTTGTGGAGCATTTAGAGGAAAATTTCGGGGAGGTGGAGGGCTTCTCCAAAATGCGCTCTGGGTCAGTTCTCGTCAAAACAGCATCCTCTGCCCGGTCACGGAGGTTGCTCACTTGCGACAGGTTAGGGGATGTTTCCGTCACCATCACTCCCCATAAGAGTTTAAACATGGTCCAGGGTATTAGATTCCACAGGGATCTTCTTCTGCAGTCCGACGATGAACTACGCGCCAATCTAGAACGACGAGGTGTTCACTTCGTCCGGCGCGTCCATCGGGGTCCGAGGGATAATCAGGTAGCCACCGGTGCCTTCATCTTGGCCTTCGAAGGTGATGTTTTACCCGAACAGGTCAAGGTGATGGTTTACCGCTGTGATGTGAAGCCATATATCCCTCCTCCGATGCGGTGTTTTAAATGCTGGAAGTTCGGGCACATGTCATCTCGCTGTACTTCCAGCATCACATGTCGAGATTGTGGACGTCCTTCGCATCCCAATACTCCATGTGCTCCGCCTCCCATCTGTGTTAACTGCGGAGAACACCATTCTCCCTGCTCGCCGGACTGTAGGATATTCCAGAAGGAACGAAAGATAATGGAATATAACACCCTGGACCGCCTGACCTACACCGAGGCTAAACGGAAGTATGAGCGGCTCCATCCTGTGAAAATGACGTCGACATACGCCGCTGCTGCAACAATGGTTCTCCCATCGTCACTTATCGTTGGCTCTAAGATCTGTCAGAATCCACCGGCCCCCTTTGTTGTGGGGGGCATTTCACTCCCTGTTGCTCCTGCTCCATCTTCTTCAGGAGCAACACCCCCCCAACCATCAGGGACATCAGTTCCCCCTTCCCAGCCGGAGAAGAGTAAGACTTCTTCGGCTACTCTCGCCAGGAAGGGGTCCCTTGGGGACCTACCTTCGCAAGTTCCAACCAGTGTTAAAGAGGACACCCGCAAGTGGCTGAAACAACCACCAGTCCCTGGTTGTAGGGCCTCACGGTCGTCGTCCGTCCCTGAGACTGACCCAGTGAAGCCCTCCAAGCCTGAACCACCGAAGGCACAGCGAGAGAAACAGAAGAAGAAGAAGAAAGTCCCCAAGGCTAACGACATTGTGGTGGCACCCATCCCACCGCTTCCTACAAGCACTGCGTCTGAGGACGAGGTGGAGATTCTGGCGTCTGCTGAGGACCTCGATCTCGCCGGTCCCTCAGACGCCATGGAAAGCACTAGCACAGGTGCTCATTCGGAGGCAGCAGGTGACCCAGTGGCGTAATCTGCCTTCCCAGTCCCGTCACGCCTTTCTCAGACATGGACAGTACCACCCTCCAGTGGAACTGCAGCGGTTTCTTCCACCATCTAGCTGAGCTCCGCCAACTTATCAGCCTTCACCCTTTCTTCTGCATTGCACTTCAGGAAACTTGGTTTCCAGCAATGTGAACCCCCGCCCTCCGTGGCTATCGGGGTTCTTATAAGAACCGGGCAGCTTATGAAAGGGTGTCTGGTGGCATCTGCATATATGTCCTTAACTCTCTTCACAGCGAGTCTGTCCCTCTACATACAGCTTTAGAGGCTGTCGCTGTTCGGGTGTGGACGCGACAGGCTATTACTGTCTGCAGTCTTTACCTTCCACCAGATGGTGATGTCGCG
This sequence comes from Schistocerca nitens, assembly GCF_023898315.1. NCBI lineage: Eukaryota > Metazoa > Arthropoda > Insecta > Orthoptera > Acrididae > Schistocerca > Schistocerca nitens. Next base: position 466,347,192 of record NC_064616.1, read on the forward strand.
CAGCATGTCCTGGCTGCGCTGATAGCCCAATTGCCGCCACCTTTCTTGTTATTTTGCGACTTTAACGCCCATAACCTTCTGTGGGGTGGGTCAGTGGCAACAGGTCGAGGCGCCACCGTTGAGCATTTATCGGCGCAGCTCGATCTCTCGATTTTAAATGATGGTGCCTCCACACACTTCAGTGTGGCGCATGGCACATACTCCGCCATTGACCTATCGATCTGTAGCCGTAGCCTCTTACCGTCTGTCCAATGGAGTGTGCATGACGACCTGTGTGGTAGTGACCATTTTCCAATCTTTCTGTCACTGCCATGGCGTCACTCTTCTGGGTGCCCCAGCAGATGGGCTACGAATAAGGCTGACTGGGACTTGTTCTCCTCCATTGCCGCTATTGAGCCTCTCTCTAGTGACGACATTGATGCGGTGGTTCACTCAGTCACCACCAGCATCGTTGCTGCCGCAGAATCTGCCATTCCCAGTTCTTCTGGGTCCCCTCGGCGGCGGACTGTGCCTTGGTGGTCGCCTGAGATCGCTGAGGCGATTAAAGATCGCCGGCGGGCGCTACAGCGTCACAAGCGACATCCCTGCATTGAACACCTCATCACCTTCAAACGGCTGCGTGCGCGGTCCCGCCGCCTTATCCGCTAAAGCAAGCAGGAGTGCTGGGAGCGGTATGTGTCCACCATTGGCCTCCATGTCTCTCCATCGCAGGTCTGGGATAAGATCCGACGCCTCTATGGCTATCGGACCCCTGTCAGCGTCCCTGCGCTCTCACTGAATGGAGCAGATTGTACAGACTCCGACGAAATTGCCAACAGCTTGGCAGAGCATTTTGCTCTTAGTTCCGCTTCTTCCAATTACCCACTGGCCTTCCGCTCCATTAAAGAGCGGATGGAACGTCGGAGCCTTTCTTTTCGCACCCACCATTCTGAATCCTACAATGCTCCATTCAGTGAGTGGGAAATTCACAGCGCCCTTGCCGCTTGCCCTGATACCGCTCGTGGGCCAGATCGCATTCACTGTCAGATGCTGAAACACCTTTCAGTGGACTGCAAGCGACGCCTCCTCGACCTTTACAACCGTCTCTGGGTCGAGGGTGAGTTTCCGTCGCAATGGCGGGAAAGCATTGTCATCCCCGTTTTGAAACCGGGCAAGAGCACTTTGGAGGTGGACAGCTACCGCCCCATTAGCCTCACCAACGTTCTTTGCAAGCTTCTCGAACGGATGGTGAGCTGGCGCTTGAATTGGGTACTGGAGTCTCGGGCCTTCTGGCTCCGTCTCAGGGTGGATTCCGTCAAGGCCGCTCCGCCTCCGACAATCTGGTGAGTCTGGAGTCGGCCATCCGTACTGCCTTTGCCCGCCGTCAGCACCTGGTCGCTGTCTTTTTCGACATGCGGAAGACGTACGATACGACATGGCGTCATCACATACTTTCTACGCTTCATGGATGGGGTCTTCGGGGCCCTCTTCCGCTCTTTATCCGAAATTTTCTGTCGTATCGTACGTTCCACGTGCAAGTCGCGGCCTCTCATAGTTCCTCCCGAGTCCAGGAGAACGGGGTACCACAGGGATCTGTCCTCAGTGTCTGCCTGTTTTTAATCGCAATAAACGGGCTCGCTGCAGCGGTGGGAAATTCTGTCTCCGCTTCCCTGTATGCTGACGACTTCTGCCTTTACTACAGCTCTACTGGCATTGCAGCTGTTGAACGTCAGCTACAGGGCGCTATCCGCAAGGCGCAGTCTTGGGCTGTAGCGTATGGTTTTCAGTTTTCGGCTGCCAAGACCCGCGTTATGCCTTTCTGCCGGCGCCGAACGGTCCATCCTGAGCCGCGGCTTTATCTTGCCGACGAACTCCTTGCTGTGGTGGAGACCCACAGGTTTTTGGGTGTAGTTTTTGATGCCCGGCTGACTTGGCTGCCTCATATTCGGCAGCTTAAACAGGCGTGTTGGCGGCATCTAAATGCTCTGAGATGCTTGAGCCACACCCGCTGGGGCGCCGACCGATCTACCCTGTTATGGCTCTACCAGGCGTTAATCCAGTCCCGTCTGGATTATGGGAGCCTGGCTTATGGCTCAGCATCCCCATCTGCGTTGCAAGTGCTGGACCCAATCCTCCACAGCGGGATACGCCTTGCCACTGGTGCTTTCCGTACCAGCCCTGTGGACAGCATACTAGTGGAGGCAGTTGTCCCTCCACTGCGGTTACGGCGCCAACCTTTGCTGGCCGCTTATGCTGCCCATGTTTTCAGCTTGCCCAGGCAGCCTAACTATCGGCTACTATTCCCAGAGTCGCACGTCCATCTTCCAGAACGTCGACCCAGGGCTGGCAGTACGATCGCGGTCCGCGTCCGAGAGCTTCTCTCCGGGCTTGGGGCCTTACTTCTTCCGCCTCCTTTCAGGGCACCTCTGCGTACACCCCCATGGTGTGTGCCTCGCCCTCGCCTTCACCTGGAATTGGCACAGGGCCCGAAGGACTCAGTCCCTCCGGAGGCCTTCTGCTATCGCTTTCTTTCCCTCCTTGCAATGTATCAGGGCTCTGGCATTGCGTACACTGACGGCTCGATGGTTGCTGGTCTTGCCGGTTATGCGCTTCCTCTAGGGGACCATTCCGAACAACGTTCATTGTCGGCTGGCTGCAGCGTTTACACTGCTGAGCTGGTCGCCATCTTTCGTGCCCTAGAGTATATCCGCTCCTGCTCAGGTGAGTCCTTCAGTGATCTGTAGCGATTCCCTGAGCGGTTTACGAGCTCTCGACCAGTGTTTCTCTCGTTCTCGTCTGGTGATGGCTATCCAGGAGTCCCTGCATACTCTTGCCCGTTGCGGCCGCTCTGTGGCCTTTGTGTGGACCCCCGGTCATGTCGGTATCCCGGGCAATGAATATGTTGACCGCCTGGCGAAAGAGGCCATCAGTAAACCATCTATGGACATTGGCCTCCCAGAGACTGATTTGCGAGCAGTCCTCCGCCGAAAAGTTTTTGTGCTTTGGGACGCTGAATGGCGAGATCGGATCATGCCCAATAAACTCCGTGCCATTAAGGAGACGACGACAGTGTGGCGGTCATCCCTGCGAGCCAACCGCAGGGACTCAGTCGTCCTTTGTCGGCTCCGCATTGGCCACTCTTGGCTGACACAATTACTTACTGCGTCGGGAGGACCCTCCTCTGTGTCGCTGCGGGGCGGCTTTGACAGTGGCCCACATTTTGTTGGCCTGCCCCCTTTTAGCTGTGGTCAGGCAGACATTTGCGCTGCCTGATACGCTCCCTGCCCTTTTAACTGATGACCCTGCTATGGCTGGCTTAGCTTTACGTTTTATTCGGACAGGGGGTTTTATCATTTAATTTGAGTGTTTGTGTATTATTTTATTGTTTTGTGTTCATTCTGGCTTTGGGCCTACGGTTTTAAACTGAGTTTTTAATGTGTTCTCGGTGGTTGGCGTTTCCTTTTTTATTCTATGGTCGGCCAACCACCGCCACACTCCGTGTGATTTTAATTTGTTATGTCTGTTCTTTGTCTGAGTTTTTCTTGTCCTGTGTTGTCTGTCGTCTCTATTATCCGTTTTTTTACTCTGTGTGGTAGTTTTTAAGTTTTGGAACAAGGGACCGATGACAGTTGCAGTCTGGTCCCTTTAATCCCACAAACCAATCAAATCTCAGTCCCCTGATTTGTAGCCATAGGACATGTCTGAGATTCGGTGGAAAGACGCATACTTTTATATCAGCGTCCAGTTGGCCTCTTCAGGAATTTCAGAGATGCTACTCCAGGCGGGTGTAAAATGAATGTGCGCAGCGTAAATACTGAATGCGAAAATCAATATTTGGCTCTGTCTGACTATCCCCTGAAGCAGATCTTAAGATCTCTTAATTGTGATATTATTTCCTACTTCTTGCGCTATAACATATAAATTACAACCTAAACATAAACGAATGATTAAGGGAACTAGTAACTACTAAATCATAATTGGTGTTTCTGCTTATACATTTATTGTAGATTAAAAAAACCCTTTATATTACAAATGTTTATATTTCCTAACTAATATTACTGATCAGTTGCCCAAATCTGCCCCTTTTTATGGCTACGCGATCTAATATAAATAACGCGAGATGACTGACATCATGTACGTACCAAACACTACTCTCAAAGATAATCTACAATGGTGTGCAACTTCAGTGGAAATAAAAGTTACGTGATCACAGCTATTTATCTTTATAGTCCTATTAAGCCGAAGCAATTAGCAATATCACCGTATGTACTGCGTCCGGTGCATTGGAGTGATGGTTCTCGTATACGTCTGCGACGACGGAAGAACTCCAGCCACAAAATACACTCCTGGAAATGGAAAAAAGAACACATTGACACCGGTGTGTCAGACCCACCATACTTGCTCCGGACACTGCGAGAGGGCTGTACAAGCAATGATCACACGCACGGCACAGCGGACACACCAGGAACCGCGGTGCTGGCCGTCGAATGGCGCTAGCTGCGCAGCATTTGTGCACCGCCGCCGTCAGTGTCAGCCAGTTTGCCGTGGCATACGGAGCTCCACCGCAGTCTTTAACACTGGTAGCATGCCGCGACAGCGTGGACGTGAACCGTATGTGCAGTTGACGGACTTTGAGCGAGGGCGTATAGTGGGCATGCGGGAGGCCGGGTGGACGTACCGCCGAATTGCTCAACACGTGGGGCGTGAGGTCTCCACAGTACATCGATGTTGTCGCCAGTGGTCGGCGGAAGGTGCACGTGCCCGTCGACCTGGGACCTGACCGCAGCGACGCACGGATGCACGCCAAGACCGTAGGATCCTACACAGTGCCGTAGGGGACCGCACCGCCACTTCCCAGCAAATTAGGGACACTGTTGCTCCTGGGGTATCGGCGAGGACCATTCGCAACCGTCTCCATGAAGCTGGGCTACGGTCCCGCACACCGTTAGGCCGTCTTCCGCTCACGCCCCAACATCGTGCAGCCCGCCTCCAGTGGCGTCGCGACAGGCGTGAATGGAGGGACGAATGGAGACGTGTCGTCTTCAGCGATGAGAGTCGCTTCTGTCTTGGTGCCAATGATGGTCGTATGCGTGTTTGGCGCCGTGCAGGTGAGCGCCACAATCAGGACTGCATACGACCGAGGCACACAGGGCCAACACCCGGCATCATGGTGTGGGGAGCGATCTCCTACACTGGCCGTACACCACTGGTGATCGTCGAGGGGACACTGAATAGTGCACGGTACATCCAAACCGTCATCGAACCCATCGTTCTACCATTCCTAGACCGGCAAGGGAACTTGCTGTTCCAACAGGACAATGCACGTCCGCATGTATCCCGTGCCACCCAACGTGTTCTAGAAGGTGTAAGTCAACTACCCTGGCCAGCAAGATCTCCGGATCTGTCCCCCATTGAGCATGTTTGGGACTGGATGAAGCGTCGTCTCACGCGGTCTGCACGTCCAGCACGAACGCTGGTCCAACTGAAGCGCCAGGTGGAAATGGCATGGCAAGCCGTTCCACAGGACTACATCCAGCATCTCTACGATCGTCTCCATGGGAGAATAGCAGCCTGCATTGCTGCGAAAGGTGGATATACACTGTACTAGTGCCGACATTGTGCATGCTCTGTTGCCTGTGTCTATGTGCCTGTGGTTCTGTCAGTGTGATCATGTGATGTATTTGACCCCAGGAATGTGTCAATAAAGTTTCCCCTTCCTGGGACAATGAATTCACGGTGTTCTTATTTCAATTTCCAGGAGTGTATATACTAATATGGTATCTGTTCTTTCGGACATGTCCGAAAGAACAGATACCATCGGTGACCATGACATGTCCGAAAGAAGAGATACCATCTTAGTATATAAATTATAGTCACCTTACAAATTGACACAGCATGTTTTTCAGATGTGGCAAGAAAGTACCCAAGATACATTTTGAAAGTTGGTTGCTTTCATCCCCAACATACAAGAGTGTATTAGGGTAACACAACATACTAATGTTCAAGCTGGATATCATCAATGAATGGAATGACAGTGTAATCATTTAATATAAGATGTGTGATAAAAATCTCCATGAATTATGATAAATTTATTACTGTTGCTCCATGGTGTAACATTTCCATTTGAGTCCTTGTGTGTTGACATAAACTAATAGCTGCCGAAAGACGTAACGTATTAGAGCAGATAGTATTATGGTGCCTGTTATATAGCTCTGAGCACTATGGGACTTAACTTCTGAGGACATCAGTCCCCTAGAACTTAGAGCTACTTAAACCTAACCAACCTAAGGACATCACACACATCCATGCCCGAGGCAGGATTCGAACCTGCGACCGTAGCGGTCGCGCGGTTCCAGACTGTAGCGCCTAGAACCGCTCGGCCACTCCGACCGGCTGCTTCTTATACTATGTATTAATGCTGTAAGGGAAGAAAGGGGGGACCTGAAATATACCATCTGCAACGACAGTAGTGCCCTGGTTAGATTTAAGTTTAGGAGGACTGGCAGATCGGCTGTTGCCGAGTCCCTCATCTACATTAACAACACCAAGATAAGTACAAATATCAACAGAAACCAAAGAAAACATTTTGAGAATATTGTAACAGCAATAATTTTTGGCAGTATTAATAAAGTGTTACAGATACAGATGGTAAAAAACGTCAACACGAAAAAATAATTAATGTGAGTAATGAAATTTCGGGAATACATTTTTATAGGTAACTTAAGTGATTACTATCGCAAGATCACAGCTTAATGGAAGCGCGAGACAAGCATTTGCAAATGTCAAATGCTAGTACTTTAATATAAGGTGTAACCGCCAGGTTGTCGAATGCAAGTATGCAAACTTTCATACTCTGTGCTGTACAGGTGCCGAATGTCAGTTTGTAGGTTGGAGTTCCATGCGTGTTGCAATTGGTCGATCAATACAGGGATGGTTAATGCTGTTTGTAGATGACCCTGGAGTCGTCTGATGATCTCCCATATGTGCTCTGTTGGCGACAGATCTGATCATCGAGTAGGTGAAGGCAACAAGTCGACACTCTGTAGACCATGTTGGGTTTAAACAGTGATATGAGGGTGAGCGTCATCCTTTTGGAAAACATCCCTTGGAATGCTGTTCGTAAATGGCAACACAATAGGTCGATTCACCAATTTTACATACAAATTTGCAGTCTGGGTGCATCGGAGAAACACGAGAGTGCTCCTGCCGTCATACGAAATCGCATCCCATTCCTTAACTCCAGGTGCAGGTCCAAAGTGTCTAGCATGGAAACAGGTCGGTTGTAGGTCCTCAACTGGCCCCTTTTTAACCAACACACGGCCATCACTGGCACCGACGCAGATCTAACTTTCATCAGAAAACACAATAAACTTGCATCCAGACCTCCAATGAGCTCTCGCTTGACACCAGTAAAGTCGCAAATGGTGGTAGTTTGGGTTCAGTGAAATGCACACTACAGGGCGTCTGGCTCCGAGGTGTCCTTGAAGTAACCTAGTTTTAACACTTCTTTGTGTCTCTGTGGTGCGAACTGCTGCTCAAATAGCTGCTGCAGATGCAGTCTAATGCGCCAGAGCCCCACGTCGAACACGATGGACGTCCCTTTCGCCCATCCCTCTAGGTAGCGCTACGTTGTCGTCCGGATCCCGATCGTACGATGGCTACATTCCTGCCAAGCCTTTCTGCAGTATCACAGAAAGAACGTCAAGCTTCGCGTAGCCCTATTACACGACATCGTTCTAACTCAGTGAGGTGTTGACAATGGCGTCTTCGTCGCCTTAAAGGCATTCTTGACTAACATTAACTCAATCTCAACGGCAACTAACGCTCACGATCGTTACAACGCGTATTTCAAGCAAACCTGACTTGCTTCCTCCTATTTGCGCTAATAGCGCCACCCTTATGCGACTCGCGTGAAACCTGAATAGACACCATGTTTCAGAAATGAAAATACGCCTTCCAACTTTAGTTTATGTCGCACAACTCCTTCTTGGTGTTGCGATTTTTTTTTCTGTCGGTGTATTTCAGTTAACCTACAGTTATCATAGTTCTTTCCTCATGCTCGTCATAATAATTGAATTGTAAGATCCATAAAACATTAAGTGCATTTCTTTTTTTCAGTTTTAAAACGTTAGTGAGCTGTATGGCAATGTAGGGAGACAATGGATTCATTTTCGTAAGATCGGTAGTTTATTTCCCACCCGGGCACCTGCAATCAACCTTTCCACTGTTTTCATAAATCCCGTAAGTAAAATTCTGTGATGGTTCCTTTGAAAAGGACAAGGCCGATTTTCACCCCAGTCCTTTCATAATCCGCCCGAAACACTCATACCGAGCGTGTTGGAGCAGTATTCAGACATTGTGGAACTTCACTGTGGCTACTGCAGCAATAAGTGTCATTAAGCTCCACTCGATACCAATTAGTTGCTGACTAATCGGCAAGGGGCAAGTACACGACCTCAGATTTAGACTGGCTCGCTTAATCAGAGAGGGGTCGGTCATGCACTGTTGCTTTAAGACCTAATAAAAGTATGGATAAATCAAGAACCGCACTCCTTAGCATACATTGGTAAGTAATTAAATAAGCCATCAATAGATACGGAACATTAAAGGATAAACAATATGAAATAATGGGCCACAATGGATGGCTTAAACTTTGACCACATATTTATTCAAATGAGCACACACAAATCATATCGACTTGTGGCCTCACATCGATTGTTAATTTAACACAACGCTGATTGAAGATAGCAATTAAATATCGATCTGGAGACAATTCGCAGACAGTGGCTAGTACAGACTAAATGCTTATAGCCGAACAAAAAAAAAAAAAAAGGCACGAAAACCTGCAGATAAAATCTTAAAGTTCGTTGGCTGCATCCAAGCCTTTAAACAGTAACAAACTGAGTGAGGCTGGAAAATATTCAGTTATTGATAACCAGGCTGTGATCTAAGTACAACAGCATTCAGAGTTCCGAAATATTGATGTTCTCAACTGAACTGAAATATTTGTAAGTCAGAAGTAACACTCTGAGACCAAGAGGCTCTGTGGCAGCACAGTACCTCCAAAACTCCTTACCAATCCAACCTTACTCCAACAAAAGCCACTGAGCTCTCTTTTGTATGCTTATTTAAAAAATTGTTCAAATGGCTCTAAGCACTATGGGACTTAATATCTGAGGTCATCAGTCCCCTAGACTAACTAACCTAAGGAATCACACACAGTCCATGCCTGAGGCAGGATTCGAACCTGCGACCGTAGCAGCAGCGCGGTTCCAGACTGAAGCGCCTAGAACCGCTCGGAAACAACGGCCGGAGCTTATTTAAAACCTTGGTCACATGATCACTATGTTAGTTAGCGTAGTGTGTTTCAACCTGACCACCATTCGCGAAATTAGTCATATTATCACATTTGTACAACTTAAATACAGACACCAATAAAAGTTTTCCGTCACCCCTTGGTTTCGAAAGTCATGGCACAGAAAATAAAATTGGCTTTGAGACAAGCATACATATTCATATGAAATGTGTCCATATGACCAGATCATTTAAAAAATAATTGTGTAACGACAAAATCGTCTGTTTCTCATGGGGGTTTTTTCAAAGCACTCCTGAGCATCATCAATACGTGGTGTAACGTGCCTTTATTAGATGCAGGCTTGAATCCGAAGTGGTACACCATCGATTAAATAATCAGGTCATACCTGTCCAAGCTGTAGCTGTACCGTAGAGCAGTGAGACTGCCCTCAACAACCACAAGAAGTGTGCAGTGGCCCCAAGTAATGCCACTCCGAGTACACCACTTCACCACTGCCTTGCTGCATATGTATTACACAGTGTTGGAGGCGTTCGATGTTACTGCGCTGCCTCCAGACACCTATTCTGTGGTTACCACGGTACAAACAGATCAGAGTTTCGTCGGTAAACAACACCCGATGTCAATCCTGCAGCGTCCGTTCTGCGCGATTTCTTGCCCATTTGCAAATGGAGTCCATGGTCCTGTGGTGTATGACGTGGTGTTCGCCACAGTCGCCAGAAACGGAGATTCCCACAATACAATCGTCTCCTAACAGCATGATGCGATACTTGACGTCCCGTGGCCTCTTCAAAAACCGAATTCAGTTCTGGAGTACTCATCTCACGTTTAGTTTGACCCAAAAGTCGCATATATCCACATCCTGTGCACCTATCGAACGTGGGTAGCCTATGAGGTGTAAGTCTTCAACATTACATGTCTTTTCAAACCGATTCCACGTCAACATCACATCTCTTTGAATCAAGAACACACATCGAACAGTTTGCTCCGTTGACAAGCCGTTTGTTTGTACTATGATGGTGCAGAACCTATGGATGTTCACGCTACTGTTCTACATACATGTCTAATGCATCCCTGCTGGTGCTTTACTTTCAATTGAACTGCTGCAGTCTATGTAAATGTAGCGCTCTACCTATAGGTAGCGCTCATCTACATCAATAAATATGCACTGCCATTTCTATTGCACTTCGTGAAAAGTTTCAAAAATTATAAAATTTCACAAAAAATCAGTCAAAAAACAGCAAAAGACACCAAAAAATACAATTCTACCAAAATATCAGAAAACCACAACAAAAAATGGCCATCACACACACACATGAATAAAATTATCACGTTTCTGTTGATCTTCATTATACTTCATACTTTTTTCAAATATTTTCACCATTTTTCGTATATTTTCAATTTTTCCACCAACTTTTTTTCGAAATTCTTTTTAAGGCCAAATATTCTGCTATCATTTTCCAAACATTCTGAGGAAAAATCATGACATTACAAACAAAAACATCCAACAAATTTTTCAATATTAAAACCTGATATGAGGGTTTCAAATCATTTCCTCATTTTCACTCCTTTATTCTTGCAAATGTATATAAGAAAGTTAAAAAACTCATTAAAACCAATTTTTTCACTTCTGTCACTCATTTACTTCTCCAAACATTAATTATAATATTTCTCAATATAAATAGGGCTCATCAGTGATATGGAAGACTAAGAAAATTTTAACATTAAATATAATTTAAAAGAAATATTTAAAATGTTATTTGAGAAATATATGAAAATTTAATTAGCGAAACCACATTCGATATTGAGAATTACGATGAGACAACTTTTTTTAAATTTTAGTAACATTATGAGATTTAAAGATTATTATGATGGTTGAATGAAGCAGGGATGGCTAAAGGACAAATGTAAGGATGCAGAAGCTTATCTCACTAGGGGTAAGATAGATACTGCCTACAGGAAAATTAAAGAGACCTTTGAAGAATGGAGAACCACTTGTATGAATATCAAGACCTCAGATGGAAACCCAGTTCAAAACAAAGAAGGGAAAGCACAAAGGTGGAAGGAGTATATAGAGGGTCTATACAAGGGCGATGTACTTGAGGACAATATTATGGAAATGGAAGAGGATGTAGATGAAGATGAAATGAGAGATACGATACTGCGTGAAGAGTTTGACAGAGCACTAAAAGACCTGAGTCGAAACAAGGCCCCAGGAGCAGACAACATTCCATTAGAACTACTGACGGCCTTGGGAGAGCCAGTCCTGACGAAACTCTACCATCTGGTGAGCAAGATGTATGAGACAGGCAAAATATCCTCACACTTCAAGAAGAATATAATAATTCCAATCCCAAAGAAAGCAGGTGTTGACAGATGTGAAAATTACCGAACTATCAGTTTAATAAGTCACAGCTGCAAAATACTAACGCGAATTCTTTACAGACGAATGGAAAAACTGGTAGGAGCCGACCTTGGGGAAAATCAGTTTGGATTCCGTAGAAATGTTGGAACACGTGAGGCAATACTGACCTTACGACTTATCTTAGAAGAAAGATTAAGGAAAGGCAAACCAACGTTTCTAGCATTTGTAGACTTAGAGAAAGCTTTTGACAATGTTGATTGGAATACTCTCTTTCAAATTCTAAAGGTGGCAGGGGTAAAATACAGGGAGTAAAGGCTATTTACAATTTGTACAGAAACCAGATGGCAGTTATAAAAGTCGGGGGGCATGAATGGGAAGCAGTGATTGGGAAGGGACTGAGACAGGGTTATAGCCTCTCCCCGATGTTATTCAATCTGTATATTGAGCAAGCAGTAAAGGAAACAAAAAAAATTCGGATTAGGTATTAAAATCCATGGAGAAGAAGTAAAAGCTTTGAGGTTCGCCGATGACATTGTAATTCTGTCAGAGACAGAAAAGGACTTGGAAGAGCAGTTGAACGGAATGGATGGTGTCTTGAAGGGAGGATATAAGATGAGCATCAACAAAAGCGAAACGAGGATAATGGAATGTAGTCGAATTAAGTCGGGTGATGTTGAGGGTATTAGATTAGGAAATGAGACACTTAAAGTAGTAAAGGAGTTTTGCTATTTGGGGAGCAAAATAACTGATGATGGTCGAAGTAGAGAGGATATAAAATGTAGACTGGCAATGGCAAGGAAATCGTTTCTGAAGAAGAGAAATTTGTTAACATCGAGTATAGATTTAAGTGTCAGGAAGTCATTTATGAAAGTATTTGTATGGAGTGTCGCCATGTATGGAAGCGAAACATGGACGATAAATAGTTTGGACAAGAAGAGAATAGAAGCTTTCGAAATGTGGTGCTACAGAAGAATGATGAAGATTAGATGGGTAGATCATGTAACTAATTATGAAGTATTGAATAGAATTGGAGAGAAGAGGAGTTTGTGGCACAACTTGACAAGAAGAAGGGACCGGTTGGTAGGACATGCTCTGAGTCATCAAGGGATCAAAAATTTAGTATAGGAGTGCAGCGTGGTGGGTAAAAATCGTAGAGGGAGACCAAGAGATGAATACACGAAGCAGATTCAGAAAGATGTGGGTTGCAGTAAGTACTGGGAGATGAAGAAGCTTGCACAGGATAGGGTAGCTTGAAGAGCTGCATCAAACCAGTCTCAGGACTGAATACCACAACAACACTACACTCAGCTGGCGGCTACACGGGTAGCGGAGGCTGTGTGGCGTGGACTGGGCGATTTTTTAGGTTAGAAGGCCTCGGGAAAGTACGGGGTGGGCTGCAATCTCAAAGGGTTCATGGCAAATACAGGACGCGCTTGGATCAAGGAACAGTCGGAATTGTAGTTGTAAATTGTTGTAGTTGTGCTGGGAAAGTCCCTGAGCTTCAAGCGCTAATAGAAAGCACAGAAGCTGAAATCGTTACAGGTACAGAGAGCTGGCTAAAGCCTGAAATAAGTTCTGCAGAAATTTTTACCAAGTCTCAGACGGTGTTCAGGAAAGATAGATTAGGCAGAATTGGTGGTGGTGTGTTTGTGTCTGTCAGTAGTGGTTTATCTTGTAGTGAAGTCGAAGTAGATACTCCGTGCGAATTGGTATGGGTGGAGGTTATATTTAATATCCGAACTAAGTTAATAATTGGCTCCTTCTACCGACCCCCAGACTCCGATGATAGAGTTGCTGAACAGTTCAGAGAAAATTTGAGTCTCGTAACAAATAAATACCCCACTCATACGGTTATAGTTGGTGGGGACTTCAACCTTCCCTCGATATGTTGGCAAAAATACTTGTTCAAAACCGCTGGTAGGCAGAAAACATCTTCCGAGATTGTCCTAAATGCTTTCTCCGAAAATTATTTGGAGCAGTTAGTCCGCGAACCCACGCGAATTGTAAATGGTTGCGAAAACACACTTGACCTCTTAGCCACAAACAATCCAGAGCTGATAGAGAGCATCATGACTGCTAAAGGGATTAGTGATCACAAGGTCGTTGTAGCTAGGCTCAATACCGTTTCTTCCAAATCCACCAGAAACAAACGCAAAATTATTTTATTTAAAAAAGCGGATAAAGTGTCACTAGAAGCCTTCCTAAGAGACAATCTCCATTCCTTCCGAACTGACTATGCAAATATAAACGAGATGTGGCTCTAATTCAAAGATATAGTAGCAACAGCAATTGAGAGATTCATACCTCATAAATTGGTAAGAGATGGATCTGATCCCCCGTGGTACACAAAACGGGTCCGAACTCTGTTGCAGAGGCAACGGAAAAAGCATGCGAAGTTCAGAAGAACGCGAAATCGCGATGATTGGCTAAAATTTACAGACACGCGAAATTTGGCACGGACTTCAATGCGAGATGCCTTTAATAGGTTCCACAACGAAACATTGTATCGAAATTTGGTAGAAAATCCGAAGAAATTCTGGTCGTATGTAAAGTACACAAGCGGCAAGACGCAGTCAATCAATACCTTCGCTGCGCAGTGCCGATGGTACTGTTACCGACGACTGTGCCGCTAAAGCGGAGTTATTGAACGCAGTTATCCGAAATTGCTTCACGAGGGAAGATGAATGGAATATTCCAGAATTTGAAACACGAACAGTTGCTAACATGAGATTCTTAGAAGTAGATACCATAGGGGTTGTGAAGCAACTCAAATCACTTGATATGGGCAAGTCTTCAGGTCCAGATTCTATACCGATTAGGCTCCTTTCAGATTACGCTGATACAATAGCTCCCTACTTAGCAGTCATATACAACAGCTCGCTCACCGATAGATCTGTACCTACAGACTGGAAAATTGCGCAGGTCGCACCAGTGTTTAAGAAGGGTAGTAGGAGTAATCCATCTAACTACAGACCTATATCATTGACGTCGGTTTGCAGTAAGGTTTTGGAGCATATACTGTATTCAAACATTATGAATCACATCGAAGGGAACGATCTATTGATACGTAATCAGCATGGTTTCAGAAAACATCGTTCTTGTGCAACGCAGCTAGCTCTTTATTCGCACGAAGTAATGGCCGCTATCGACAGGGGATCTCAGGTTGATTCCATATTTCTAGATTTCCGGAAAGCTTTTGACACCGTTCCTCACAAGAGACTTCTAATCAAGCTGCTGGCCTATGGGATATCGTCTCAGTTGTGCGACTGGATTCGTGATTTCCTGTCAGGAAGGTCGCAGTTCGTAGTTATAGACGGCAAATCATCGAGTAAAACTGAAGTGATATCAGGTGCTCCCCAGGGAAGCGTCCTGGGACCTCTGCTGTTCCTGATCTATATAAATGACCTGGGTGACAATCTGAGCAGTTCTCTTAGGTTGTTCGCAGATGATGCTGTAATTTACCATCTAGTAAGGTCATCCAAAGACCAGTATCAGTTGCAAAGCGATTTAGAAAAGATTGCTGTATGGTGTGGCAGGTGGCAGTTGACGCTAAATAACGAAAAGTGTGAGGTGATCCACATGAGTTCCAAAAGAAATCCGTTGTATTCGATTACTCGATAAATAGTACCATTCTCAAGGCTGTCAATTCAACTAAGTACCTGGGTGTTAAAATTACGAACAACTTCAGTTGGAAAGACCACATAGATAATATTGTGGGGAAGGCGAGCCAAAGGTTGCGTTTCATTGGCAGGACACTTAGAAGATGCAACAAGTCCACTAAAGAGACAGCTTACACTACACTCGTTCGTCCTCTGTTAGAATATTGCTGCGCGGTGTGGGATCCGTACCAGGTGGGATTGACGGATGACATCGAAAGGGTGCAAAAAAGGGCAGCTCGTTTTGTATTATCATGTAGTAGGGGAGAGAGTGTGGCATATATGATACGCGAATTGGGATGGAAGTCATTACAGCAAAGACGTTTTTCGTCGCGGCGAGATCTATTTACGAAATTTCAGTCACCAACTTTCTCTTCCGAATGCGAAAATATTTTGTTGAGCCCAACCTGCATAGGTAGGAATGATCATCTAAATAAAATAAATCAGAGCTCTAACAGAAAGGTTTAGGTGTTCGTTTTTCCCGCGCGCTGTTCCGGAGTGGAATGGTAAAGAGATAGAATGAGTGTGATTCGATGAACCCTCTGCCAAGCACTTAAATGTGAATTGCAGAGTAGTCAAGTAGATGTAGATGTAGATGATGGTTGAAAATATAGCTTAGGAATCAGAGAACATACAGTTGACGTATTTTTAAGGATTACATGAATATATCAAATGTGAATTTTATAAAAATAAAATTATATTAAATGCATGTTTTATCAAATTATTATTTTATAATGTGTATTTGGTAATGTATCTATTTTACTTTCAAAATATATCCTTTTACATCGTAAGGACTCAGTGGTTCTTTACTAATCACAACAGAATAAATTACATACTTATTGCCTGTTCCGAAATTCGTTGTTTCATATTATTCTATATTTTTAAACAAACAATTTTTATAATCCTGTAAGCTTATTTTATTTTTGCAGCATATTTCTTAACCCCTTGGAGTTGTCTCTCCATTAAATCACCAATTTTAGAAGTATACATTTGTGACATTCCAT
This sequence comes from Schistocerca nitens, assembly GCF_023898315.1. Classification (NCBI taxonomy): domain Eukaryota; kingdom Metazoa; phylum Arthropoda; class Insecta; order Orthoptera; family Acrididae; genus Schistocerca; species Schistocerca nitens. The sequence goes on from NC_064616.1 coordinate 466,363,509, forward strand.
TATTATTCCATCACACTCACCTCTAATTTCTCTAATACTTCTTTATTTATTTGTCGACTGCTGTATAATTATCTTCAGGATAATCACTTATATTACATTAATCAAGAAAATTCTTCATATCTTCATATAAATCTTCTTTTTCTATACTATAATTATAACTGTCATTATCTTGGTAACAAAGATCAATGTTTTCCCCATATTCTTGTTTTGTAACATTGTACTGAAAATTATACATCAATCTTTTACATAAATTATGTATGCCCATCCCAATATAAATAGGTAATTAAAAGTTAGTTTACTTTCATTTATGTGAACTGCAGCAAGATTTTAATTAAATATTAGTCTTCCTTCGAAATTTGATTCTGCTATAATTCCTTGTACTTGAAACTAATTTTATGTGCACTCCTTTACTTATATCTTCCATTATTTTTCAAACACTAAATTATTCAGTAACTGTTTTCAAAATCATTTTTCTTTTTAATCCTCATTACTTTATTCAAATCTATAAATTTTTTCAACCAATGAGATTGTTTAAAATTTAACATTTTATTTTTCCTTATCTTCATTCACAGAGACAAGTATTGGTTAAGATTTCTGTAGTGAACACACAATTCTCTTTGTCATTCAATGTAGTTAATAATTTGTTTTTTTTTTTTACTCGCAAGTGCAATTTTAGTTTTAAGAGGTATTGGTGAATTTTTGTTTATCATGTAATATTTTTGGCTACTCGAAATCTGAAATTTCCCTATTATTTTAGAATCAAAATTATGTGAATCATTCCATTGAAAATTGACATAAGAAAAATATTGACTCACAGCCCAGCCATATGTATTATTTGCATTTAAATACATTAAATAATTTAGTTTCTTATTTATTCATAATTTTTAAAGTATTTCTTGTTTGCTTTAACATATCTCTTACAACACTGAGATATGTACCCCTAATTTTTTTAATTGTTAGAATCATGTCATAGTCATCTAATAACAGCAATATAAATTTTGTCATTTCAAACATAGACTAAAAAGATAAACCAGGTGCTGAAAAAACAAAGATCAAAAATTTCGAAAACAACAGATAAAAATTAAATATTATTTCAGATATAAAGCATGAGATTGACCAAGAACTTTTATATTAAGTAGTTCCCAAACTGATTTTGTGTTCATAATCTTGATGATGATAACACATTTATTTCATAAAAATCATGTGTTGATGGAATATTTCTTTCTGCAAAATTTTTTCAACTATCCATTGAATGATATGGATGTACACATTTTTTGATTACTAAATTTACTAGATTTTCTGGAAAACGTTTTCTAATGTTTTTCGTTTTATCTTTTCAAAAATTTGATGAAATTTAATTGAGATTTGAAGCAATAAATTTACGTGTATCAGTGACAACCATTTTCGAGATTTCTGTTCTCTTTACCAATACTAGTATATTAATCTCCATTATTTGGTAATAAATTATTTCTTTTTCATCATAACCGAGTTCTTTTAGAAAGAAATGAGAATCAAAACTAGATAAATTATGTAAGTAGGCTGGAAAAAAACTTGGATGTTTTAGTTGTAAATTACAATTATTACATAATGGATTCACATCTTTTCCAGTTAAGGGATGATGACCATGATGCACTTTTTTATTTTTTTTTCTTGTTGTTGTTGTTGTTAATGTGGTCTTCAGTACTGAGACTGGTTTGATGCAGCTCTCCATGCTAACCTATCCAGTGCACGCTCCTTCATCTCCCAGTACTTACTGCAGCCTACATCTTTCTGAATCTACTTAGTGTATTCATCTCTTGGTCCCCTCTACGATTTTTACCCTCCACGCTGCCCTCCAGTGCTAAATTTGTGATCCCTTGATGCCTCAGGACATGTCCTACCAACCGATCCCTTCTTCTAGTCAAGTTGTGCCACAAGCTTCTCTTCTCCCCAATCCTATTCAATACCTCCTCATTCGTTATGTGATCCACCCATCTAATCTTCAGCATTCTTCTGTAGCACCACATTTCGAAAGCTTCTATTCTCTTCTTGTCCAAACTGGTTATCGTCCATGTTTCACTTCCATACATGGCTACACTCCATACAAATACTTTCAGAAACGACTTCCTGACATTTAAATCTATACTCGATGTTAACAAATTTCTCTTCTTCAGAAACACTTTCCTTGCCATTGCCAGTCTACATTTTATATCCTCTCTACTTCGACCATCATCAGTTATTTTGCTCCCCAAATAGCAAAACTCCTTTACTACTTTAAGTGTCTCATTTCCTAATCTAATTCCCCCAGCATCACCCGACTTAATTCGACCACATTCCCTTATCCTCGTTTTGCTTTTGTTGATGTTCATCTTATATCCTCCTTTCAAGGCACTGTCCACTCCGTTCAAATGCTCTTCCAAGTCCTTTGCTGTCTGTGACAGCATTACAATGTCATCAGCGAACCTCAAAGTTTTTATTTCTTCTCCATGGATTTTAATACCTAATCCGAATTTTTTTTTGTTTCCTTTACTGCTTGCTCAATATACAGATTGAATAACATCAGGGACAGGCTACAACCCTGTCTCACTCCCTTCCCAATCACTGCTTCCCTTTCATGCCCCTCGCCTCTTATAACTGCCATCTGGTTTCTCTACAAATTGTAAATAGCCTTTCACTCCAGTCAACATTGTCAAAGCTTCTCTAAGTCAACAAATGCTAGAATCGTAGCTTTGCCTTTCCTTAATCTTTCTTCCAAGATAAGTCGTAAGGTCAGTATTGCCTCACGTGTTCCAATATTTCTACGGAATCCAAACTGATCTTCTCCGACGTCGGCTTCTACCAGTTTTTCCATTTGTCTGGAAATAATTCGTGTTATTATTTTGCAGCTGTGACTTATTAAACTGATAGTTCGGTAATTTTCACATCTGTCAACACCTGCATTCTTTGGGATTGGAATTATTATATTCTTCTTGAAGTCTGAGGGTATTTCGCCTGTTTCATACATCTTGCTCACCAGATGGTACAGTTTTGTCAGGACAGGCTCTCCCAAGGCCGTCAGTAGTTCCAATGGAATGTTGTCTACTCCGGGGGCCTTGTTTCGACTCAGGTCTTTTAGTGCTCTGTCAAACTCTTCACGCAGTATCGTATCTCCCATTTCATCTTCATCTACATCCTCTTCCATTTCCATAATATTGTCCTCAAGTACATCGCCCATGTATAGACCCTCTATATACTCCTTCTACCTTTGTGCTTTCCCCTCTTTGCTTAGAACAGGGTTTCCATATGAGCTCTTGATATTCATACAAGTGGCTCTCTTTTCTGCAAAGGTCTCTTTAATTTTCCTGTTGGCTGTATCTATCTTACCCCAAGTGAGATAAGCATACAAATCCTTACATTTCTCCTCTAGCAATCCCTGCTTAGCCATTTTGCACTTCCTGTCGATCTCATTTTTTTTCTTATTTGTAGTGATGTGAGGTGGAATGAACATATCAGAACTATAGTAGCGAAGGTAAATGGCGAACCTGTTTAGGAGACATCATATAGGACACTGGTGCGACCTATTCATGAGTCCTGCTTGAGTGTTTGGGATCCCAACTAGATCAGATTAATGGAAGACATCAAAGCAATCCAGGGGCGACTGCTAGATTTGTTACCAGTAGGTTTAAACAACTTGTAGGTGTTATGGAGATGCTTAGGGAACTCAAATGTGAATCCCCAGAAGTTAGTCCACTTCTTTTCGAGAAACACTATTGAGAAAATTTAGAGAAACGACATTTGAGGTTGACTGCTGAACGATTCCACTGCTGCCAACTTACATTCTGGTTAAGGCCCATGAACATCAGTTACAAGAAAATATGGCCCATACAGGGGCATATAGATAGTCTTTGTCACTCACTGTATTTGCAACTGAGACAGGAAAGGAAATGACTAGTAGTCGTGCAGGGTATGCTACGCCACATATCATACGGTACATTGTGGAGTATCTATGTAGATGTATATGTAAATGTAGATTGTTCTTCAGATGTCAATGGTTTCATTTTGTCAATTTCGATGGCCAGAGTGGCCGAGCGGTTCTACGCACTTCAGTCTGGAACCGGGCGACCGCTATGGGGGCAGGTTCGAATCCTGCCTCAGCCATGGATGTGTGTGAAGTCCTTAGGTTAGTTAGGTTGAAGTAGTTCTAAGTTCTAGGTGACTGATGACGTCAGATGTTAAGTCCCCTAGTTCTCAGAGCCATTTGAACCATTTCTTCAATTTCAGAAAACCAATAAGAACTTCATAAGCTTCTTTTTCATAGATTTGGTAAATCTTATATGACAAGTTGGGCCTTGATAAAAAACTGGATTTTTGTATGGTCGATTGATATATGAAATGTAACAATAAAAACCTCTTGGTTCATTTTTTTATTTCATTGCATGTAATTTTTCGGGATCAGACTGAAAATTATCCATTTTTGAAAGCTAACTTTCAAAATCAGCATAATTAGCAAATGGAACAACTGAGCGATGTGGCGCAGTGATTAGCACACTGGACTCGCATTTGGGAGGACGATGGTTCGATTCCACATCCAGTCATCCTGATTTAGGTTTTCTGTGATTTCCCTAAATCGCTTCAGACAAATGCTGGGATGGTTCCTGTGACAAGGCATGGACGACTTCCTTCCCTGTCCTTACCTAATCTGTTGAGATCGATGACCTCACTGTTTGGTCTCTTCCCCCAATAAACCCAACACCCAAGAAATGGAACCTCCATTGTATATTGACAATTTTTAAAATTTACATATGAATATTTACCTGGTAATTCGACTTTTTATGGTTTATGAGCTAAACATTTTCCAATATTACTATCTCCTTTTTCCTTATCATTAGAATTTGGTGATCATATATCACAAATAAATATTGAATGCTCATTTTTAGCAATTTCATTTGAAACAAACTGAGATAAACCTTTAATCAAACAATAATGTGAGTTATTTCGTCTGTAAAATATCACAGATTAATAACTTTATCTTGTTGTCATTTAGTTTCTTACAATAGATTTAACTTATATTCAACATGAAATGAACATATATCAATAGATATATTAATTTTGGTCTCAGTTTTTGGAATACTGTAAACCAACATTTGAATTTGAAATTTTCAATTTTTTATAGAAATTGAGTACAAAGTTTTTATATTTAATAATAATTTATGTATCTTTATATACAGAATATGATGCTGATTTAACTGACCACAAAAACATGATTAATCATAATTTTCAACATTAATACAAGTTTTCTTTTATTTTTCCTGGAAAATCGATATAAGATGGACACTTAATAGAATATATTTATTAATTGCTAATGGTAATCCAGTTATACCATCTAGACTCCAACCAGAATTTTGGCATTCATGTTATAATTTCTTCTTTCTCAATTTTATAAGATTTAAAAATATCTCTTCCATTGATGACTGTATGATCGTTTGTTTGAAATTTAAATGCTATTGCTTTGTTTTCAGAATCAGATTATTTCATCCTATAATCATGAGCAAGTTTAAAATTTATTTTATTCTATCATGCAATTTTAAATTTTCTTTCACTGCTTCCATAAATTTTTCTTTTTATGCATTCAAAGAGAGATTTACAGTAAGAATGATAAGATTGGTCTTTATATTTACTGTCTGAAATCCGTTTTCAGATCCTTTATGAACTAGATAGTTGTTAACTGTCTTGCTTTGTTTTCCTCTAAACAATATATTTACATAAAACAGAAATATTTCTTGCAGTAGTTTAGTTTCATGATTTCTTAAAGGTTCAGCATGAATTTCAGTTTTCGAAACCACATAATTGTGTCAAAATATTTATCTTCATATCATAATGTTTCGTTGTAAAATCAGTTAAATTCTGTTTTAAATTGTAATATCCAGATCAGTTAAACTTTACAATAATCACAAAGCCTACCAACAGTGATCGCTCATTTTTGTAGTAATTCATTAAAAAATTAATAGAAAGTGAAAAGTGATAGAATTAAAAAATTTTAAAAATTAAATAAAAATAAGAAAAGTAAAACCAAAAGGATTAACAAATAATTATAAGGTAACTGAGAATAAGATAAAGGTAAATTTAAATATTTTTCAGATAAAGATAAATTATGAGTTAAGACATTTTACATTATTTTTAATTCACTTAAAGCTGATTTTTTTCTCAACTCATTTCCTTTTTATTTATAACATAAACATTAAACTAGAAAAATAAAACATGAGAATTAAAAAGTTATTAAGAATTTTTTAAAAATAATTGAGTATCAGACAAATAAATTTAACTGTGATACATTTTTCATACATATGTTATAAATTATTTTTATTGGGTTCAAACTGATTGTTGTTATCAGCAAAAGCTGAAATAGCCCATTGGTCAGCATCCAGATTTACCATTTTTGATATTTTCCAGAACAAAATTTTAATTTTACTGAATATTTGTATTTTAATAACGGATTTGTGTAAAAAAAATTTTCAAATGTTGAAAATTTCTTTGTTAACTCAATTGTATCCAAACTGAATTCTGTATATATCTTTTTGTTTTATTCCTAGACACATTTTTTTTGTTTATTAGTATGTTTGTCTTAACATAACAGATTTGCATAAAGACATTAAATTCTATACTATCTTGAAAATTAAAAAAATAATAATTTTTATCAGACTTAGTTGTTCATCTTTTTAGTCATCAATAATGTTTTATCACATATTTCCGAATATTCATCATTTAAATTTAGTATAATAACATTTAGAAATTTATGTTCCACATACACACAGAAGAGGATTACTATTATATAATTTCTATGATAATCATTAAAACATTGTGTATATATTGTCCTACAACCATCGTTTGTATTTTCTCGAAATTTAACATTACACTTGTTTTCTCAATTTCAAACATTTTACATTTTTTACTTTGACCACTTCTATTTAATAGAAATAAATTTACAAGGTAAAATATTTTACTAATAACAACATGAAATGAAAACCTTCTATATGTATTGATGCATCTAGACATACAGCTAACTGTGTTGTCTAAAAACAAAGATACTAAAAAATTATTAATTTGAAGCATATATATATTTCTAATAAATAATTATATATTAATAGAGTTAGTGCGTTTGAATCAAGAGCAAATTTAAATACATTTGATTTTATCATTCAAAACAATTAACAATAAAATTTATTAATATGGTTCAGAAGTATTTGGGTTTCATTATTTAAACCAAAATGTTGTTGCAACTGTTATTCAAATTTTAAACATAATCTAATTCCTCTCACGAAGTTTTTAAACTAAAAGTTTATGTCAAATTTTCCAGACTATTAAAATTCCATAAACAGAACTAAAACATGATGCTCCAATGGCTCTAGAATATGAATACATACAAAATGAAATAATTTTAAAATAAAATTATTTTGTACAAAGGCAATGTATTGTATTAACTACCACTAACTTGAAAGTCTCAGGAATGAAATTCAATAAAAAACTATTTAAGTAAGTAAGAAAATATTTAGTTGATTATCTGAAATTGTTGAAAAGATATATCTCAAAAATTATTGAATAGTAAGCAATCGAATTTCAGGATAAACTAAAAATCAAAGTCAATGAAATGAGGGCTGAAGACCAAAAATTACAAGAAATAAAAGAAAAAATGTAAGGTTAAGTAATATTAACAAAAAATATCTATAAGAGAGAACAATATCATCACATATATTGTTAGGACACAATAATTACAAAAAGTTCATTTTTATAAAATCGGCAGAACAATGAAAAAGTAAACTAAATAAAGATTATCTACATACAATTCTGGCGAAGATTCAGATAATAAATTTTAACATGCATTAATTGTCATGTTATTGACAAATTGTTTAAAACATCTTTTAAAGCAGGCAGAATAGAAGTAGATTAAGAATTACATTATATGACTTTTCATGATATAAAAAAATTTAAATATTTTTATTGACAGAGAAAGTGACTAGTGGATGAATGTGCAAAAATTAAATAAGATGGAAATTACAATTAAAGAATTAACAGCAAACTGCTATCTCCTCTGAAAATAGAGCCACTGAAAGTATCTTAAAGTATTACATCTAAAGTTAACAACAAGATAATACCTAAAATTGTATTAGATAATCTCAATGAACAAGAAATGAAACAAAAAATTATAATGTTTTACTCATTTACCCTAACAAAGATAAAATAATCAGAAAATATTTTGAAAACAAGTATTTGATAATGGTTATAAAATAAACAAGAAGAAGCAAATATTTAATTTAACTAAAAATACATAGGGATCAAATTGTCTATATTAGATTCCTCTGATGCAGTGAAGACTGCTTTATTTGTGGCCAGAAACAATCAAAAACAATACATATGTCATCACCATTCAGATGAAATAACTAATTTATGAAATAATCAGTTAAATGATTTATAAAAGTAGATATAAAGACACTGCCTTCAGCTTCATCATTATCATCAAAAAATAAAAAAACAGATAATAATGAGAGTGCAAATTCTTTGCTGAAAGACTATCCATTCAAAAATTAAAAATAATTTTTTATCTTTATTTCCACACCTTTTTGTGGATTATCAAATCCTAAACATTTAACACATACTTTATCACCATCCTTTCAGCACATGTAAATAGAGACACTATGGAGAGAAGGGAAGTTCCCATATATGTTAAAATTTCTCATATAATGAAAAATTTACATACTAAAAAATTTTCTATAGAGCAACATGTAGAAGCATGTGCATGTGAGCTTAAACTAAATAATGGTAATTTTATAATTTCAGCTGTGGGTAGGTCCCAATTGCAAGATTGACTGTTATTTTTAAAAAAACTTGGATTCTTTGTTGTGCTATTTGTCAGACAGGTGGAAGCAAATTGTTGTTTGTAGGTATATCAGTGTAGATTTTCTGAAAGAGCCTGCTAGAAAACTGGGCCTTGAACTATTACTTCCTTCTTTCAATATGGCATCAGTTATTGATTTTCCTACTCGTGTAGTACAGGAATGTAGCACACTGATAGGTAACGTTTTTATAGACCAAGATAAATGTAATGAAATAACCACTTTTCTTGTTAAGAATGAATGGTCTGACTGATCATGATGAACAGCTAGTTAAGGTATATGACATAGCCCCGTGCAATAATGCAAAACAGTCCTCAAAAATGATGCATTCAATTAACGACTTAATAACAACAAATTTGAGGGAAAGCTTGCAATAATTACACTTCGATGAGGTGTACAGGGAACCTGATGCCAATTTAAAATTTAGCCTATTTCATGATACCTTTGTGAGTATGTTTGAGAATTGTTTCCATAAGAAAACAGTGGAATATAACTGTAAGAAACCATCTAAAAAGCGATAGCTTACTAAAGAGATAAAAATATCTTGTGAACAGAAAAGGGAAATGCATCTCATAGCTAGAAGAAGTAATTATCCAGAAACAGTTAAACATTATAAAAACTAGTACACTGTATTAAGAAATGTTATAAACTCTGCAGAAATCAGCAGAGTCCTCAAATAGGGAAGTATTAAGAATAGTGTCCCACAAGATTCAGTCCTTAGTCCCTTATTGTTCTTAATATACAGGGTGGAGAAAAATTGCGTCACGAAATTTTCACCCTGAATAGCTGATGGCAGTAGGAACCAAAATTACTACTGTTGTTTAGATCGATAACGCACTATTTGTTAACTATGGAAACTTGGTGCCACGCTCTTCGATTGGTCGTGGAATTGCTCTGTTACCATCGATGGTTGACGGGCAGCACTATGGTTGTCTGTACACACATACAAACGTTCTTCGCTCTGTAACTTCCCCAACGTGATATGAATACGTGTCGAATAGGTCTTGCTGTTTGTCTCCACCTCACGTCAGTGGCATTCACACGTAAGCTTCACTTCTGAGCGCACACACGTCACCTGTGATTCAGTCATACAGTAATCATAGGGGCACAGTATTTGTTTGAAGAACAACGAGATATGGTTTTTGTTTATGGAGTAGCCGACGATAATGCCCATGAAGCTCGACGGTTATTTGAGGAATGGTACCCAGCAAGACGCCACCCACATCTGTAAACGTCTGCAGCTGTTTACTGGCGACTTGACGAGACAGGCTCGTTAGCGAGATATCACTTTGATGCTGGAAGACCTCGAACACCATGGGATGCTTCACTTGAAGAGACTGTTCTCAGGTACTTCGAAGAAGCACCTACGACAAGTACTTGAGCGTTGGACATGACATGGGCTTCACTCATCGGCTAGTCTTAGATGGCCAGCATTCATTTAGTTTCTACCCTGTCCAAGACGAAAATCTTGTGGCGGATTATGAACACAGGCAAGGAATTTGCCGGTGGTTTCTGCGACGTGTTAGACAAAATACTGACTTCCCCACCATTGTGGCGTTTACCGACGATTGCACCTTCTATCGGGATGCCCTTTACTAGGCAAGGGGAAATCCTCACGTCCACAGACACCAGGAACGATTTTCGCTCAACATTTGGGCAGGCATTGTGGTTGACGATCTGATTGACCCAGTACGTCTACCTCCTCGACTTATTGGGACAAATTACCTTAGCTTATTGCAAGAAACTCTACCCAGCATGCTGGAAGACGTTTCCCTGGACATACAGCTATGCATGTGGATGCAGCGTGATGGGGCGCCTGCACATAACAGTCGTGCTGTGCGCGGATATTTAAATGAACTCATCAAGGGCTCGGTAATAGGCAGAGGTGCTCATAAGACATGGCCCCCTCGATCACCAGGCATCACGCCACCAGACTTTTTCCTGTGGTGTTTCTTCAAGGTTCTAGTTCACCCATCGAACGCGAACCACCTAGAAACGAATTAATGGATCTCATTCAACATACCGCTAATCACGCCAGGGCAAAGGCAGGAATCTGAAAGAGTTTGGCAAAACATCGTTCCATATTACCAAACTTGCGTCGCGTCAGAGAGTCGCCAGTTTGAATACCTACTTTAACTAAACAATGTCCTTGCAACAAAAAAGGTCCCTTTTCACGGCCGACACAATTTGTAAAAGACTTTCTGTATGCGAACAGCTGTTGAGAGGTTCATTCCTCATACAACCTATCATGAAACTACAATGGATGTGTCAGAAACAGCAGATCCGCCCCCATAGTGGAAGACTGGCGCGCTACCACGAAGTGCGCAGGCCGCCTTGGATACATCGCGATCTCTGGCAGGCAAAACTTTCGCGGTCATGTGTTCTGCAGAGCATTTGGCAACAGGGCAATCCTGCGGCCAATTGCAGCGCGTGGCGCCAGGTTTCCATACTTTAAAAATTGTGCGTTTTCGATCTACACAACATTGGTAAGTTTTGTTCCTACTGGAATTAGCTATCCAGGGTTAAAATTTCGTGTCACCATTTTTCTCCACACTGTATGTTAATGATCTGCCATTTTGTATTCATGAAAGTGCAAAGCTACTTCTTCTTGTTAATGATTCAAGTATAATAATCACAACCAGCAAACAAGAATTAGCTGGGAGATTTGTAAATAATGTCTTCCAGAAAAGTATTAAGTGGTTCTCTGCAAATGAATCACTAAATTTTGAGAAAACACAGTGTATACAGTTCTGTACAGTAAGTGGCATAACTCCATTGATAAATATAGACATGTGTGATTTGATGACAAACATATAAGAAAGTTAGCCTGTTGTACCTATTTCCATTCACTGCTTTGAAATGGCGTCTTGTTTTATGGTGATTCACCATTAAGACAAAAATATTCATTCCCCAAAAGTGTGTAATCAGAATAAGAGCTGGAGCCCACTGAAGATCATCTTGCAGACAGTTATTTAAAGACCTTGGGATATTCACAGTGCATTCACAGTTCATGTATGAAATTTGGTATTAATAACCATCCCAATTCAAAAATAATAGTGGAGTGCGTAGGTACAACACTAGATGAAAGGATAATCTTTACTGTTCTGGGTTATATCGACTTTGACACAGAAAAGGGTGACTAAGCTGCCACAAAAATTTTGGTCCTTTTCCAAATAGCGTTAAAAGACTGACAGAAAGCCAACCAGCATTTAAAAACAAATTAAAAGCATTTCTGAATGACAACGCCTTCTACTCAATAGATGACTTTCAAGATATTGAGTAGTAACTATAAAAAACTTATATTCTGTAAAGAAAACTTATGTTAAACTGACATGTTCCACATCATTATGAAATGTCATATTCATGAACTATGGAACAACTTTTACTGTAATGTAATGTAATATAATTATTTCTACAAGATATATATCTGGAAATTTGTTCATCATAGTTCTTGCATATAAATATTTCCTTTTATATTTTTCAAATTGTATGTAACTGGGTATGAAAACATAATATCATCAATTTCAAAAATTTCTGTTGACCACTTTTGAGTATAACTTTCACCAAATATCCTTTCTAGTTGCTTATTCTCACTGTACCTTCTGTTTTATAACTTGGTTAGTAATCATTAGATACATTATTATTCAGACTTAAATGAAATGTGTCTTCATCTTTTGGCTTCATTTTTACTATCAAATTTTGTATTATTACATTCATCAAACAGTCTTTTAGTTAAATCAACCCACTGTAATTACTTGAAGAGCAACTTATTACACATTCTTCTTTCGATGTTCTATTACATCTTTTAATAAGAGGTGCTTTTAAATCTGAAAAAGTTAATATGATTAGCAAGTTCTAGAAAATTTTTGTCCTACAATTATTTTTCTTTATCTGTTTAAAGATTTATCAGCATTCCTAGAATCTAATTTCCTTCAATACCTCTTCAAACATTTTTACTTGTTTTATCTGCATCTGCTATAGTCCAAACACAGTCGGAAAAAACATCAGTAACAGTTAATAAATCGTTATATTCTTTATTTTTTATATTCCTTTTGATTGTCCAGCATCCATTCTACTAAATCTGCTTGCTGTACACTGTCTAAATAAGATGAAACAACTTATTGTCTTTTAAAAATATTTCTCACTAGCTTATATAATGATTCATTAATATTTTCTACATTAACATTTATAAACTGTTTAACAAATTCACTTTTTTTTCAAACTGTACAAATTCCTTCAATTCTCTGTATGGCATTTTCCGTTATTCTTCCTTGATGAAGATGAATTTCAGTGAATTTTTGCTCTTAAGACACTTAATACAATCATCCTTAAGAGCTGACAATCACTTTTGATCATCCATTTATATAGATTACATTTCACCAGCTACAATTATTTTTACATCTACTGGTACAGCTTTAAGTATATTTTTCAATCTTACAGTTAGAAAATTTAACTTATGCACTATTATTGATTGATTATCATTACTTATTTCATTTAGATTATCACATAAACATCATGTAATCTCAAAATATTACATTATTAAAACTTTGAAATATTTTTACTGATGACAGTAATTTTTTCCATGTTAAACCATATTCAAAATTAATACATTTTTTCTTATTTCCTGTCATAAATGAAAACACAATTATTTGCTTATCATATATCTCATATTTAATTACATGACCAAAAATCTCTCCTAAGATTACTAATCTGCCATTAAGATCTGTTCTAATGATATAGTTACTTAATTGATTAAGATACTTGTGTACTGAGCTTTTGAAACTAGATTACTTAATTCATTTTCTATTTATATTTTGTAAACTAAATCTATGTATCATTCACATCTATTAATGTTCTGTCCTTTAAAAGAATATAACTTTTATATTTTTTTTAAATATTGACCAATTCATTATGAAATCGTCAATATAATTTTTTTTATTTTACGATTCAATCCTTTTTAATCTAGTATATTTTATTTTTTCAAATTTTTCAATTTTATTTTTCCAGTATTTTGCCCAGTTATCTTAAATCTAAAAGTTTTCATTAAGTAGATTCAAAATATACTGAAATTTATAAAAAATCTGACAGTCGTTTTAACCCAAATGACTACTTCTTTATTCCTCATAATCTTGTATTCTCTCAAAATTGTAGTATTAATCATTTTTCCCAAAATAATTAACTAATTTTTGGTGTGTTCCTACCAAATGAATCAAATACATGTTTATTTCTGTAATTTTTATGACAGAGTCATTGTGTACCAACATGATTTCAAGTATCTAAATTAAGTATTGGCGATTCTAATTTTATTTTATTACATAATTAGTCAATTCTAAAAACACCATGGATGTGTTTCATTTCACTTGTGTAACAATATTTTCTATATAAAAATTAGTTAATACTTTATCAATTTCTTAATAACTTCTTCGAATTTTTTATTCCTACACTTTTCTAGTGCTAAATTCTGTCTTCTAGTTCTTCAAAATCAGCCACAGTGTTCTAGTTATAATGATCTAATTAAGCAACAGGTGCTGGCCTGCCAACTAATGAAGTGACAGAGCCTAATGCTGCCATTTAAACTGGTGAAATAACCTCAATCATGCTTTGTTAAACTTGATCCTTATATTATTTTGGTGTTAAATATCCAATATTTGTTTCATAACAGGTATAGCTTATGTTATGAGTAAATTACCATCGTTTTTTGTTTACTCTTTTTAACAGTAGTATGTAAATGTTCATTATTCTGTTTAGTTGTAATTGATGAAGCTTCAGTTTTTAAGTTGGTAGCACAGGCTTATTAATGTTGAAATTATTCATTTTTATAGATTAAAATTTAATAAAATCTTTATACAACTTTAATGAAATTATCTTATTAACTTTTGCTGGAAAAATGATAAACAAATGTATAATCCCCAAACATTATCATCTGTTACTGATACTAGACCTAATTTTCTTTTCCGTACCTTATTCTCTGAACTACTGTACACAAATTGTTCAAAAATCTAATTAAATAAACTATACTCTGTATACTTTTGATAATAAAATCGTTAATCTTGCTAGTTAAAGTTTTTGATACACCATCTTTTGGTTACAATAATTCCTATTTTCCACATTTTCTTCATCCTGAATTATCATTAATCTGTGCATTAAAAACAATGATTATTTAACTTTTTTATTTTCAACACACAGTCTTACAAAATCATGATTAAATTATGTTAATACATTTTAACAATTTTTAAGGTCACTTAATTGTGATTCATATATAAAGTTTGTGCATATTAGAAAATTTTTAACCTTATTTCGATGTTTTTCATAACTAATTTTTCTTGTCATACCTACTGTAAAAAATAAAAACTGATCATTTACTACAATCTTCTTTAAAATCACCAAACTTAAAATCTTCACCAACAATAGTGTAATATATATGATTTAAATTTGTCTAAATATAGTGAAAATATGCAGTTTACCGCTGACTACCTACTTTAGTGTTTTTGAAAATGTTGAAGCTGAATAAAAACAATCTATTCCTTTCTGTCCACCTCTAGTAAAATATTCTCTAACTACATCCTGATTTTCAAGAAGGCTACACTCAAATAAAAGATGTAAATTATCTCGTCACCCATCCAATGGCATAATTTCACCATTATTTTCAATGAAAGCAACAATATTTTTCCATATTTTTATCTACAAAGTTTTTATACAGTTCTGCTGACTTTTGATATATTGGTTGATCTAAAATTCTAGAATCAACATATAAACGACTGATTTTATCCAATGTAATCCTTTCTGGAGCTTAAATATAGTTATTGATCATTAAAGTTGCTTTTCCACATCAACTTGGACCAATTATTCCATATTGACTTGAATTCGATTAATGTTTGCCAAATTTATTTTTTATTTTTTCTGATTCATATTTTTGGACAAAATTAATTCATTTAATTAGTAAAAATTTATTACCTATAAATGAGTTGCTTACTTCAGTTAAGAGGTGATTCAAGAGTTTAAAGAAATTAACTCTACCTGTTATAGATCATTACAAAATCATTGCACTATTTAAGTTTTATTCAACAATTTTAACTCCAAATATCAAATTAAAACGTAGTCAAGCATAATGTGAAGGAGTAACAATATAAATTCCTGTTGGTTAACACAGTTTAAAAAGTTCTAATAAAATTTCTTCATACAAAAAAACTAATATATCTATTAAAGCAGATGAAAATTTAAATCGAAGTGTTATTATGAAAATCACCTCAAACTTTCATTCCTGTGACATTTCTCTGCATCAAGATCTGCACAGAAATGCTTATGAGAATCATGTTAACTTTTGTAGATAGGCATTAAGACAGGATACTCCAGATGTATCATGTATCTTGATCAATAATGGGTCCAGGGAGCATAAACATTTGGTGTGGGATAGTAAACCATCAGTTCATAAGTCCATTTCGGAATACTAAATGCAGATAAGTATTGCAGCCTACTAACAGACTATCTACAACATATGCTAGAAGACATTACTCTGCTGAATAGGAGGAACCTATGGTGCCAACATGGTAGCTGTCCAGCCCATGGCAGACGAAGTACTACAGCATGTCTTCACAAACTGTTTCCAAATTTTTGGATGTGGCTCAGGGATCTGTATCTTAGTTAACCCATTCAATGGATTTCACGCCCAGACACTTTTTTCTGTGAGGAAAAGAAAAAGATCAAGGACATACTGACTAAACCTAATGATATGCAATGATGTATTACTGTAGTCTGCTTGGGCAGCTCCTCTGAAATTCTAGCAAGTGTGCAGTAATTATTTCGTACCAGACTGGAATTGTACTGCTGCTGCTGGAGGTACATTTGAACATGAGATGGTCAGTTGTTTCGTTACTGGTCTGAGTACACGTAATTAATATATGCACTTGTGTTATTCTTTAGTGTGTGCTGCTACTCATATTTTACAAGTGCCAGTGTAAGAACTTTTCAAAACGTGATATCTCGTAAACGACTCATACAACAAACACCACTGACACCCTAATTTATTCTACTTTTAGTTTGTCAATGTCAACAACCATTGTTCCATTTTAAAAAGTGTATCATTGCACAAAAAATACACTTTCTAAGTATTATTACAGTCATTTATTGGCTAAAAAGATGAGCCCCTGACCACCAATCCATTCTGTGAAAACTGCACGTCACTAACACTATCCATTTCTGCAATATCTGTGGTGAAAGTTTTCAGTGATTCACCCTGTATGTGGACACAGATAGTATCAGAAGTGTGTTTGGATTTAATAGTGAAATTATTGGCGCTAATTGAGAAATTATTGCAAATAATATTCCACCAAAAAGTGTACTATTTGAATTAACTGATGCTAATGTTGGTGATGAAATGTTTGTAAGAAATGTGGTTATTTCATTGTGAAATTAATAATACTGCTTCATGGAAGCCTAATGTGGAATTTTGTGCACTGATAATTTTTGAACAAAATTACACTTTATTTATTAAAATTCATAATGAAATTCAGGATTCAGAAAAAAATATTACTGATGGAAATTGGTAGTTTGATTAATTTCAATGGCACTACTGTAACTGTTATTTTAAAAAGAATTAATAAATTTTAATCTTTGTAAATGAACAAGACTGAGAGCTACCAGATTCATTCTTTATCTGTGAATGAAGAAAGTCAAAATAATTCAAATATTCCTAATGAAGATGTAAAAATTAACATTCTTATTGATGATGGCTTGCTGCATCCATATCATGCTCAGTTGTGCATGTACTTTTAAGTCATTACCATTGGTTGAAGAGATTGTACAACATATGATAGAATATCCAATAGCAAATTAAGTGATAACTATATAGCAGAACTATTTGAATTTGCCACCTTAAAGAAAGAAAGTAATATTTTATCTAAAATTCACTTTATCATTATCAATTTTATTACATTTAACTTCACCCCTTGCTGATGAAATATGTATGGAAGAACATACTTATCAGTGGTAAAATATAAAGTAAAAAAAATTAAATACTTTATCCACTTCAGATTTTTGTGTTTTTTTAAGTGTGTAATGAAGTAATGTGGGAAGGCATTGTAACTGTAATTTTTATTCAAGTTCAAGTTATTTTTCAATGAGCTGGTAATAATGATTCTAGAGTCGAAATGAAAGATACAGTACCAAAAGAAGGCACCTATTTGTCCAGAGCACGATTTACAAACTGTTTAAACTCTGCTCGCAGTTGCTCTACATGGAACTAAATGATGCCAATTCATTGTATAAGCGAGATGCTTACAACTCCTTATCTTGCTACTTTACTAACTTTAGTAACCATAACTGCTATGATGACATTATGATCACTAATTCTCGTCTCTGTACTAACGCTGTCGATAAAGTGAAGCCTGTTTGTACCTACAAGGTCTAACATACTTTCATTGTGTGTAGGCTGTCGACAGTCTAGGAAACAGACATACGATGGGGAGAGCGGTGTGCTGACCACATGCCCCTCCATGTCTGCATCCAGTGACGCCTATGGCCTGAGGATGACACGGCGGCAGATCGGTACCACTGGGCCTTCATGGCTTGTTCAGGAGGAGTTAAGTTTAGTTTATTTTTTGAAGGCTGTCGAAATAGTTGCTCAAGATAGTTTTCGGGAAACGTGTTCAAAAGTATTTCGCAAGACTGTCTATATGTACCCCCACAGTAAATCCATGGCCGTGACAGTCTACAATCGGCAGGTTAAAGTACTCTCCAACTCGTATTGCCTAATCTGAATTATTGATAAATGCCTACAAACAACGTCATGGGTGACCTTCAGACCGATACAGGGACAGTCATCACAAAAACAAACTTGCACGGCATATCCCGGTGATGCAACACTTTTGTTGATTCGTATGTATACTTAAGTGTTGATTAAATTTATCATTTTAATTTACAATGCTGACTCTAAATTGACTAGTAACAGAATGAGATTTTCACTCTGCAGCGGAGTGTGCGCTGATATGAAACTTCCTAGCAGATTAAAACTGTGTGCCCGACCGAGACTCGAACTCGGGACCTTTGCCCTGTTCGAGTCTCGGTCGGGCACACAGTTTTAATCTGCTAGGAAACTGACTAGTAACAGTTTGTCTTATATGTTTTGTTTGCCATATCCGGAGCTGCAGCCAAAGCTTGTCAACATAATGTCTTTATACACATTGGCGCTGCAGTGCTCTCTTAGTCAAATTATAATATGAAGGTCTGTACGTCCTGCTTGAAAGTTGCTGTAGAATTGCCGCACTTTGCTGTCATTTGTGGTGTTTACGTTATCTCGGCTGCATGGAATCAGGCAGAAACCCTCAGTGAATGACAGTACGCACTTCACACTGGACAGGAGACTCTATGGTTATAGGAGTATTTAGTTGCTCATTGTGCACTCATAGCTGAAAAATGTGACGTGAAGCAATCGACGGGCATACTAGAGAAATTGCACAACACATCTGTGCAAAACTTCATCGGATTTTCACTTTGGTTTTAATGTCGTGACCCCGATAGTAGGTTGAAAAAAAAATAGCCCTCATATCACTAAGTAAATATATGGGTTGATGGGAATCAGACTTTCAAGCCAGTGACGATTAGTTGTATACATTTGGAGAAATCTTGGTTTAGACACCTTTTTCCATGTTATACAGTAAATATTTTATAACTATTTGCTTTACAATAATAGAGACTTGTTCATTCTATAGTTGGCATCAAGAGATTCTAAACAACGTAAATCGTGTTTCTCCATCATCAGCTATGGGATTTTGTAAACAATTATAATTTCAGATATTAATAACATTGTTAATAACAATTTTATAAAGATAGTATTATTTTTAGTAAGCTCTTATCACTATCACAGACTAGAGGCTGTCTTTAAATTTCACACAGCATGTCTGCTGGTATTCCCAGTGAGTATACATGCTGCGGCACGGGAACCTCCTTATTTTAGGAAATCATGGTTGGGGAAATATTGGAGATACTAGTTTAATTATCTTTTCTTCATATAGAGGAACATTTTATTTCATTACGTTTTGAAAATGATACCTTGTAGATGGCCTCCGTTCTGCTCAATGCATTTGGAGAGTCGAAATTAAAAGTTTTGGTCCACTTGGTCCAGCATGATTGTATATGTTTCAGGGGCTGTGGATGATTCGTATGGACCAATCTCAGTGGCCTATATCTGGCGAGTGTGATGCCCACTGCCGGCCGAAGTGGCCGTGCGGTTAAAGGCGCTGCAGTCTGGAACCGCAAGACCGCTACGGTCGCAGGTTCGAATCCTGCCTCGGGCATGGATGTTTGTGATGTCCTTAGGTTAGTTAGGTTTAACTAGTTCTAAGTTCTAGGGGACTAATGACCTCAGCAGTTGAGTCCCATAGTGCTCAGAGCCATTTGAACCATTTTTGTGATGCCCACTGAAGACGGCCCCTCGAAGAGTGTCGCGGAAGTATCTGCGTAAGAAAGTCAGATAATGCAGTGTACGCCGTGACGGGGTCTTGTTAGAATCAGAAATCCCCCACATCCATTTCTTCAAGTTCAGGAAGAAAAAATTTCTGAAACATCAGGACATAACGAAAAACGATAGGCCCAATAATGCCAGCACACAGTCACAGACTGTGTATACAGGGGTTGCTAATGAAGTGCCGAGCGGTTCTAGACGCTTCAGTCCGGAACCGCGCTGCTGCTACGGTCGCAGGTTCGAATCCTGCCTTGGGCTTGGATGTGTGTGATGTCCTTAGGTTAGTTAGGTTGAAGTAGTTCTAAGTCTATGGGACTGATGACCTCAGATGTTAAGTCCCATAGTGCTTAAAGCCATTTGAACCATGTTTTTGTTAGTGAAGTTCTCGGGGTTTGTACCACTCCAGTATCGCATGCTTTGTTTATTCACACATCCAGACAAAAGAAAATGTGCCTCATCACTGAAGAACATGAGGGTGTCATGAGGCAGGTTTTCGATCACGGCTTGATGTGCATTATTTCGTGAAACAAAATCGCGTGTCTTAACTGTGTGTGCCACTTCCAGTTTGTAAGCATGAAATTTCAAGTCTTCATGAAGACTTAGTCTCACCGTGCAATGAGAAATTGCCAGAGCAGGTGCATGTTTGCGTCCCGGTCGCTTGGTGGAATTCAAAAACGTCAGCCTTACGTTCTAAAGACCATTGGAAAAGCAAGTCGCCACGGCGAACATGCGCTCCTCTTTCAGACACTTTATGATCGCTTCTACAGTAACCTTAAAAAAAAAAAGTTATGTCCCGCCTTTCGAATGCGCTCAACCCCACTCAAGAACGAGTAATAGCCGCTGTGTGGCACACGTTTCAAGTAAGAATAACCCCGCGCCTCACCGTGTAGAGGTTTTCATTTTATATATTCAGTCACTTCACCATGTTTCTTCCTGAAAAGATATGGCACATTACTTCCCTCTCCATAGGGATTTCCGCTGAGTCGCCGTTACCTACGTCCAGCGCCAGGCCTGTGCCAACCCTTGCCACGACCGTGCGGCCGCTCTGCCTGGAGACCAGCCTGACACACCTTGCTTGGCCACACTACGGCAACTCGCCTGCCACCAATTAACTCATATAATTCTTAGTGGACTTTCCGCATATAACGTCACAGCTGGACATGTATTTGAGAGGGAGCAGGCTGAAACAATGGTTAGCCCATCCAGATTTAGGTTTTCCATGGTTTCTCTAAATCACTTTAGGCAAATACCAGGAAGGTTCCTTTGAAAGAGCACAGCTGATTTCCTTCCTCAGTCTTCCCCAACCCCGCTTGTTCCCCATCTCTAGTGTCTTCGTTGTTGACGGGACGTTCTACCCTAATTTGCCTTCCGTCTTCTTTCTGCATAGGGAGCGGAAAACAAAATAAAATCTTCATTTTTCTGATAATTTTATTTTTGTAAATGGAAGATTAGGTTCATTTAGGGCTGTCCTGTCGCCAGCATACTGTGAAAACCGTATTTAAAATGTATCTGCTACCACAAATAGCACATTTCGTTTCGCTGCAAATGTCTGCTAACGAACCAGAGGTCATCGGCTGTACAGTGGAATAATATCTCTTTGTTCGCGGATGATATTGAGGAACACAGTGCCTCATGTGACAGCTGATTATTGTTAGCAGTGAGAGGCGAAAATTATTTTCAGGCGTGATGTCACGCCGGTGGAAACACCACGGGAAGAACGAAAGTGTCTAGTTTATAAAGCAGATACTAATTTCATGGATCGTGTTCCATAAGCTGTAGGCCCCGCATCTCGTTAGCGTTAACTGTGTGTTGGGGCTGACAAGTTAATCGGATCTGTCAGAACAAAACACTATAGTGAAGGCGTTCATTTAAATTTTCACATGTATGTTTATGAAAAACTGAAATCGGAAAAGTTTTACTTAATGTTATTTCATCACCTCGCCTCTCCTCTGTGGTTATCGTTCCTTACTGGTACAAAATTTTACGCAAATGGAGGCAGGTCACGAGGCTGATTAAGTTTAGAAACTCCAAAAATCCGCGACATAACGAAACCAACGCTAGCCATAAATAAATGGCACCGATCTGGAGGTTATTCGTAGCAGATTATGTTTCGCTATGACACCAGCTATCTATAAAGATGATGGCGCAGAAGAATCATTCTGCGTAGTGTAGTGAAAGACCTACACTGAAAGTGTTACTTTTAATGAGGAAAGATCGACTGATGAAATGAAGAAATAGGATTTGAAGCAGCAGCAGATCGTGAAGGTAAGATGATATCGGTGCGTGTTAGGTTAAGAGTGTGGTTCGGTGGATCAATGGGTCCCTAAACTAACTGAGTGAAGATCTGAACAATCATCGGTGGCTCTAACTTACGTACGTCGGCTAGAGTGATGTGGTGTGACAGTCACTGAAGTGATATCTACCCGAAAACAGTAACATAAAATCAATTATGGAACGGAGACCTTATTGTGAACTGGGCCATTTTACAGACAAAACAAACATAATTTCTTATGAAACAAAGAAAATCTAAATTTTGAATTGGACTAGAACGAAGATGACGTTAATAAATATAACGCCCTCCCCTTCTCTCGCCTGTCACCCCCTCCCCCCCCCCCCCCCCCCACACACACACACACCGGCTCACAAACTCTACTCCTTATTACTCCAGTCTTTCTTCAGTTTTCTCCCAATCCACAGCTGTTCTGATTAGACTGTTCATTCCACTCAATAGGTCCTGCAATTCTTCATCACTTTCACTTAGCACATCATATAATTCTTATCTGGCGCAAACAGTCGGCATACGGACAGATGCAGACAATTCCACAGATTTTCACACTCAGATTGCTATGTAACCCTGACTCATTTAATTTCATAATCGGAAAAAGGACTTTAACACACATATGTTGACCGAAATGTTTTATCATGTTCGCAAATTCATTAAGGAGATGTGGTCACTATTCCCAAGAAAAACAACGTAGACCTTCTATACAGTTTTAATGTAAAAGAAAATGTCTGTTAAACGGGAATTACGTTGCAGATCAGTCAGTTACATCGGCAAGTGTGCAGGGGCGCTTTGAACTGGAAACGCAAACGCTGTCGAAAACAGTTCGAAAACAAATATAAGGTGGGCAGTGTTCTCAAAAGTTTGGAAAAATATCTTTGTAATTCTTTCAAGGCCACAACGAATTCGTCAGATATCACGTTCCTTTAATACCAGGAGTTTGGGGAAATGTATGGCGTTTTTCTTAGCATTTGTCCCTTCCAAAATGTGATTTTCTTTTTAAATGCAGCCGCATCAAATCATAAATAATTAGTGTCTCACCTTGAAATGTCTTGTTGTGGGCAGTGTGCAGTCAACTCCATTTAAAATGCGAGGTCTGCAATTCATTCCGTATGTTATAACTAACGTTCTGCACTTCGTTT
This sequence comes from Schistocerca nitens, assembly GCF_023898315.1. NCBI lineage: Eukaryota > Metazoa > Arthropoda > Insecta > Orthoptera > Acrididae > Schistocerca > Schistocerca nitens. The sequence continues at coordinate 466,387,236 of NC_064616.1, forward strand.
TCTTCATAAATTCGACAATGGTACCCACACATGGCCTGCACATCATGCTGGCGAGCAGTTTGTCACGCCATGGCCGACCCTGTAGTAAGCGGACTGGCTATCACACAGATGGTATAAACAGACCCTTTATTAGAAGAAATGTATTCACAGTTGCGAATACGATTACACTTCATCCGCACAATTTATTGGTGACATATGAAAATTCGTGCCGGACCAGGACTCGAACAAGAATGTCATATTTACGTGAGCGGTCGCTTTAATCACTTCGCCTATCCAAGCAGCCTCCCGGACCGACCCAAACCCCCGTAAGTCACTTTATGTCCACGTCTTGCACTCGCACAGTTGCTGTCACTCTCGCACAGTGAGGTACTTACCTATTATTTCGGAAATTTGTGTTAAGGTCCTATGGGACCAAACTGCTGAGGTCGTCGGTCCTTAGGCTTACACACTACTTAATCTAACTTTAACTTACGCTAAGTAACACACACACACACATTCCCGAGGGGGAGTCGAATCTCCGACGGGGGGAGCCGCGCGAATTACTTATTATTGTCGCGGCCTGTCTGGGCATGAAATACTATTTTTCAGTGTCCTGTGTTTTACGTTGTACAGCAATGACATGCACGCATGTCTGAATAAATTGGGCAACTGAAGTCCAATCATATTCACAACTGCGAATAAACTTTTTTTATTTTATACAGCTGCAGATCGTAGTAGTGACCGTTCCTTCAGACATGCTGTCCTGTCTATCTGGTAATCATCACGATGAAAATGATACTACCAGTTGCTAATTTCACTTAGCTCGGGCATGTGACGTCTATTCACCCACAAATATCGTTCGTGCTGTTCTTCCCAGTCACTGTGGTTATATGGTGCAGTGAAACTGACGAATATTCTCTAGAATTGGGCACACGTTTGAAGTAAAGTTATGAGCCACAATATAAAGACAGACGGGTATACTGTTGTAATAAGCATAGTTAATGTTTCTGTCTGTCCATGCTTTAGTGGAAGGTTATTGTTATTAAAAGCGATTATGTATCATTCTGTGAACAACTCTCTGCCGCACTGTCGACACTTTGCGTAATGCTCCGGAGCAAAAGACCCTTATAAGTAGTCACTGAACAATATTGAATTCCGTTTAGAACAAACGCACAGTCTATTCCGGCATTAATCTCGTCGTTTCAATTCATATCCATGGTGCAATCGATTGTTACTGGTCGTCGGGTACATACTGTTTCTCTCTGCATTAAATTTCACCCGGTATACACCGACCGTCCACAAATTTCCGAGACTGATTATGTTCTTGGTGCATAAGCGACTACAGCGGAGTAGCTACGTTGGCAGCTTGAACTAACATATGTGAGCAACAGATGTGCACTCGATTAGTCAGTTGTGAGCAGGCAGAGCTAAGTGGACGTGCGGCCATAGTGTGTCAACGTTGTTGTGTCGCAAATCGTAATGGAGCAACATCTCTAAATCAAGGGTTCAAGACATTCTTCACAGTGTTTTGAAGAAGAGAAAACAGTGCAGAGTTTGTCCAACACATCTTCATTTCCTAACTAAAAGAACAACACGTGAACGCCTAACGCGACATTAAGGGTGACGAGATTTGGTGTTACCAATACGAACTACCAACAAAACGGCAAAGCGAAGAAATTCACAGGAAAGGTCAACGCTTTGACGGCGAACAGCATTCACTCTGATGCGAGAGTTTAATAAAATCCCAAAGAAGAACTTTTATGTCAGTTTCACACGATCCCATGAACGTTCTGTGCATTGAACTCAAGTGGTGGAAAACTATGTAGAATATGTGAAGTAATAAAACGATCACCTCGGTTGTTGTCTCTTTGTTACTAATCTAGTCTCGAAACCTTTTGGATTGGCACAGTGTACTAGTTACGTTGCATCCTGAATGCACAAACACGAATGATACTTTCAATCTTGTTTCGACGTTTCACTTGACACAAAACCGACGTAATTACCTACCGTCCACTCGTTTCGCCATGACGTCTGTTAGATGTGTTAATTCCACCATTGTTTCGGCGCCAGCAGGGACACTTGGCTCAACTCACAACTCAAAGCTCAGTTCAGTCCCAGTCAGAATCAGTACTCGGTAACTTCGATTTTAACAGAGCTTTCTGCAGACCGTCATCCACCTGAGCGATATTTTTGTTGTTCAGGCTCGTTTTTATTTTCTGTTAAGATTCATTTATCTCTAAACGTGCAAAATACTTGGGGCCAGTATTATTTTGGCCACCCTGACGTTTTAAGGGTGTCGTTATCGATACCCTTGTCAAAGTCACACCAACACCTAAGAAAGGAAACAGGAATAATCCCCTGAATTACAGACCCATATCACTAAAGTCGATTTGCAGTAGAGTTCGAACTTTATGAATCACCTCAAGAAAATGATTTATTGACAAATAGTCAGCACAGATTCATAAAATATCGTTCTTGTTAGACACACCTAGCTCTTTATTCCCACGAAGTAATGAGTGGTATCGCAGGGGATGTTAAACTGATTCCGTAGTTTTAGATTTGCAGACGGCTTTTGACACCGTTCCTCACAAGCGTCTTCTGATCAAATTGCGTGATTATGGGGTATAGCCTCAGTTGTTCGACTGGATTCGTGAGTTCCTGTCAGAAAGGTCACATTCCGTAGTAACTGACGGAAATTTATCGAGTAAAACAGAAGTAATATCTGGCGCTCCCCAAGGAAGTGTTATAGGCCCTCTGCTGTTCCTGAACTACATAACTGACAATCTGATCAGTCCTCTCACATTGTTTGCAGAAGATGATGTCATTTGCTGTCCCGTAAAGTCATCAGATGTCCAAAAACTCCTGTAAAACGATTTGGGCAAGATATCAGTATGGTGAGAAAAGTGGTAGGTGGCTCTAAATAATGAAAAGTGTGAAGTCACCCACGTGTACTAAAAGAAATCCGCTAAATTTCGGTTACACGATAAATCACACAAATCCAAAGACTGAAAATTCAACTAAGTACTTAGGGATTAAAATTACGAATAACGAAAATAATAACGATCACATAGATAACGTTGTGAGTAAAGCAAACCAAAGACTGCAATTCACTAGGAGAACACTTATAAAGTGCAACAGATGTACTAAAGCGACACCCTACACCCAGCTTGTACCCACTCTTCCAGAGTAATGCTATGTGGTGCGGGATCCGCATCAGATGGGACTGACGGAGGACATCGAAAAAAATGAAAGAATGTTCAGCTCGTTTCGTATTGTCAAGAAACAGGGAGAAAGAGTCAACGGCCTTGCCGCAGTAGGACCACCGGTTCTCGTCAGATCACCAAAGTTAAGCAATCTTGGGCTTGGCTACCACTTGGCTGGGTGACTGTCCGAGTCTTGTACTGGATGACCATCCGAGTCTGCAGAGCATTGTAAGCAAGCCCTTGTTAGGCCAATGGAGAAGCTACTTACTTAAAAAGAAGCGGCTCAGGTCACGAAAACTGACAATTGCCAGAAGAGTGGTAAACAGACCACGTAAGTAGTGGGGCAAGGTTCGTACCACCCCACTTTCCATTGTTGCCAAATTTATTCAAGATGGAGGCGATGACATCATCCAAGATGACGTCGTGTAGACTTGGCCACAGCACATGACGTCATCCAAGATGGCGGCTTTTGGCGGGAAAATAGGCCAATTGTGTTATGTCCACTAACCTAACCCCAGAAAAAATGGCGGGAATTTTGAATTTTGGCAGGAAAATAAGCCAATTGGTCTACCTCCACTAACCTAACCCTCCAGAAGAAATTGGCGCCAAATTCAAATTCCAACATGATAATGCCTGCAAAACCATACTTTTCTTTATTATTATTGATTATCATTTATTATCATTTAATATTATTTATTATTCTTATTATTATCTTTACTTTCTCAGACGTTACGACTGGTTAAAAATTGAAAGTGACGCAAACCTTGATCAAGTGTGACTTCCTTTTAACTGTACGGTATATGTTACATTGCGTTTAGGATCTTTCGGGCAATTGAACATGTATCAATAATTACAGATTCCTGTAGTTGCATATATACGTTTGGATGTAGCTGTATTGCGTTGATGTACTGGTGGATATTGTGTGGTATGACTCCTGTAGTTGATAGCATAATGTCAACTTTATCCTGATGCCACATGTCCTTGACTTCCTCAGCCAGTTGGATGTATTTTTCAATTTTTTCTCCTGTTTTTTTATATATTTGTTGTATTGCGTATGGATATTTCGATTAGTTGTGTTAATTTCTTCTTTTTATTGGTGAGTATGATGTCATGTTTGTTATGTGGTGGTGTTTTATTTGTTATAATGGTTCTGTTCCAGTATAATTTGTATTCATCATTCTCCAGTACATTTTGTGGTGCATACTTGTATGTGGGAACGTGTTGTTTTATTAGTTTATGTTGTATGGCAAGTTGTTGATGTATTATTTTTGCTACATTGTCATGTCTTCTGGGGTATTCTGTATTTGCTAGTACTGTACATCTGCTTGTGATGTGATCTACTGTTTCTATTTGTTGTTTGCAAAGTCTGCATTTATCTGTTGCAGTATTGGTATCTTTAATAATATGCTTGCTGTAATATCTGGTGTTTATTGTTTGATTGTGTATTACAATCATGAATCCTTCCGTCTCACTGTATATATTGCTTTTTCTTAGCCATGTGTTGGATGCATCTTGATCGATGTGTGGCTGTGTTAGATGATAGGGGTGCTTGCCATGTAGTGTTTTCTTTTTCCAATTTACTTTCTTCGTATCTGTTGATGTTACGTGATCTAAAGGGTTGTAGAAGTGGTTATGAAATTGCAGTGGTGTAGCCGATGTATTTATATGAGTGATCGCTTTGTGTATTTTGCTAGTTTCTGCTCGTTCTAGAAAGAATTTTCGTAAATTGTCTACCTGTCCATAATGTGGGTTTTTTATGTCGATAAATCCCCTTCCTCCTTCCTTTCTGCTTACTGTGAAACTTTCTGTTGCTGAATGTATGTGATGTATTCTATATTTGTGACATTGTGATCGTGTGAGTGTATTGAGTGCTTCTAGGTCTGTGTTACTCCATTTCACTACTCCAAATGGGTAGGTCAATATTGGTATAGCATAAGTATTTATAGCTTTTGTCTTGTTTCTTGCTGTCAGGTCTGTTTTCAGTATTTTTGTTAGTCTTTGTCTATATTTTTCTTTTAGTTCTTCTTTAATATTTGTATTATCCATTCCTATGTTTTTGTCTGTATCCTAGATGTTTATAGGCATCTGTTTTTTCCATCGCTTCTATGCAGTCGCTGTGGTTATCCAATATGTAATCTTCTTGTTTAGTGTGTTTTCCCTTGACTATGCTATTTTTCTTACATTTGTCTGTTCCAAAAGCCATATTTATATGATTGCTGAATACTTCTGTTATCTTTAGTAATTGGTTGAGTTGTTGATTTGTTGATGTCAGTAGTTTTAGATCATCCATGTATAGCAAATGTGTGATTTGGTGTGGGTATGTTCCAGTAATATTGTATCCATAATTTGTATTATTTAGCATGTTGGATAGCGGGTTCAGAGCAAGGCAGCACCAGAAAGGACTTAATGAGTCTCCTTGTTATATTCCACACTTAATCTGTATTGGCTGTGATGTGATATTATTTGAATTTGTCTGGATATTAAGTGTAGTTTTCCAATTTTTCATTACTATGTTTAGCAACTGTATCAATTTAGGATCTACTTTGTATATTTCCAATATTTGTAGTAACCATGAGTGGGGTACACTATCAAAAGCTTTTTGGTAATCAATGTATGCGTAGTGTTGCGACCTTTGTTAGTTTTAGCTTGATATGTCACCTCTGCATCTATTATCAGTTGCTCTTTACATCCTCGTGCTCCTTTGCAACCGGTTTTTTGTTCTTCATTTATAATTTTGTTCTGTGTTGTATGTGTCATTAATTTCTGTGTAACGACTAGCTGATCAGATCCGTGTAGTAATCAAAAATAACAGGATACCCCAGTCAGAATTAGAAAACATCAAACAACAAGTACAACAAATACTGGAACAAAATAATGTGCAATCAGAAGAAGAAGAAAATACAGTAATGGACTCAAACATCCCAGAGCAAACAAACAAAGAACAACACGCACCAATTAAACAATCAGAGGAAAACGAAATCTTAAGACAGCCACCAGAACAAGCACAAATAGAACACGAAGTGACACACATGTTAGATATAGAAGAAAAATTTCAGCTGACATATATAGAATACAAAGACACAAATACAGACATAAGACCATTCTTGCATAGACCACCAAATAACCCACAAGTCGAAACAACAATAAAAACTATCAACACAATCATACACAACAAAATAAATGAAAACACAACTATGGAAGAGTTACAACTACTGGTTTATATAGGAGCACTCACTACACTAAATATACACACTAGACAGAAATCAGAACCAACCAACACACAGAAGAAACCCACAAAACCAGCATGGCAACACAGGCTACAGATCAGAATAGAAAAACTGAGAAAAGACATCGGACAGCTAACACAATTTATAAGAAATGAAATCTCGGAAAAAAAACGAAAAAGGTTAGGTAAAATCTCACAACAAGAAGCGACAGTGCAATTAGACGAAAAGAAGCAGAAATTACAAGCATTGGCCAAACCACTTAGAAGATACAAAAGAAGTGAAAATAGAAGGAAACAAAACCAAACATTCAACACAAACCAAAAAAACAAATACCAGACAATAGACAATCCACCAAACATAACAGACATGGAACACTTCTGGAGCAACATATGGTCAAACCCGGTACAACATAACAGGCATGCATGGTGGATACAAGCAGAAACAGACACATGATACCACAAATGCCTGAAGTGATAATTTTGCAACATGAAGTCACCCAAGCAATTAATTCTACTCACAATTGGAAAGCCACTGGAAAAGATAAAATAGCAAATTTCTGGCTAAAGAAGTTCACCTCAACACATTCACATCTAACTAAATTATTTAACAGTTACATTGCAGACCCATACACATTCCCTGATACACTTACACATGGAATAACTTATCTGAAACCTAAAGGTCAAGCAGACACAGCAAACCCAGCTAATATCGCCTCATAAATATTATTATTATTATTATTATTATTATTATTTCTTTACTTTCTCAGACGTTAAGACTGGTTAAAAATGGAAAGTGACGCGGACCTTGATCAAGTGTCACTTCCTTTTAACTGTACGGTATGTGTTGTATTACATTTAGGAACTTTTGGGTAATTGAACATGTATCAATAATTACAGATTTCTGTAGTTGTATATATAAGTTTGGATGTAGCTGCATTGCATTGATGTACTGGTGGATATTCTGTGGTATGTCTCCTGTAGTTGATAGTATAATTGGTATAATGTCAACTTTATCCTGATGCCACATGTCCTTGACTTCCTCAGCCAGTTGGATTATTATTATTTAATTATTATTGGTCTACCTCCACTAGAAAATTCGCGCCAAATTCAAATTCCAGCATGATAATGGCAGCAAAACCGTACTTCTCTTTATTATTATTGATTATTATTCATTATCATTCATCATTTATTATTATTATTTGTCTACCTCCACTAGAAAATTGCCTTAAATTCAAATTCCAACACGATAATGTCTCGAAAACTGTACTTTTATTTTTTATTATTTATAATCATTTATTATTATTTATTCAAGATGTCCCATTTTCGCGGTGAGAAAGCCATTTGCGTTACATCCATAAAAAAATCTATCACAAATTCAAATGCCAACACCATAATCGATCACACGTATGAAATAGTCCACTTTTCTTTTTTCACTGCTAACCTATCAAAATCACGTCAAATAATAAATTGCAGTTATAGTAACCTAAGTCACATCCTTTGATTTTGCAGGGGGAAAGGGACTGAAGTCTTATTTCAAGCCGTACGGTCATCACTTGTTCTCCAACACATTCAGTACACATCTTCGAGATCGCAGCAACACCCAGTCCAGTCGCCACGACGTCCGCGCTCCAGCTGAATTAGTTCAAATCATTGCCAGCCCCTGGCCCGGCCAGCCAGCCCGCGGGCCGTTGCTGACGGCGGTCGCAAGAGGCGGCTGCTCGCGCGCTGGATTGGCGGCGCACTGGGGCCGGCCCGCGCTAGCCGCTGGATCAGCAATTGCTCCCACGTCATAAACACGTTTTCACTGGACACGTTCGAACTTGCCGAGGTTAACGTCACAATGGTCCGCTGTTCATTTACCATGTGTATTCGTCGCCTCCGCACGTTTCCCGCAAAAATTGTTTACCTAGGAGCAGAATCGCACAACGGTGAGCCGTTTGGCTCAGCACTTGGTTCGACAAAGAACGCCCTGCCACACTTTGGGCGCGAAAGTAGCTTTCCTGTACACGTTGAAACCTGTTGATGCCGACCGTTCGAGACCGAGAACGCCGTGCTACACTTTTGGCGCCAAAGTTTGCTCGAGCGTTGAATCCGCAATGACTGTACAAGAGCATGTCTAGTCGCCACTAGACCCCTCGCTAAGTTAATTGACTGTCTCTCGCAAGTGTTATAACTGGACACCCGCCGTGCCTCAACCCCACGGATGTCCGAACACTTACGTCAAACACCCTCAATCGCTCCCGCCATACTTGCAACAAACATAGTCTTCCGTAAATATGCTAACACCCACATTGCGCTTCTAACTTATCAATTACCAAAGTACTTAATTCCATTTCAGTTTTAATCATATTAAATAATTCAATTTACAATTTCATATACGTATGCAAATGTGTTCAACTATCTACTTTCAACTATTTTAGGAGGACCAGACCGCCACCTCCTCCTAGGAACCCTCGCCGAGTTTGAATTCTGTCAGTAAAGGAAGGTCACTTACGCTTTCGCACTTGTACTAACCTCATTCACCCGACCACCACTTCCTCCTAGGGTCAGGCGCCAAGTGTGAAATCTGCCAGTAAACAACCCTCGCTTGCATCTTTGCTACCAACGGAAGAAAATTGCTGAAAACATAGCATACCACCACCACCACTTCTTAGTGGGCAGGTGGTAAAAGGACACAGCCTGCACTAGGCTGATGGAAGGAGGAAGGAGTGTACTTTATTTATTTCGGAGCAATTTATTTAGGGATGGAGTATATGTATCACAGAACACGCTCTGACATGTCCCCACAGCATACAGACCTGAAAACTAGTCCTACATAACTCATGTATAAGGCTCTACACACACGCTTGCTAATTGTTAACCATCAAAAAAGTCACGGCACAGCCTACAGACATGTGAAGCACACCTAAATAAATCAAAACATTCACGCCCATAGAACAGAACAACTCTTAATTTCTCTAAATAATAATCCATCTAAAATACCCTGCTCGCTAATCATCAACTTTCCAATATCACACACCTGTCTTTATTTAAACAACTAGAGATAGACAGCACCACCACGCTCTGTATTCGCTACTCAGTCCATGGCCCATCTGACGTAGTACACAGAACCATCGACACAGAACATCCCCCGTGACATCAGATCATTACCAAAGCACAGTTATCCATAATGTCGGCAAACAGCATGTTGTCCACTAGGTCTCAGTCCCACCACCACACTACTCTTTCATCCTTTTCTTGATGTAAACTAAGATCCTCTGCTTTAAAATTGCGCAAAAACCACTCAGACTGCACTGTGCTGCTCGGGGAAGTAAGGAAGGACTGCACTCTATTTATTTCGAGCCCTTTTATTTAGGCACGGAGTATATTTGTCACAAAACACGCGCACTGATCTGTCTGTGGTCATGTGACACAGCCCACAAACACGTAAACAACTCCTAACTTCACCACACAATAGCAAACTGCTCTTAAATAATGCAATATACAATATCCGCAGACTAGCTCTGTACTCTTAAACATTCCAAATAACGCACAGCACAGTGCACAGACATGCTCGCAAAATAGTGCAACAGACGCGCCCAAACACCATCACCCAATATCCTGCCCCCAACTGCCAAACCGACCAAAAGTCTCTGCTCGGACTCCCCCAAACATGACCGCCTCAAAGTCACATTCGCCTCTGACACCAGAGAAATTCATATCACGTATGTGCCTTAGATTATGCTCCAAGGCAGGTCACGCGCGCGTACGGTCGGCGGGATGGGGGGTTCCAGAGCCTCCAGCCAAGTTCAGCTTCTGCGCACTCGTGACAGCCGACCACAAAGGGCACTCTCCTCTGACACATGTGAAAGCTGCATTGTTCTTCTCGTGTATACCGCCGGCGTCTCAGGATTGTACCTGCCTTCACATCTATTGTCAGAATAGCCCATAGCTCATTGACACACATGATTCACGCCGCAGCGAAAACACTTACTACTCGCTTGCAACCGAGATGGTGACGGAAAATCAATCACTCTGATCTGCGCTGCAGGTATGTAATGATTGACAGCACTCTATTTATTTTTTCAAACAAGTTATTTAACTATACAGTATATCTATCACACTATCACAAGACACTCAGCCAGATGTTCCCTGGGTCATTTTGCACAACCCACAGACACACACCCAACTCAATTTCAGTACACACAATAGCAAACTGTTACTAAATAATTCTTCACACTGATGTGTAGATACGCCTAGTATGGTACTCGTAAACTATCAAAATAACGCATATCAGAACCTGCAGATTCACTCGCAGAATAACTCAGCAGACGTACGCAGGTACCCCCCCACCGCACCCTGTCCACAGGATCGTCAAGTCACGCATCCGTCTGATTTCAGACCGCGCACAGCCCCTGCTTGGCTTCCGCAAGCGTGAGTTGGCGCGGTCGACACGCTCGTCAGCTGTCAAAGCACATACAGACGTTCGTCCAGGGCCGCAATCCGTCACAACCCCGAGCCGCGACCACTGAACGCGGGTGAAAGTCATCTTTATATCAACGTAGCATAATTCCAAAGAGCAGCCTCTTTACGCTAGACACATCATAGCAGCACATGTCTCTACCTCCTATGACACAATAGCACACTGCGCATTGTCCCTGACACGACATTACACGGCCCTTTAACTAAACATAACTACACATCCCTGCCCTCACCTCGTCGCGTGACCAGCCATTTAAAACCTTCTCAATATTATTCTTACTTTACAACATTTTTTTAAAAAAATAAGATCTAATTTACTCCTCCGACCGCACCTATCCTCACACCCGTCCCACCATCAACATACGCAAACGTCCTCAACCCTATCTTGACGCTCATATATCACCCCACAAACCATGTCCATCAATCAGTTTACCATTCTCATCCCCTCTTTCCGAATTACATACGTAGCCTCTATCTAAACACCAATCAACTCATCTTTCTCACACTGTCAACAGTAAAATTAATTTTACAAACACCCCGAAATACCAAACGCAATTAAAGAGTCAAACTTTTATACAGACCATCAAGCACATGCCACACTCACACCAATAGTCAAAGCCTGGTCCATATTTACCACCTCCAACTTGAATTAAATATTATTGCCATTGCCGCAACAATCTGTCAGCACTCGATTTGGACCTATTTTTCCGCTCTTAACTGTTGTCACTAGCGGTCGAGTATCATTATCTATATATTGCATAAATTTCCACATAAAAAAATCTCGTCCAATTATCTATGTCCTGAAGCTGCACCCTCTCACGATAGCATACAAACTCATCTTCTCTAGTCATTATACAACTTTTATCAGCGACACGCCTCAGTCGCTATACCCGATAATGAATATCCGACCAGCGTCCGTAAGGCCTGTGAAGACATCGCCGACGCGGGTTTGTGTACTGTAATCATCATCACATTTCATTGAACAACAAAGCCGGCCAGAGTGGCCGTGCGGTTCTAGGCGCTACAGTCTGGAACCGAGCGACCGCTACGGTCGCAGGTTCGAATCCTGCCTCGGGCATGGATGTGTGTGATATCCTTAGGTTAGTTAGGTTTAATTAGTTCTAAGTTCTAGGCGAGTGATGACCTCAGAGGTTAAGTCGCATAGTGCTCAGAGCCATTTGAACCATTTGAGCCATTGAACAACAAGGAAAGACGCGAATTCGCTCGTCCTCGATGTTCTAATATCTCACTCCTTCCATCATGCATTACACTTCATCCATTCAACATACACATTCATTCGCGCCGCCGTTTAGAGACTCCTGTATCCTTACACATAGCATCATTCAACAACTATCACTTGCTCTTATCTAATAACTCATCCATCAGGTCTGGGGGCAAGGTCACCCCTTTCTTTCTTTCAGCAGCAGACAGCTATTTTTTACAGTGGTAGCAAAATTGCGTCATCTACTTAACATCACCAATCGCGAAACATACACTCCTGGAAATGGAAAAAAGAACACATTAACACCGGTGTGTCAGACCCACCATACTTGCTCCGGACACTGCGAGAGGGCTGTACAAGCAATGATTACACGCACGGCACAGCGGACACACCAGGAACCGCGGTGTTGGCCGTCGAATGGCGCTAGCTGCGCAGCATTTGTGCACCGCCGCCGTCAGTGTCAGCCAGTTTGCCGTGGCATACGGAGCTCCATCGCAGTCTTTAACACTGGTAGCATGCCGCGACAGCGTGGACGTGAACCGTATGTGCAGTTGACGGACTTTGAGCGAGGGCGTATAGTGGGCATGCGGGAGGCCGGGTGGACGTACCGCCGAATTGCTCAACACGTGGGGCGTGAGGTCTCCACAGTACATCGATGTTGTCGCCAGTGGTCGGCGGAAGGTGCACGTGCCCGTCGACCTGGGACCGGACCGCAGCGACGCACGGATGCACGCCAAGACCGTAGGATCCTACGCAGTTCCGTAGGGGACCGCACCGCCACTTCCCAGCAAATTAGGGACACTGTTGCTCCTGGGGTATCGGCGAGGACCATTCGCAACCGTCTCCATGAAGCTGGGCTACGGTCCCGCACACCGTTAAGCCGTCTTCCGCTCACGCCCCAACATCGTGCAGCCCGCCTCCAGTGGTGTCGCGACAGGCGTGAATGGAGGGACGAATGGAGACGTGTCGTCTTCAGCGATGAGAGTCGCTTCTGCCTTGGTGCCAATTATGGTCGTATGCGTGTTTGGCGCCGTGCAGGTGAGCGCCACAATCAGGACTGCATACGACCGAGGCACACAGGGCCAACACCCGGCATCATGGTGTGGGGAGCGATCTCCTACACTGGCCGTACACCACTGGTGATCGTCGAGGGGACACTGAATAGTGCACGGTACATCCAAACCGTCATCGAACCCATCGTTCTACCATTCCTAGACCGGCAAGGGAACTTGCTGTTCCAACAGGACAATGCACGTCCGCATGTATCCCGTGCCACCCAACGTGCTCTAGAAGGTGTAAGTCAACTGCCCTGGCCAGCAAGATCTCCGGATCTGTCCCCCATTGAGCATGTTTGGGACTGGATGAAGCGTCGTCTCACGCGGTCTGCACGTCCAGCACGAACGCTGGTCCAACTGAGGCGCCAGGTGGAAATGGCATGGCAAGCCGTTCCACAGGACTACATCCAGCATCTCTACGATCGTCTCCATGGGAGAATAGCAGCCTGCATTGCTGCGAAAGGTGGATATACACTGTACTAGTGCCGACATTGTGCATGCTCTGTTGCCTGTGTCTATGTGCCTGTGGTTCTGTCAGTGTGATCATGTGATGTATCTGACCCCAGGAATGTGTCAATAAAGTTTCCCCTTCCTGGGACAATGAATTCACGGTGTTCTTATTTCAATTTCCAGGAGTGTATCTTCAAATACGTAAACACTCTTAGTCAATTACGCAGCGTTCCCGTTGAGGGCATGACCTTCAATATTACAGTTCTTAATCCAATAACCACCAAAACAAGTACTAAATGCTCAAACTAATCCCATTGCACCTTACAAAGCGAGCGTCCGAGCGCCGGCGGCGGCATGTCAGTCACATATCTGTCCATCTGAACAGCCGTCCACTCAGCCCCAGGACCAGCATGCTGAAGTGGACTCTCTCTATACCTGCTTTCCAGCTATTGTCTAACGGCATAAAGTGCACAAATGGATTCCTGAATAGCGCAGATCTCTACCCTTCCCTGCATCTCCAACTGGACATGTAAACAGTGTCTCCACCAGCCAGCGAACCCAACGTCATTCACACTTCGCTGACAATTTCCACTCACAAATCTTAAAGACTCGCATATATAAAAGCCTCTTCACTCCTGCCAAAACTCACTTAATAATAAAAAATCATTCTCCCTTTCTAAGAATAGATGAGTATGCATTTAGAACAAATAGACAAACATAATTCCAAGCAGAAGTCAAACATATGATTAAAAAAGAAAGACCCCAATTTAGGTTATCCAACATTTATGTAGATGTCCTAATGATACAGTTGTAGATGAGTAGTGTCATCCACTCGCTCATTCCTTCAACACACGCTTTCACAGAACTTGTCCTACTTATATGGCCACCCACCCTGTTATAATAATTTTGTACAAGCATTTACGCCCCCCCCCCCCCGCCACACACACAATCCAGCTTAATAGAACATAATAATCGCTTTTTCCACAGATAGTCATATTCGGTGAACAATTAAACATACTAAATTACGCATACATGTAGTCAAATAAACAAATACTTTCACTGACATTTAATATTATATACTTAAACACAGACCAATGATAACAATATTCCGACGTGCACCTTATCCTTGTAGTAAAGATACAATTCATTTTCCTATACCACACAAAATGACCATTTTGCATCAGAGCACCCTCAGTCAACCCAAGTCACTCGCAGAACAGTTCAGCTAATACGAGAACTTTTTCCCGTTGGCAGAAACGCGTAAGGTGGGAGGAGTAAATTAGATCTTATTTTATAAAAAATTGTTGTAAAGTTAGAATAATATTGAGAAGGTTTTAAATGGCTGGTCACGCGACGAGGCGAGAGCAGGGATGTGTAGTTATGTTTATTTAAAGGGCCGTGTAATGTGGTGTCAGGGACAATGCGCAGTGTGCTATTGCGTCATAGGAGGTAGATACATGTGCTGCTTTGATGTATCTAGCGTATGGAGGCCGCGCTTTGGAATTATGCTATGTTGATATAAAATTGACTTTCACCCGCGTTAGGTGGTCGCAGCTCGGGGTTGTGACGGATCGCGGTCCTGGACGGACGTCTGTGTGTGATTTGACAGCTGACGAGCGCGTCGACCGCGCCATCTCACGCTTGCAAAAGCCAAGCAGGGGCTGTGCGCGGTCTGAAATCAGACGGATGCGTGACTTCACGATCCTGTGGACAGAGTGTGGTGGGGGGTACCTGCGTATGTCTACTGAGTTATTTTGCGAGCGGATCTGCAGGCTCTGCTATGCGTTATTTTGATAGTTTGAGTACCGTACTGACCGTATCTACACATCAGTGTGAAGAATTATTTAGTAGTGTACTGAAATTATGAGTTGGGTGTGTGTCTGTGGGCTGTGCAACATGGCCCAGGGCACGTCTGGGTGAGTGTTTCGTGATAGTGTGATAGATATACTGTATGGTTAAATAACTTGTTTGAAAAAATAAATAGAGTGCTGTCAATCATTACACGCCCCTGCAGCGCAGGTCAGAGTGATTGATTTTCCGTCACCATCTCGGTTGCAAGCGAGTAGTAAGTGTTTTCGCTGCGGCGTGAATCATGTGTGTCAATGAGCTGTGGGCTATTCTGACAATAGACGTAAAGGCAGGTCCAGACCTGCGACGCCGGCGGTATACATGAGAAGAGCAATGTAGCTTTCACATGTGTCAGAGGAGAGTGCCATTTGTGGTCGGCTGTCACGAGCGCGCGGAAGCTGAACTTGGCTGCAGGCTCTGGAACCCCCCATCCCGCCGATCGCACGCGCGCGTGGCCTGCCTTGGAGCATAATCTAAGGCGCATACGTGATATGAATTTCTCTGGTGTCAGAGGCGAATGCGACTTTGAGGAGGTCATGTTTGGGGGAGTCCGAGCAGAGACTTTTGGTCGGTTTGGCAGCTGGGGGCAGGGTATTGAGTGAGGGTGTTTGGGCGCGTCTGTTGCACTATTTTGCGAGCATGTCTGTGCACTGTGCTGTGCGTTATTTGGAATGTTTAAGAGTACAGAGCTAGTCTGCGGATATTGTGTATTGCATTATTTAAGAGCAGTTTGCTATTGTGTGGTGAAATTAGGAGTTGTTTACGTGTTTGTGGGCTGTGTCACATGACCACAGACAGATCAGTGCGCATGTTTTGTGACAAATATACTCCGTGCCTAAATAAAAGGGCTCGAAATAAATAGAGTGCAGTCCTTCCTTACTTCCCCGGGCAGCACAGTGCAGTCTGAGTGGTTTTTGCGCAATTTTAAAGCAGAGGATCTTAGTTTACGTCAAGAAAAGGATGAAAGAGTAGTGTGGTGGTGGGACTGAGACCTAGTGGACAACATGCTGTTTGCCGACATTATGGATAACTGTGCTTTGGTAATGATCTGATGTCACGGGGGATGTTCTGTGTCGATGGTTCTGTGTACTACGTCAGCTGGCCCGTGGACTGAGTAGCGAATACAGAGCGTGGTGGTGCTGTCTATCTCTAGTTGTTTAAATAAAGACAGGTGTGTGATTTTGGAAAGTTGATGATTAGCGAGCAGGGTATTTTAGATGGATTATTATTTAGAGAAATTAAGAGTTGTTCTGTTCTATGGGCGTGAATGTTTTGATTTATTTAGGTGTGCTTCACATGTCTGTAGGCTGTGCCGTGACTTTTTGATGGCTAACAATTAGCAAGCGTGTGTGTAGAGCCTTATACATGAGTTATGTAGGACTAGTTTTCAGGTCTGTATGCTGTGGGGACGTGTCAGAGCGTGTGCTGTGATACATGTACTCCATCCCTAAATAAATTGCTCCGAAATAAATAAAGTACACTCCTTCCTCCTTCCATCAGCCTAGTGCAGGCTGTGTCCTTTTACCACCTGCCCCCTAAGAAGTGGTGGTGGTGGTATGCTATGTTTTCAGCAATTTTCTTCCGTTGGTAGCAAAGGTGCAAGTGAGGTTTGTTTACTGGCAGATTTCACACTTGGCGCCTGATCCTAGGAGGAAGTGGTGGTTGGGTGGATGAGGTTAGTACAAGTGCGAAAGTGCAAGTGACCTTCCTTTACTGACAGAATTCAAACTCGGTGAAGGTTCCTAGGAGGAGGTGGCGGTCTGGTCCTCCTAAAGTAGTTGAAAGTAGATAGTTGAACACATTTGCATATGTATATGAAATTGTAAATTGAATTATTTAATATGACTAAAACTGAATTGGAATTAAGTACTAAGGTAATTGATAGGTTAGATGCGGGATGTGGGTGTTAGCATATTTACAAAAGACTATGTCCATCGCGTGTATGGAGTTGGTAATTGAGGGTGTGTGACGTAAGCTGTCAGACGTCCGCAGGGCGGAGGCGTGGCGTTTGTCCGGCTATAACGCGCGCGCGCGAGAGAGAGAGAGTCAATTAACTTAGCGTGGGGTCTCGTGGCGACTAAACATGCTCTTGTACAGCCATCCCGGATTCAACTCTCGAGTCAACTTCGGCGCCAAAAGTGTAGCACGGCGTTCTCGGTCGCACAAAGACACATGGTGGATGGCGAATGGTCTGCATTGACAGGTTTGAACGTGTCCACGAAAACAACTTTCGCGCCAAAAGTGTGGCAGGGCGTTCTTTGTCGAACCACGTACTGAGCCAAACGGCTCACCATTGTTTGATTCTGCTTCTAGGCAAACAATATTTGCGGGAAACGTGGTGAACATACAACGGACCGTAGTGACGTCAACCTCGGCAAGTTCCAGCGCGTCCAGCGAAAACATGTTTACGACGTGGGTGCGATCGCTGGTCCAGTGGCTAGCGCGGGAGGGCCCCAGCGCGGCCAGTCCAGCGCGCGAGCAGCCGCCTCTCGCGACCGCTGTCGGCAACGGCCCGCACACTAGTCGGCGTGGCCAGGGGCTGGCGACGATTTGAAGTAATTCAGTTGGAGCGTGGACGTTGTGGCGATTGTACTGGGTGTTGCTGCGATATCGAATATGTGTACTGATTGTGTTGGAGAACAAGTGATGACCGTACTGCTTGAAATAAAGACTTCAGTTCCTTTCGCCCTGCAAGATCAAAGGATGTGACTTGGGTTACTATATGTGCAATTTATTATTTGACGTGATTTTGATAGGATAGCAGTGAAAAAAGATAAGTGACCGCAAAAGTTCGTAGGATGTGGACTATTTCGTATGTGTGACCGATTATGGTGTTGGGATTTGAACTTGAGATAAATTTTTGTTATGGATGTAACGCAAATGGCTTTCTCACGGCGAAAATCTGACATCTTGAATAAATAATAATAAATGATAATAAATAATAAGAAATAGATGTACAGTTTTCGAGACATTATCGTGTTGGAATTTGAATTTATGGCAATTTTCTAGTGCAGGTAGACCAATAATAATAATAAATGATGAATGATAATGAATAATAATCAATAATAATAAAGAGAAGTACGGTTTTGCAGCCATTATCGTGCTGGAATTTGAATTTGGCGCGAATTTTCTAGTGGAAGTAGACCAATAATAATTAAATAATAATAATAAATAATAATAAATGATAATCAATAATAATAAAGAAAAGTATGGTTTTGCAGGCATTATCGTGTTGGAATTTGAGTTTGTCGCCAATTTCTTCTGGAGGGTTAGGTTAGTGGACATAGCACAGCCGGCCGGAGTGGCCGAGCGGTTAAAGGCGCTACAGTCTGGAACCGCACGACCCCTACGTTCGCAAGTTCGAATCCTGCCTCGGGCATGGATGTGTGTGACGTCCTTAGGGTAGTTAGGTTTAAGTAGTTCTAAGTTCTAGGGGACTTATGACCACAGCAGTTGAGTCCCATAGTGCTCAGAGCCATTTGAACCATTTGACATAGCACAATTGTCCTATTTTCCCACCAAAAGCCGCCATATTGGGTGACGTCTTGTGCTGCTGCCAAGTCTACACGACACCATCTTGGATGACGTCATCGCCGCCATCTTGAATAAATTTGGCAACAATGGAAAGTGGGAAGGTACGAACCTTGCCCCACTACTCACCTACTCCTCCATATCCAATCCAGCGATGCCTATCGGCTGAGGATGGGTCATCCGTCGGTCGGTACCGTTTGCCCTTCTGAGGCCTGTTCAGACTGAGTTTAGTTATTAGGGGAGAGAGTCCCGTGGACATTATAAGTGATTTGGGATGGCAATCATTAAAACGAAGGCGTTTTTAGTTGCAGCAGGATCTTCTCATGAAATTTCGATCACCAACTTCCTCCTCTGACTGCGAAAATATTCCCTTGTCGCTCAGCTACATAGGGAATAATGATCATCATGATAAAATAAAAAAAAACAGAGTTCGTACAGAAAGATTTAAGTGCTCATTCTCCCCCCGGACCTTTCGAGATTGGAAGTGTAGAGAAATAGCTTGAAGGAGTTTTGATGAACTCTCTCCCAGGCACTTCATTGTGAATTGCAGAGACTGAGAGTGCTCTCGAGACGTCGGATTGAGTCAGTCTGTGGCCAGTGGTAAAGGGTGACGGTTGGGGCACGTTTTAAACTACATCTGAGAGGTATATGAGCCGTTCTCATGATTACATATTCATGGACGTAGTTTTGTGAAGCAAACGAGTGAACAATGTGAATTTTGAGTGGTTCGAAGATTTCAGGGTCATATGAGTAGTACAGCCATTAATCAATAGCACATAGAGTACTGCGTAAAAAAGATGAGTGTTGGAAGAAGTCTTGAACAATGTCAGGTGATGTAAACAAATAACTGAAATATTCATACCGTGAAATAGTTAAAAGAAACTGACTTATGTGACTAAGCGCGATGAATGATACTGGATTGAGAGAAACTAACGCAAGAGCAAGGTTCCGCGTTCTGGCCTGGTGGACAGTCTGGGCCGGCCGACCGCCGTGTCATCCTCTGCCAGTTGTGTCATTGGATGTTGGAGGGAGGAGTGTGGAGTCAGCGTACCTCTGTCCTGGCCCTTATCAGACTTCTTGATCTTGGAGACACCACTTTTCGCTCAAGTAGCTCCTCAATTGACATAACAAAGCTGGGTCGACCCTGTACCAGTTTTCTCAACAAGGAAAACTCCCTGGCATTACAGGAAATCGAACCCAGGTCCTCCGCAAAGTAGTCAGACATACTGGCGGACCAAAGAAATCTATGGGAGACCACAAACTGGCTGCAAGTGAAAGCATAAACTGTGTTTAACTTGAGCGATCTATTATTTCATCAAAGTTAGTAAATACAGTTTCCAGTGCACACAGTTCAGTTTAATAATCGCCTGCGTCTATGATGTAACAAACACCTTCCAGTCGTATGATTGCCATAAAACTAGAATGAACACTTCAGCTACTCAACTCACCGAGCACGATCCAGATGACGGTGGCATTTCCGGCGGCAGCGACGAGTAGCATAGTGCCGTACAGCAGGCTCCAGGCGAGTTTGAGCGCCCAGTGCAGCTGGTAGGGCCGCGACTGCGCCAGCCACGGGCAGACCGGCGCGCTCGAGTTCCACTTGTAGCCCGCCTTCCACGAGCAGTTCAGCCACTCGTCGTACTCATCCATTGTAGCTACCCCCTCACATCTGATGCCTTGTCAACGGGTCGCTATCATCACACGGACCACCTGGAAACAAAATGGTCGTAGGAACCTATAAAAATAACTTCCTTAAAATCTCATAAATGAAAAGCACACGATTGTGGATGTTCTGCAATATTTCGTTAACAGGTTTTCATCTTACATCATCAGACAAGCTGACTGTCGTCGTCAAAGGCATATAATACTGGTGAACAACAGTGAACAAGGATTTACACAACGAGAGTGAGGTGGAAACAGAAAGCACAGGGCGGTTAAAATTAAAATTTCGCTACTTGAAAGGTCCTCCATGACAAACGAGTGACCGTAGAACAATGAAACTTTGTGAAAATATTTATAATGACATACGGAAGAGAAATAACGAAAAAAGCATTTAAAGAAACTCATTTTAATTTCCACATGAGATGGTTAGATTTGCTAACTGCGTACAGTGTTTACATTCCGTGTTACAAACGTTGCTCCGTGTGACGACAGCTTGAAACTACACTGGACATACCATTTCACAATTTTCGCAGCATTGTTCAAACGGTGGATCCTGGAATGTTCAACTGTCGTGACGCAGCACGTGCAGTGATTGAAAATCGCACATTGCGTCCAACATTTTCAGCCATGGCAACAGTAACTTCTTCAAAAAATGGTGGCGTCATTGGCCGTCGGCTTCTCCCTGGAGCAATTCCCAAATCACCAGTTAATGAGAACCTCCGAATCACGTTCTTCATCCCTGGTTCGGAAAGAGGTCCTCTACGTATTCCTTTAATGCGTCGATACTCGCCAAGAGAATCAGCACTATTACTGTTGTTTTGATAAAACAGCTCTACGAGTAATGTTCTACTCACCGTGTTGACTGTCTGCAACTGTAATGCACGCTGATGCTTGTGTTTCAAAGCTACGCCCTCGTACCTGATGTCCGCAGCTCGTGGTCGTGCGGTAGCGTTATCGCTTCCCGCGCCCGGGTTCCCGGTTTCGATTCCCGGCGGGGTCAGGGATTTTCTCCGCCTCGTGATGACTGGGTGTTGTGTGATGTCCTTAGGTTAGTTAGGTTTAAGTAGTTCTAAATTCTAGGGGACTGATGACCATAGATGTTAAGTCACATAGTGCTCAGAGCCAGAGCCCCGTACTGAACCGGCTCCTAACGGCAAATCATGACACCAACTGGCAACGCAAAGGCTGCAGCGGACAGTCTAAGCGACATTCCTATAAAGTGGGGTACCGATATGGTAAATAGTTTTCCGTCTACACTGACTCAAATAGCGAAAGTTTAATTATGATCACTCTGTAAACATCATATTTGACAGTGCAGTAGTAACATAATAGAAAGTGTTTAACAGTAAATAAAGGGAACAAATGAGAAAAACAGTAACATTAAATGATGATAGTCTGTTAAGATTTGATGATGACCTCGTAAGCAAAAAACCAGCTAACGAATTGAATTAGTACTCTAGAATACCGACAGTTTTTTGTTTCTCATTTGTAATTATGAAGTTTCTCTAGCAAGAAGGGATAGTAGAATCATTCAACAAATTTAAACTCTCATTTGCAGCACTGATTAAAAGTTGTTGTCAATGATTTCTGATTTTAGCGTCTCGGTGGGCGCGCCTTTCATGTTTTCACTAGTAGATGCGTTGAGGTTTTCATACCACAGTTAGTAGCTTAAGAAAATTTCTCATATAATTCTTCACCTGTTTGACCGTAGAGACCGCTTTATACTTGTTTTCGTCTTTGGAACTTCCACTATATGCGTTCAGTTTTATTGATTTGAAGTGATCAGTGGTCTGGAATGAAACATATTTACAATTTTGGTTTACTTTCTAGATCTAAAACAGTTAGTTACAAATGCTCTTGACAAGTGATTTTTGCTTAAAGCTCTCTCCTCTTCATTTCAGCTTACATCTCGAAGTGTCATCTGCTTGCACATTTCCCAAGTATTCCTGCAATGCGCACTGATGTTTTCGGTCTAATATGTCGATGGTTCAAAATGGTTCAAATGGCTCTGAGCACTATGGGACTCAACTGCTGTGGTCATTAGTCCCCTAGAACTTAGAACTACTTAAACCTAACTAACCCAAGGACATCACACACATCCATGCCCGAGGCAGGATTCGAACCTGCGACCGTAGCAGTCGCACGGTTCCGGACTGCGCGCCTAGAACCGCGAGACCACCGCGGCCGGCTCTAATATGTCGATTTGCAGCACAGCACATTACTTGATGTAAAATTCAACAATATAGCACCATTAGTGTTTGTCCACTTTCACCTGGAATAACACATATCATTGTGTTCTGTGTGTGTAGTGTTACCAAGATATAGCGAAAACAAAAACTAATACGTTGCAACACAACAAAAAATGGTTCAAATGGCTCTGAGCACTATGGGACTCAACTGCTGAGGTCATTAGTCCCCTAGAACTTAGAACTAGTTAAACCTAACTAACCTAAGGACATCACAAACATCCATGCCCGAGGCAGTATTCGAACCTGCGACCGTAGCGGTCTCGCGGTTCCAGACTGCAGCGCCTTTAACCGCACGGCCACTTCGGCCGGCGCAACACAACATATACGAAACAAAGAGTCCTTCCAGGTGAACGCAAGCAAACACCAGTGGTATTACATTTCGCCGTATTTCACGTCAATAAATGAGATGTGCGGCAAACCAACATATCATTAGGCCAAATCCATCACCCACCAAGACAGAAAGAAATTGTAAATGTGCAAGCACATGATAGTTCCAGATATAAACGGAAATCGTAAAAAAAAAAAAAAAAATGCTGTAAGTAAACATCAGTCGTCAATATCTTTTGTAACGACCTGTTTTTAGATAAAGCAAACCAAAATTGTAAATATGTTTCATTCGAAACAAATGGTGAGGTTTTAAATCAATAAAAATATGATATGAATACTCGATTTTCAGTAACAGCGCCACCCTGATGACTTGCATAGTTCGTGTGTTTTTGATCGGAAAACTCTTTCTCAATACTCTTTTGACCACAGGATATCGCTACGTAGATTCACCCATGCATTTCTATTTATTTGTTTTTAGCTTTGGGTTACAAAGACTATACAGCTAACAGTACTTACAAAAGTGACATGTTAACATAATTGCAATTTTCACAGTAGCGCAATAAAAAGAAGTCGAGTGAAAACGTAAGTCCTTAATGAAAATAGAAACGCAAGAGGATGAGCACCATACAGTCAGAAGCAGTTACAACAGTGTCCAGTTAACATTAGTCCGTTTCTCACAGTACAACAACAATAAGAGCGTCGTGAAGTTCAGAGATAAGTTCGTAATACAAATTAAAAACACAAAATTACGACCTAGGTATGTAACTGAGGCGGTTCCAGAGAATACATCCACAGCAACTTATAACTGAAAGCTGGGAAACAGCGTCATTTACAAAGATACATTCTTAATGCAGATTAAAAACACAAACAGATGTCTCCGCACGGGGCAGCCATGCGATCTGAGGCGCCTTGCCGCGGTTCGCGCGGCTCCCCCCGTCGGAGGTTCAAGTCTTTATTCGGGCATGGGTGTGCGTATTGTCCTTAGTGTAAGTTAGATTAAGTAGTGTGTAAGCCTAGGGACCGATGACCTCAGCAATTTGGTCCCATAGGAACTTAACCACCACAGATGTCCCAGTTTTTGAACTGGGCTGGTTCCATGGGAGGACACGATTTACAGCAACTTAGAGGTCAAAGCTGGATACCGGCGTCTTTTAAATAGTTCACGAGCAAATACACTATGTCGAACCGCTGAATCAAAGTAGTTACGCTTGTGGGGAAGGGATAGCCCCTAGCAACCAATTTCATGACGTGGTCCAGATCCGCCACCGTCAATGAGAGAGGCCACATGACGTCTAGCAGCGAAGGCATGGTCGAGAAGAGACGTTCGGCTGTATGACCGTCAGGTTGCTGTGTGCAATGGTACTAAAGTTACAGCTGCATCCTCACAAGGGAATGGTCCAATCTGACATGTCGATACCTAACTTGAAATTTTTCACACAGGAAGAATACACCGAAAGAAATGCACTATCAAAATTTTAGATTCTAAGGCGCACTGCAAGTCTTTTTTAAGTGTTAAAGTTACTTATTTTTGCTCCACGACGGACTGCTTATAGTAGCGGTTTCTACAGATTTTCCTGACAAACGTGCAAATTGGCAAATAGCAGAATCAACCGTGACAAGCGAACGTAGCGCTGCGTAGCGTGAAGTCTAAAGTGCACACACATGAATTTTAAGCACTTAAACCACACCAAAATATGTCTCAAATCATGAAGTTTTAGAGAAAATTGCAGTTCATATCGTCAGTCAAACTGTTTCAGATGTAATTGTTACATAAGTTGTAACGCCGGAAATGCATATCCTCCTATTTTCATCTAAAGTACTATAAATTTTTTCCTTATTTTTTTACCTGAAGATATGACATTTCTGTGTCTTTATATATTGTAATTGTTTTACTAGTTGTATATATATATATATATATACATTTTTGTCGATGTATAATTGGTTTGTTTTGTAAATATTATTTGTATTTTTACGATGGGTCTGGCCTAGGGAAAACTATGCTATCGAACGATTACATCGATAGGTCGAGTGGAGAACAAAAGTGTTTAGGATCTTTGGTAGTGTTAACTCTGCCGCATGGAGCGCGGGCAGAGAGTCTGGCTGGAGTAGGGCGGTGGAGCAGGTGTGTGTTGGGTGACGCTCCCGCGAGTTGCCGCGCTTTCGGGGTTTGGCAGCATGTAATTGCGCTCGACTTGTTATGATAGTTTCTGACACGGTGTCGCGGACAGGAAGCATTAGCTGGCGCACATGAAGAGCCCGTTTCGCCTGGTGACCGTGTCGAGAAGAAGGCGCTGCAACATCCAGCTTCTGCAACAGCGACGGCCGACAATGAGTGACTGTCGCCACCTCCCCGATCGACGACTGCAAACATGCAATCATCCAACAAGGAAGACTAAAAACACGTAAAGTTTTAGAACTGTATGGCAGACCTCAGCTTTTCAAACTGTTGCCTCACAAAATTACAGCAACTTAGCATGAACCTTTGTTGCTCATTGTCCCAATTGCATTACCAAGCAGGGTCCCTTCCTTTCCTGGAATGAACCCGAGTGTCATTGAAATTAATACGCCAGCATTAAAGTAATATCATTCCATTTCACTGCTTTAATTTCAGAGTTCAGTTAAAGTATTCATAGCTGGCTACAATATTTAGATTACACAAGCAGAAATTAAGAGTGCGAGTTTTGTTACCATATTTTAGCTTACCTGTGACTGCAGCTCAGCTTGGTATGTACTAAATTTTACTATTGTTAATTGTTCAGAATCAATTAATTCAAGTTCAAAGTTAAATCTCTTATTTCGAAATTGCGTAGATTCAAGTAACTTTTGAAATGATTGTTGAGGTAGACCAAGACTAACCTTATTTTATTGAATTTCGTAGTGCTTCAGAAACAAAGTTCACTATTAATTTCAGTCACTAAATTAACTTTCAATTTTCTGGTTTTATTAATTCTTTTGCTAAATTAAGTCAAGCGAAATTTATTACTTCTGACAAACATTCAGTTTTCACACAACACGTGTCAACCTTCAGTTGCCACGCTTCTAGTGCTAATTATATGTGCATTAAACTTTCATTTTCAGTTATTATAGTAGTTGTCCATAGGACTGGCGACCGTAATATTCCCTAAATCTCAAATATCTAATTAACGCCAATTAATTGTTAACGCAACGACCGCACATTTACTTTCTTTATTAATTTTACCCTTTTCTCAAAATTAATGTCCGCCAATTTCATTTGCATTTTTCCTTTCATTTAGATGTAACCCTTTCCTCCCTCTTTACCGACAAATTAACTTCGGTGACGATTGATTTTCCCAAATTTCCATTTGGTGCACGCGGTTTAATTTTTCACTGTAATTAAGGTCGATAAGTGAGGGGGAGGTTACAAAGTGACTATCACGGGAGAGAAAAGCAAGGCCAATGTGTGATGTGACATTACAGACGACTTCCATAAATCGGGGATTTAATTTGTTGCCCTTAAATACGTTATAATAATTGCGTTAGCACAGTTCTTATGATAATTTTTAATAATGTGTATTTTACTACCAATGAAATAGTTCTTTGTTTATTCCTACAGTCGCTACAAAAATACGAAGTAACTATTGGATGACGAAAACCAACACTTCCCATACACCAGGCACACCTAAAAAAAGAAAAATGAGAGCATTCAGGCACGTCACAGTAATTATCAGTTCTATTTAGACAGAGATGTGATGGAGGCCAGTGTTCACTCTGTCTGCTTGCCTGTGGGTCTTATCCGAGATTTGGAGGAGGGCCTGCCGGCGGCGATAGAGAGCACTGGGTGCACCCGACTGCAAATTGTTGCTCATGTCGGCACCAATGACTCCTGCCGTCTGGGTTCACAGGTCATCCTCAGTTCAAACAGGCGGTTGGCGAAGTTGGTGAAGGCGGAACGCCTCGCTCGCGGGGTGGAATCTGAGCTAACTATTTGTAGTATCGTTCCCAGAACCGATCGCGGTCCTCTCGTTTGGAGCTGAGTGGAAGCTATAAACCAGAGGCTCAGACGATTCAGCGGAGATCTGGGGTGCAAATTTCTCGAGCTCCGCTAACGGGTGGAGAAATGTAGGCTCCCCCTGAATAGGTCAGGCGTGCACTACACGCAGGAAGCGGCTACAAGGGTAGCGGAGTACGTGTGGAGTGCACATGTGGGTTTTTAGGTTAGAGAATTCCCTCCCTAGGCCCGACAAGACGCCTCCTGAGAAGCGGCAAGGTAGTAGTAGGCAAAACGCAACAGAGAATAATATTAATGTGGTAATGGTAAACTGCAGGAGCGTCTATAGAAAGGTCCCAGAACTGCTCTCAATAATAAACGGTTACAATGTCCACATAGTACTAGAGACATAAAGTTGGCTGAATCCAGATGTAAACAGTAACGAAATTCTAAACTCAGATTGGAATGTATACCGCAGAGACAGGCTGGACATTGAAGGAGGAGGCGTTTTTATAGCGATAAAAAGTGCAATAGTATCGAAGGAAATCGACGGAGATGTGAAATGTGAAATAATTTGGGTGGAGGTCACGGTTAAATCAGGCTCAAACATGGTAATTGAATGTTTCTATAGGCCCCCTGGCTCAGCAGCTGTTGTGGCAGAGCTCCTGAAGGAAAATTTGGAAAATATTTCGAGTAGATTTCCCCACCATGTTACAGTTCTGGGTGGAGATTTTAATTTGCCGGATATAGACTGGGAGACTCAAACGTTTATAACGGGTGGCAGGGACAAAGAATCCAGTGAAATTTTTTAAGTGCTTTATCTGAAAACTACCTTCAGCAGTTAATCAGAGAACCGACTCGTGGAGGTAATATATTAGACCTCCTGGTGACAAACAGACCCGAACTATTTGAAAAAGTTAACGCAGAACAGGGAATCAGCGATCATAAAGCGGTTACTGCATCAATTATTTCAGTCGTAAACAGAAATATTAAAAAAGGTAGGAACATTTTTCTGTTCAGTAAAAGTAACAAAAAGCAGATTACAGAGTACTTGACGGCTCAACACAAAAGTTTTGTCTCAAGTACAGATACTGCTGAGGATCAGTGGACAAAGTTCAAAACCATCGTACAATATACATTAGATGGGTATGTGCCAAGCAAGATCGCAAGAGATGGAAAAGAGCCACCGTGGTACAACAACCGAGTTAGAAAACTGCTGCGGAAGCAAAGGGAACTTCACAGCAAACATAAATATAGCCAAAGCCTTGCAGACAAACAAAAATTACGCGTAACGAAATGTAGAGTGAGGAGGGCTATGCGAGAGGCGTTCAATGAATTCGAAAGTAAAGTTCTATGTACTGACTTGGCACAAAATCGAAAGAAATTTTGGTCTTTTGTCAAAGCGGTAGGTGGATCAAAACAAAATGTCCAGACACTCTGTGACAAAAATTGTACTGAAACAGAGGATGACAGACTAAAGGCCGAAATACTAAATGTCTTTTCCCAAAGCTATTTCAAATAGGAAGACTGCACTGTAGTTCCTTCTCTAGATTGTCGCACACATGACAAAATGGTAGATATCGAAATAGACGACACAGGGATAGAAAAACAATTAAAATCGCTGAAAAGAGGAAAGGCCGCTGGACCTGATAAGATACCAGTACGATTTTACACAGAGTGCGCGAAGGAACTTGCCCCCTCTCCCCCCCCCCTCCCCCTTGCAGCGGTGTACCGTAGGTCTCTAGAAGAGCGTAGCGTTCCAAAGGATTGGAAAAGGGCACAGGTCATCCCCGTTTTCACGAAGGGACGTCGAACAGATGTGCAGAACTATAGACCTATATCTCTAACGTAGATCAGTTGTAGAATTTTGGAACACGTATTATGTTCGGATATAATGACTTTTCTGGAGACTAGAAATCTACTCTGTAGGAATCAGCATGGGTTTCGAAAAAGACGATCGTGTGAAACCCATCTCGCGCTATTCGTCCACGAGACTCAAAGGGCCATAGACACGGGTTCCCAGGTAGATGCCGTGTTTCTTGACTTCCGCAAGGCATTTGATACCGTTCCCCACAGTCGTCTAATGAACAAAGAAAGAGCATATGGACTATCAGACCAGTTGTGTTCAAATGGCTCTGAGCACTATGGGACTTAACAGCTGTGGTCATCAGTCCCCTAGAACTTAGAACTACTTAAACCTAACTAACCTAAGGACATCACACACATCCATGCCCGAGGCAGGATTCGAACCTGCGACCGTAGCAGACCAGTTGTGTGATTGGATTAAAGAGTTCCTAGATAACAGAACGCAGCATGTCGTTCTCAATGGAGAGAAGTCTTCCGAAGTAAGAGTGATTTCAGGTGTGTCGCAGGGAAGTGTCGTTCAAAAAAATGGTTCAAATGGCTCTGAGCACTATGGGACTCAACTTCTGAGGTCATTAGTCCCCTATAACTTAGAACTAGTTAAACCTAACTAACCTAAGGACATCACAAACATCCATGCCCGAGGCAGGATTCGAACCTGCGACCGTAGCGGTCTTGCGGTTCCAGACTGCAGCGCCTTTAACCGCACGGCCACTTCGGCCGGCGGGGGAGTGTCGTAGGACCGTTGCTATTCACAGTATATATAAATGACCTTGTGGATAACATCGGAAGTTCACTGAGGCTTTTTGCGGATGATGCTGTGGTATATCGAGAGGTTGTAACAATGGAAAATTGTACTGAAATGCAGGAGGATCTGCAGCGAATTGACGCATGGCGCAGGGAATGGCAACTGAATCTCAATGTAGACAAGTGTAATGTGCTGCTAATACATAGAAAGAAATATCCCTTATCATTTAGCTACAATATAGCAGGTCAGCAACTGGAAGCAGTTAATTCGATAAATTATCCGGGAGTACGCATTAGGAGTGATTTAAAATGGAATGATTATATAAAGATGATCGTCGGTAAAGCAGATGCCAGACTGAGATTCATTGGAAGAATCCTAAGTAAATGCAATCCGAAAACAAAGGAAGTAGGTTACAGTACTCTTGGTCGCCCACTTTTTGAATACTGCTCACCAGTCTGTGATCCTTACAAGATAGGGTTGATAGAAGAGATAGAAAAGATCCAACGGAGAGCAGCGCGCTTCGTTACAGGATCATATAGTAATCGCGAAAGCGTTACGGAGATGATAGATAAACTCCAGTGGAAGACTCTGCAAGAGAGACGCTCAATAGCTCGGTACGGGCTTTTGTTGAAGTTTCGAGAACATACCTTCACCGAGGAGTCAAGCAGTATATTGCTCCCTCCTATGTGTATCTCGCGAAGAGACCATGAGGATAAAATCAGAGAGATTAGAGCTCACACAGAGGCATACCGACAATCCTTCTTTCCACGAGCAATACGAGACTGGAATAGAAGGGAGAACCGATAGAGGTACTCAAAGTACCCTCCGCCACACACCGTCAGGTGGCTTGCGGAGTATGGATGTAGATGTAGAGTTAGAAATGGTCGTGGCCTTGTTCTGCATAGGGTGCTGCGTACCAGGCATACTTGGCCTAATTCGTAAAACATAGTGATGCAAACTGACAATGCACAAATGACTGAAATTTAAGAATACTGTTCCACTGATGAACCTGAAAACACAAAGAGCTGTCGGAAATTATATTGTCCGTCAGTTTTTAAAAAGTGCTTTACACTGTCGAAAAAAACTTCTATATACAGCGGCTGAATCACACTATTAGTTCCAGGTGGAATCCGAATTATATTAACAGTCTTCTCATCACTCTGCAAAAAACAAGGGTGTCATTATGTCCAGGCCAGGAGTCCAATAAAAGCAGTGAATTTTTTTCTGCGACTGGTAAGAAGACGTTTCGGATGTAATAGTGAAAATTATTCTTTCCCATTTTCCAGATTTTACTACATCGATTACAATATTTTTGCCACTAAATAATTTTTTGTCCTAATTTGCCTTCATGTTCCTGAAGAGAGATATAAAGCTGCGCAGACAGTAAACCACTGACACTTAACACTGGTATTGTTGTCTATGAATGTGTCGTAGTATTCATTAATTGCACAAGCGACTCTAGCTTTTTTTGTTCGAAATCATAAAGTGCAGTTTGCACTCCGTTTCTGCACGAAACATCAATGATTGACTACAAACATAGCAAAAACCTTCATCCTCACATCAGCTTCTAATTCCTCAATAGTATAGTCTTTAAATGATATCTCCCTCCTTCGTTTAACCAGAAAATTTTCATCCTTTTCTTTGTCACTTAAAGCAATTACTGTATATGTTTGGGGTAGGGAGGTACTGTGTTTATGTTCTGGGCTTTCATTAGCACAACAATTATAGTTCGAACCACAAATCATGGAACTGTCAGAGCTAGCCGGCCGCTGGTGGACGAGCGGTTCTGGCGCTACAGTCTGGAACCGCGCGACCGCTACGGTCGCAGGTTCGAATCCTGCCTCGGGCATGGATGTGTGTGTTGTCCTTAGGTTAGTTAGGTTTAAGTAGTTCTAAGTTCTAGGGGACTTACGACCTCAGCAGTTGAGTCCCATAGTGCTCAGAGCCATTTGAACCATTTTTTTTTTTTTTTTTTTTTTTTTTTGTCAGAGCTATTTCCTGCTACTTCTAATGTCAGCGCATTTTCTAATGGAAACGTCGACATCATTCTAACGAATGTCCAAGAAATTAACTAATAGATAAGTCATATGTAGCTCTTCTGGAGAAGTATGTAATTTCGACTGCCTATAACGTTCTTCATATTTCATCTTTGCAAAGTTGGAACTGGATTCCACATTACTGCGAAACTCTGCTACCAGCACAAAGACAGATGCTATTAGCAAGCACATACGAAGAAACAAACAAAACAAATAAATAAAAATAAAAAATAAAAAATCAACTATATCTCCATTATTAACATTTAACAACACCACGAAGACTACTGCTAATTATTATCGATATTAGATGAGTTGCAAATTCGAACGAATGTAGCTAGGAACAATTGGGTCAGACAAAGTATCAACGGAAACCGAAATTAGCTTTAGAAACGATAATCACATTGTGTCGTGATATCTGTTTACCGATGTGGCGTCAACCAAGCATATGTGCCTACCATGTGGTGCATGCGCTGTCTGCTACAACTAGGGTGGAGGTGTACATTTCTCCAAGAGCCTGGCGAGCTATGAATTTGGCAATTTTAAGCATTTTTTAAATACTTGCATTGCTTCTTAGCAGCTAAAATATTGACACTGTATATCTTTGGGTCCATTCTTGCTACATAAAAAATTTCAGGGCAGGCTTCCATATGTCAGATTGGATCGTTTCCTCGTGAGTGCAGTTCAATAGAGCGCTCTGTACAACTTTTCGTGAACCATCAGTCTGTCGACATATCTCCAAGAGGTATACAGTGCTCACCGCGTGTGGACAGCGTCACTTTACGGCAAGAACAATCGTCATCGCACACAAAACACTGAAGATCTGTCTCCTCGTGGTCGTCCGCTTTCAACAACACCAAATCATGGCAGCTACCAACTAATTGTGGTTCATAGCAACCTCAAAGATAATAAAAGAAAACTGTGCACTACCTTCTAGGAGGCAAGAAGGAGTGGTGTGTTGACCCAGACGTTACGCAACCTTCTAAACACGATTATTTTGCCCCCTATTGCGAAGAACAGTACAAATCTTCCAGTGCAGTGGTATAGAAAATCGGGTATGATGACTACTGAAACATAGCATGGATCAGTAGCATCAGGTTCTCTTCAGTGACAAGTGCAGAATTTGTCTGGAGCTGAGCGTGGTGGCAGCCAGGTGCCAATACACGTCTCAGGATACAAAAAAAAATGGTTCAAATGGCTCTGTGCACTATGGGACTTAAAATCTAAGGTCATCAGTCCCCTAGAACTTACAACTACTTAAACCTAACTAACCTAAGGACAGCACACACATCCATGCCCGAGGCAGGATTCGAATCTGCGACCGTAGCGGTCGCGCAGTTCCAGACTGAAGCGCCTAGAACCGGTAGGCCACACCGGCCAGCCGCAGGATGCAGTATCACTAGTTTAGCAGTGAGGTAGGTCGATCTCATTTTGGACCGGTACCGCGTACGGATGTCGGAAACCTCTCGTCGCTGTCGAGGATGACTTGAGGGCTGGGCAGTACTCGGACAATATCTTGCAGCCTACTGTTCAGCCTTTCAGACAATATTTGTGAGAAGGGTTCGTCTGCCAAGACGATAATGCTTGAACACACGTCAAGAACCTCGCGAACATCTTCCTCCTGGTGGCAGGCATCAATCGAATCGAATGGCAAGCCGTACCTGGAGACACAAAATTTTTGGGGTCATTTGAAACTTGTAGTTTGTTATTGTACGGACCTTCCTCCTCACACTGGACGATCTCAGGACGGACGCCGTCGGGAAATGGGAGAGGTTTCAGTAGCAGAGTCTCGACCACCTTATGGATAATGCAGATGAGGATCTAAGCATGTTACATTGCACGGGTGGAGCATATGCCGCCTCCTTCGTTGACGTACGTGCGTGAGAATTAATCACCTGGTTATTTCTTACGTGAGTTCCGTTATCAGCGTTATTAACTATGAAACACCAGTAAACAGTTATACGGAAGAAAATGTACTGAAATCAAAATAAGTTTTCAAAATATTTTGTTAATATATTTGATTCTTTCAAATAAAAATACACTTTCATAACTGTGAATACATTAGTTCCCCATACGGCCGGCCGCTGTGGGAGAAAGGTTTTAGGCGCTTCAGTCCTGAACCGCGCTGCTGCTACGGTCGCAGGTACGAATCCTGCCTCGGGCATGGATGTGTGTGATGTCCTTAGGTTAGTTAGGTTTAAGTAGTTCTAAGTCTAGGGGACTGATGACCTCAGATGTTAAGTCCCATAGTGCTTAGAGCCATTTTTTGAAATATTAGTTCCCCACAAGCTAAACGTGATTTCCGTACAAACCAGTATTTATAATTAAAAATTCAACCAGAGATATGCATAGTAACTCGCAGAAGCAGTTAACTTTGTTCATATACCAAACTCCTTTATCTGTAACTATTTTTTCAATCCTTTTATTTTTTATAAATTAGAGCAAAAATTAACTTTTCCTTTAAAACAGTTATATTTTTCTCTTACGACAATACACAAACGTAACAGAAAGAGAACCGAAGCTTAGCAGTCGAAGAACTGAACATCAGAGAGCGAAACAATGCGTTATGTATCAAATTATGGTCGCATTATACCATGTTACCTGTTTACGAGATGCTGCCAACCAGGGATACGATCTGTCGTGTTGGGCACGTGCTGTCTGCTACAGCTAGAGTAAGTGTATATATTGTATACGAGGGTCGTTCACCCGCCAGGGCAGCCGGGAGCGCTAATGCGCTGCTTCCTGGACTCTGGTAGGCGCGCAGACCCCGGATCGAATCCTACCAGCGGACCGAGGGCCGGTATGCCAGCCAACCTGGATGTGATTCTCAGGCGGTTTTCCACATCCCACTAGATGAATATCGGGCTGGTCCCCACGTTCCGCCTCAGTTACACGACTCAGACAGCTGGGGTACACTACTTAAATCCTGCGGGTTTTGACGTGGCGGCAGGAAAGGCATCGGGCCACCCTCTGCAACTAACACTGCCAAATCTGTAATAACACGGCCGACCCCGCGTTGGAGTGGGACAAAGGCCAAGAGAAAGAAAGAAAATATACGAGGGTCGTTCAGTAAGTAATGCCTCCCTTTTTTAAAAATGCCATTAATATACATAGACGACCGCCCTTTGATGTTTGTTCTTTGCGCCGGTGAAGTTTCGAACCGTTCTAGCAGATGGCAGACCCGTAGTACAGCGTCAAAATGTCGTCTACATACGACTCTCGTTACTAACACCGTGCTGTTATTAAATTCTTGTGTGCAGAAAAAGAAACAAAAAGGCAGTCCATGGAGTGGCATCATCCTCATTCACCATAAAATAAAAAATTCAAGACAACCCCCTCTGCCGGAAAAATCATGGTGTCAGTCTCCTGGGATTGTGATGGTGCCAACAAGGTCAACCAGCAATTCAGAGGCATACTTGAAGACTCTAAATAAACTCAAGAACCGTTTCCGATGTGTTCGATCGGAGAAGAATCCGGCAGAAATCTTGCTCCAACACGATAATGCACGCCCATACACAAGTCTGAGAACTCGGGAACACATCGCTAAATTGGGTTGGACATCACTGTCTCATCCACCCTACAGTCCACACCTGGCACACTCGAACTTCATCTCTTTGGGCCACTTAAAGATTCTCTATGGGGAACACACTTTGAAGATGACGAGAGTATCAGTCATACAGTGGAAATATGGCTACGCCTACAGGACAAGAGCTTTTACCAGTAGGAATACATGCTCTTCCACAACGTTGGCGTACAGCTATAGGAAGTGATGGAGACTACGTGGAAAACTAGGACATGGAGAAGACATGTTGAAATATATTGACACCAAACTCTGAACCTTAACAATAAATATGTTCCGAGAAAAAAATCTGGGGCATTACTTATTGAACGACCCTCGTATATATATATATATATATATATATATATATATACTCCTG
Organism: Schistocerca nitens; assembly: GCF_023898315.1. Taxonomy (NCBI): domain Eukaryota; kingdom Metazoa; phylum Arthropoda; class Insecta; order Orthoptera; family Acrididae; genus Schistocerca; species Schistocerca nitens. Next base: position 466,422,980 of record NC_064616.1, read on the forward strand.
GAAATTGAAATAAGAACACCGTGAATTCATTGCCCCAGGAAGGGGAAACTTTATTGACACATTCCTGGGGTCAGATACATCACATGATCACACTGACAGAACCACAGGCACATAGACACAGGCAACAGAGCATGCACAATGTCGGCACTAGTACAGTGTATATCCACCTTTCGCAGCAATGCAGGCTGCTATTCTCCCATGGAGACGATCGTAGAGATGCTGGATGTAGTCCTGTGGAACGGCTTGCCATGCCATTTCCACCTGGCGCCTCAGTTGGACCAGCGTTCGTGCTGGACGTGCAGACCGCGTGAGACGACGCTTCATCCAGTCCCAAACATGCTCAATGGGGGACAGATCCGGAGATCTTGCTGGCCAGGGTAGTTGACTTACACCTTCTAGAGCACGTTGGGTGGCACGGGATACATGCGGGCGTGCATTGTCCTGTTGGAACAGCAAGTTCCCTTGCCGGTCTAGGAATGGTAGAACGATGGGTTCGATGACGGTTTGGATGTACCGTGCACTATTCAGTGTCCCCTCGACGATCACCAGTGGTGTACGGCCAGTGTAGAAGATCGCTCCCCACACCATGATGCCGGGTGTTGGCCCTGTGTGCCTCGGTCGTATGCAGTCCTGATTGTGGCGCTCACCTGCACGGCGCCAAACACGCATACGACCATCATTGGCACCAAGGCAGAAGCGACTCTCATCGCTGAAGACGACACGTCTCCATTCGTCCCTCCATTCACGCCTGTCGCGACACCACTGGAGGCGGGCTGCACGATGTTGGGGCGTGATCGGAAGACGGCCTAACGGTGTGCGGGACCGTAGCCCAGCTTCATGGAGACGGTTGCGAATGGTCCTCGCCGATACCCCAGGAGCAACAGTGTCCCTAATTTGCTGGGAAGTGGCGGTGCGGTCCCCTACGGCACTGCGTAGGATCCTACGGTCTTGGCGTGCATCCGTGCGTCGCTGCGGTCCGGTCCCAGGTCGACGGGCACGTGCACCTTCCGCCGACCACTGGCGACAACATCGATGTACTGTGGAGACCTCACGCCCCACGTGTTGAGCAATTCGGCGGTACGTCCACCCGGCCTCCCGCATGCCCACTATACGCCCTCGCTCAAAGTCCGTCAACTGCACATACGGTTCACGTCCACGCTGTCGCGGCATGCTACCAGTGTTAAAGACCGCGATGGAGCTCCGTATGCCACGGCAAACTGGCTGACACTGACGGCGGCGGTGCACAAATGCTGCGCAGCTAGCGCCATTCGACGGCCAACACCGCGGTTCCTGGTGTGTCCGCTGTGCCGTGCGTGTAATCATTGCTTGTACAGCCCTCTCGCAGTGTCCGGAGCAAGTATGGTGGGTCTGACACACCGGTGTCAATGTGTTCTTTTTTCCATTTCCAGGAGTATATATATTGCTCTATATGTTTGCTAATCGCTAAGAATCTTAGCACCGCATGTTCCATGGAAATAAGAGTGAATACAAGCAACATGGTATTGAACGCAACATAGCATTGAATTGCCGGCCGCGGTCGTCTCGCGGTTCTAGGCGCGCAGTCCGGAACCGTGCGACTGCTACGGTCGCAGGTTCGAATCCTGCCTCGGGCATGGATGTGTGTGATGTCCTTAGGTTAGTTAGGTTTAAGTAGTTCTAAGTTCTAGGGGACTTATGACCACAGCAGTTGAGTCCCATAGTGCTCAGAGCCATTTGAACCATTTTTTTGAGCATTGAATTATGTTTTCACAGATTTACAAACAAGAGCATTTTCAAAAACATTGCCCTTTTTGGTCATAATTATTTTATTTTTAAATAAATTTATCTTTTATTTTCACAAAACTTATTGTTTCAGTCCTTGTTCCCCTTGAAATTACACTACTGGCCATTAAAATTGCTACACCACGAAGATGACGTGCTACAGACGCGAAATTTAACCGACAGGAAGAAGATGCTGTGATATGCAAATGATTAGCTTTTTAGAGCATACAAACAAGGTTGGCGCCGGTGGCGACACCTGCAACGTGCTGATATGAGGAAAGTTGCCAACCGATTTCTCATACACAAACAGCTGTTGATCGGCGTTGCCTGCTGAAACGTTGTTTTGATGCCTCGTGTAAGGAGGAGAAATGTGTACCATCGCGTTTCCGACTTTGATAAAGGTAGGATTGTAGCCTATCGCGATTGCGGTTTATCGTATCGTGACACTGCTGCTCGCGTTGGTCGAGATCCAATGACTGTTAGCAGAATATGGAATCGGTGGGTTCAGGAGGGTAATACGGAACGCGTGCTGGATCCCAACGGCCTCGTATCACTAGCAGTCGAGATGACAGGCATCTTATCCGCATGGCTGTAACGGATCGTGCAGCCACGTATCGATCCCTGAGTCAACAGATAGGGACGTTTGCAAGAGAACAACCATCTGCACGAACAGTTTGACGACGTTTGCAGCAGCATGGACTATCAGCTCGGAGACCATGGCTGTGGTTACCCTTGACGCTGCATCACAGACAGGAGCGCCTGCGATGGTGTACTCAACGACGAACCTGGGTGCACGGATGACAAAACGTCATTTTTTCGGATGAATCCAGGTTCTGTTTACAGCATTCATGATGGTCGCATCCGTGTTTGGCGACATCGCGGTGAACGCACATTGGAAGCGTTTATTCGTCATCGCCATACTGGCGTATCACCCGGCGTGATGGTATGGAGTGCCATTGGTTACACGTCTCGGTCACCTCTTGTTCGCATTGACGGCACTTTGAACAGTGGACGTTGCATTTCAGATGTGTTACGACCCGTGGCTGTACCCTTCATTCGATCCCTGCGAAATCCTACATTTCAGCGGGATAATACACGACCGCATGTTGCAGGTCCTGTACGGGCCTTTCTGGATACAGAAAATGTTCGACTGCTGTCCTGGTCAGCACATTCTCCAGATCTCTCACCAATTGAAAACGTCTAGTCAATGGTGGCCGAGCAACTGGTTCGTCACAATACGCCAGTCACTACTCTTGATGAACTATGGTATCGTGTTGAAGCTGCATGGGCAGCTGTACCTGTACACACCATCCAAGCTCTGTTTGACTCAATAACCAGGCGTATCAAGGCCGTTATTACGGCCAGAGGTGGTTGTTCTGAGTTCTGATCTGTGCACCCAAATTGCGTGAAAATGTAATCACATGTCAGTTCTAGTATAATATATTTGTCCAATGAATACCCGTTTATCATCTGCATTTCTTCTTGGTGTAGCAATTTTTATGGCCAGTAGTGTAAACCCACACTCGTTCGCAGATATGTAAGTTGTGGGAAAAAACGTTGGGCACTGTGTTTCGCCATTTTCATTAAGAAATGTTTTATCTTACAACAAACACACACTCATTCATAGAGGCAACTCAAACACAAATGCTGGATAATACCCTATAGTTGACTTTTAAATGTGCCTGTCCGCCGCTCAACAGCTTCTCTCTGTCGTGAGGCGCAATCTGACCTAGTCCATACTGTTGTTTTTTTTTTTCAGTCCAGATTTTCCATAGCTTTATCTTAAAAAACGTTTGTATGAACACTGAAGCATAATTTAACGAAGTAAAGCCCGCGTCTCGTGGTCGTGCGGTAGCGTTCTCGCTTCCCACGCCCGGGTTCCCGGGTTCGATTCCCGGCGGGGTCAGGGATTTTCTCTGCCTCGTGATGGCTGGGTGTTGTGTGCTGTCCTTAGGTTAGTTAGGTTTAAGTAGTTCTAAGTTCTAGGGGACTTATGACCACAGCAGTTGAGTCCCATAGTGCTCCGAGCCATTTGAACCATTTTTTGAATTTAACGAAGAGAACATAAACGCTTTCGTGTCACGTGCGGCAGATAATGAATAATAGACAGTGTCTTTCCGTCTACAGCTCGCTTACACATTAAAACATGTGTCACCGGCCTATGTCCCTACTGCATTAGACATAGATTTAGCCGCACGTGGTAGCCGCGCGGTTTAAGGCGGCGTGTCACTGTTCACGCGTTTCCACCCGCCGGAGGTTCGAGTCCTCCCCCGGGCTTGGGTGTGCGTGTGTGTGTGTGTGTGTGTGTGTGTGTGTGTGTGTGTGTGTGTGTGTGTGTGTGTGTGTGTGTGTGTTATCCTTAGCGTAAGTTAGTTTAAGTTAGATTAAGGAGTGTGTAAGCCTAGGCACCGATGACCTTAGCGTTTTGGTCCCATTGGAACTTACCACAAAATTCCAAAAAAATCCAAATTGTTTTTTGTTTCGTTGGGTTTTTGTCTGCCACATAAACAAAAAATGGCATGCTTGTATGGCTTTTGCGCTTGCGCTACTTCGTACGTGTCCCTGGCAAGACGGAGTATCTTGGGAAAAACAGAGCGAGGTGGTGCATTGCTAAGGAACCGGAGAGCGGCGTTTCAGGTGCCTGACTGGGCATCCAGATTTAGGTTTTGCGTGATTTCCATAATTCACGTAAGGCAAACGCCGGGGTAGTTCTTTGAGGCCGGCCGGAGTGGCCGTGCGGTTCTAGGCGCTACAGTCTGGAGCCGAGCGACCGCTCCGGTAGCAGGTTCGAATCCTGCCTCGGGCATGGATGTGTGTGATGTTCTTAGGTTAGTTAGGTTTAAGTAGTTCTAAGTTCTAGGGGACTGATGACCTCAGATGGTAAGTCCCATAGTGCTCAGAGCCATTGGAACCATTTTTTTGAAAATTGTTTTTTAATTAGCCCCAGTAATAACGGCAAGTATTAAGAAAAGCGCGAGTGGGTGTCGTCGCGTGATGTTGGGATTGGTGCAGAATGAGAAAACCTGGTATGCCGTGTGTACTCTTCCTTTTTTTTTTTTTTTCTCCTGATAACTCTCTTAGTCGTTCTTCAACGTAGTCAGAACGAACTATTTCATGGGATGTATCCAACAGCTTCTTTTTCATATGATACACATTTTAATCGAATGCAGTATTAAGAAACATCGTTACAAAAATAAGGAAAATGTGAAGTTATCTCGATTTTATTAGAAAATATACTAAACACGAAAACCAAAAATTAGGAAAGAATCACAAGTACACTCGTAAACCGGGAAGCAGCCAAGATATAGCAAACACGATACTCACATTAAAAGCCTCAGCAGTGGCTAAGCTGTTGTTAACAACATCTACATGAGTATTGTAAGTGACAGGAAGGAAGAGCGATTGTGATTAACGTCTTGTCGACGACGAGGTATTAGAAAAGAAGCATAAGCTCAGATCGGGGAATGATGGAGAAAAAAAACTGCCCGTGCCGTTTAAAAGGAATCATCGTGGCATTGGTATTAAGTGATTTATGGAAATCACGGAAAATCTAAATCTGAACTGCCGACCTCCGTATACGAGTCCTGTAGCTTACCACTGCGTCATCTCTCAGGGTCAAATATTGTAAGTGAAGACATCTATTAATGTCGCTATATACAGTACGTCACATAACGGAAATCAAATCTTGCAGTTAACAGCCGTGGGTGTGCCCACGGAAGGATTAATGAACTATACTTCGTGGCCATTATTCCGCTCCTGGTCATTATAATAGAACGATGAGACTGATACAAGTCGACATAATTGTCTAGAACACTAGGTTACATTGCGACCCTCCTGAACGTCAAAATGCCAAAAAATGATTTTATGCCTATCCACACATGAAATACATTCTCTTTCTCATTATAGCAGCAGACAACCAATTATCATTGTCAAGACGTCCTTCATGTAAGCATCAGATGAATTTTACGCTGGTGGACTCTGACATACACCAATTCAGAGAGTTTATGAGGACTTCAGTGTTTCTTAATAACGGAAACTGCTGTTGAAGATTGAAGCTGATCTGTTTATGACTATGGTGGCGAAAGAATATCGCAGTTTGGTTCTTACCAGCACGATTAACCAACGACGTTTACCACATCTGCATGAATTTGGTTCAAATTTCATAAACTGAGCAGGAGCAAAACTGCTTCACTTTCTGTCACACTCAGATCCATTCTCACTCATACACTACCACACAAAATTAAAAATTATTAATAGTCTATAGTTTAATTAAAAGGCATTAAAGTTAGAGCTGTACCTTTTTTAGATTGAAATCAGCTGATAGGTATTCCTGCTTAAGGGAAGTCTCTCTAACAATGAAACCACTTTCGACAAAGCTTAGGTATCCGATTAATGAGGGAATTAGTATATTTCATCGAAATATACAAGGTATTAGAGATAAAGTTAGTGAATTGCTTATAGATGTTGACTCTGAAATTATTGGTATATCTGAACACTTCTTAAATAAGGAGATAATTCAGAGGCTTCCTTTACCAGGATACATGTTGGCTGGCAGCTTTTCTAGGAGCTCTTTGCGGTGTGGGGGAGTAACCATGTATGTGAAAAACGGTATCCCATTTGCGTCAATTGATGTTTCAAAGTACTGCACTGAAAAGGTGTTTGAATGTTGTGCAGGTGTGGTTAAATTTAGTGGAGCTAAACTTCTAACTGTTGTTTTTTATAGATCCCCAGACTCCGATTTCACAACATTTTTGCTAAAGCTAGAGGAGGGTCTTAGTTCACTTTATAGGAAATACAAAAAGTTAGTTATATGTGGTGACTTCAATATTAATTGTATACGTGATTGTGCAAGGAAAATGATGCTGGTAGACCTCCTTATTTCATATAATCTTATGCAAACCGTATTCTTTCCAACGAGAGTGCAAGGGAACAGTAGACAATCATAGACAACATTTTTGTTCATTCCTCATTACTAGAAGGGCAATCTGTTAGCAAAAAAGTGAATGGCCTTTCAGATCATGATGCACAAGTTTTAACTCTAAAAGATTTTTGTGCTGCAGCACATGTTAAATATAGCTATCAACTTTTAGGAAAGCTGATCTAGTTGCTGTAGAGACCTTTGTAAACCTAATCAAGGAACAAGAGTGGCAAGATGTTTATAGTGCTGATACAGTAAATGATAAATACAATGCTTTCCTCAAGACTTTTCTCATGCTCTTTGAAAGTTGCTTTCCGTTAGAACGTTCAAAACAGGGTACTAGCACAAACAGGCAGCCTGGGTGGCTGACTAGAGGGATAAGAATATCCTGTAGAACAAAGTGGCAATTATATCAAAACGTTAGAAACAGTCAAAATCTAAATGCAGCAGCCTATTACAAACAGTACTGTAAGGTGATTAAAAAAGTTATTTGGAAGGCAAAAAGTATGTGGTATGCAGATAGAATAGCTAAGTCTCAGGATAAAATTAAAACCGTATGGTCTGCAGAGACAGGTCGAAGATATAGATTCAGTGCGTAGTGGGAATGTCCGTGTTACTGATAAGTCGCATATATGTACAGTATTTAATAATCACTTTCTGAACATAGCAGGTGAACTAAATAGAAACATAGTCCCAACAGGGAATCATATAGCGCTCGTAGAAGAAAGTGTTCCGAGACTGTTACCTGAAATGCTTCTCGATGATACTGACAAGAGGGAGATTGAGGTAATAATTAAATCACTAAAGACCAAGAACTCTCATGGATATGACGGGGTGTCTAGCAGAATACTGAAGTATTGCTCTATGTATGTTAGCCCAGTACTTAGCCATATCTGTAACTTTTCCTTTAGGAGTGGTCGGTTTCCTGACCGATTAAAGTACTCGGTAGTGAAGCCACTTTATAGACAGGGAGACAGGGATAATATTGACAATTATAGACCTATTTCTATGCCATCGGTGTTTGCTAAAGTTATCGAGAGGGTTGTGTATACAAGGTTACTGGAGCATTTAAATTCACATAATTTGCTGTCAAGTATAGAGTCTGGTTTTAGAAATGGTTTCACAACTGAAAATGCTATATTCTCTTTTCTCTGTGAGGTTTTGGACGGATTAAATAAAAGGTTGCGAACGCTAGGTGTTTTCTTTGATTTAACGAAGGGTACTTTAATAATAGACCAATTCTGTTAATGATAATCCTCTCCTGGGTGTTGTTACTTTGAATGAAATGAAACACGGTAGGCACACTTTTACTCAGACGCATTAGTGCGCTTCATTGACAGTGTGCTGGAGTTTAGTGACTCGTGAGAAAGGAGGAAGCAACTGTTGCATGTTTCTGGCCTAGTAGGACTGGTCCAGATATTAGTAGCAAATGCCTCAGCTGTTGGTCCTCGATGACATTCACTACAAGTCTTGCGTTACCTTCCGACACCGGTGAAGCTAAAGTGTCCCACACTATGAGGATCTCTCCATTCCTCTGGGGCTTGCAAATTATGCCCTGAGCATGCCCTTACAGTCGATTTGCAAGTCCAGATTATTTGTCTCGCCAATAGAGTTATTTAATAGCCACTTCCGTTCCTCTTATGTAATTCACTCGATTCTCACACTTCAAAAGCATACACTTGGGAAAAAATGTTCCTTCTGAAAGTGTTCCATGGTTGCCAGTATCTCTCAGAAGGTGCAAACGCAGTGCTCTGTTCAGAGATAGAACTTCTTTTCCTCATGCAGGTAAATTGTTCATTATCGCTGCCCTGCAGGTCAATAAACTACAGGTCCAATACCCCCGCCCCCCTACAAGTACAATGGATGCTCGCCTGCGGCATCTCTGTCCTGTACCTGTGGCATCCTTCCGTAAGGGCTCATCACGCATCACACCCGTTGGTTCATTACTGTGAATTTCCCTGTACCACATACATTCCGTTGCTTTTCTACGCAAGTCCTGAAGCACCGTCTCATTGACCTGTTTCCCTTCACTGACACTTTTTGCATGACCCTTATAGCGATCCTGTCTTCTCCACAACATACTGAAGTCATTATCAATAACCAGTAATGTTAGTTTAAACATAAGGGGGGATGCCAACAACAGCAGCAGCCACTATTACACTTGGAGTAGAGGACAGAAGCGAGCTGCAAAGTATCAAGCGAATGTTCAGAATTGACATATCTACAGTTTTGAATCTGTGAAGTCTCTGTGCTTAAGAAATTTCGGAAAAGAGGTTGACCGGGACTGACTATTATGAGACGGAAAAATCTGTAAACGTGATGATTCTATGGGCTAAGTTATTTACAGAAATAAGCAGAGTCTAGGGAGTAATTGATTGTCGCTAGAGGCACATTTAGAGGCGAGTTATTTTTTGAGAAATACGAGTGAGAAATGAAAGGTGAATCGCCTGTCTTGACTGCTGTTTTCCTCAAAAAATTGGTCAATCGAATACAAGATGAATTTTATGTTGTCGCCGTACGCCCATGAAGAGAATAAGTCACCATCAATACTTAAATCACACTTTTTGAGAGAACCTGGGTAAGCTGCAGTCATACCACGCCAATCGAGTTGTAAGATTTGAAAACCTCCGAGACATTTATTAGTTTCTACTCTACTTTAAGTGCTTTAAAATGGCTGCAGCTTGCGTCTTGAAAAAAATAGTCACCCTCAAACTGAATACTATACAATATCACCTCATAAATACCCTCAATCTGTACAATTTCGCACAACACTATGATAGAAATACACATTATCAACATATAAATAGCTCTGGCTAATGTGCAATCAAATGAGTAATTTATGAGAACTGTGAGAGAAGACAGAGAAACAGTTCTGGGATAGGTTATTTAGTGTTCGTCGGAGCGCACTCCAGTTGCCCCGTGGCAGAGACATTCTTTTATACTGGACAGCAGCACCCCCAACAGACCTACAGTAACGCGGCCGTCGATTTTTACTATGTAACGCCCTTCCGCGTAAATAACATTGATTGTAGACTATTCGGACAGACATTGTCGAGTTACAAGAAAAAAATTCAACACGCGTAACACAGGAGCATTTAGTAACGAATAACTTGATACATCTACAGAAAATCATTCACACACACACACACACACACACACACACACACACACACACACACACACATTCATGCACACTAAGTCGCTATTAAGCATGCACAACAGTAACATTACAAGTTTTGGAAACAATGTAATATCTAAATTATTGTGCAGCTAATACAGAGGTGTGAAGTGACTGATGACTTCTTAATACGTAATGCTACCAAACTAGTTCGTAAAGCGAAAATATGATCCTTTGAAATTGAATTTTAATGTCATGTAGCATCAATGAACTTAAATACCTCTACTCAAATTTAACATTTCATTTCAACACTATAGTTAAATCTTTCAGTCAATGTTCTAATATTTCACCACAGGTGTAACTTTATTGTGATGGGTAAAATAGTCATTAAAACTCGGCATTGTGCTGTTATCACTCATAACAGTTTATTTTGGAAATTTCAGTTGTTCATGAAATGTCTAGAGCTGTGCTCTACAAAGCTTGTGCCACTTATTAGCCGGATATACGCATTGTCGCAGTGGGTATCGCAATTTTAGGGGCGGCCTGGCGTTTTCGTCCCTCTCGCACATTTGTAGCACAAAACAAACAAACGGACACCGTCTGAACAGGCCTTGAAGGCCCAACGGTATCGACCGGCCGCCGTGTCATCCTCAGGCATTAGGCCTCACCGATGTGGATACGGAGGGGCATGTGGTCAGTACATCTCCCTCTCGGCAGTTGTCAGTTTTCGTGAACGATGCCACTACTTCTCAATCAAGTAGTTCCGCAATTGGCCTCCCAAGGGCTGAGTGCACTCTGATTTGCCAACAGCACTCGGCAGATCCGGACGGCGACCCATCCAAGTGCTAGCCAAGAAAATTTATGGCACAACTTGACCAAAATAAGCGATCGGATAATAGAACACATCCTGAGGCATCAAGGAACAGTCAGTCTGGTAATGAAGGAAAGTTTTGGGAGGTAAAAACTGTAGGGGATCTAGGCATAAATACAGTAAGCAGGATCAAATGGATGCTGTTGTAGTAGCTGTTCACGTATGTAGAGGCTTGCATGGGATACACTAGTACGAAAAGATGCATCCAACCAGTCTTCGAACTGAATACCACAACATAATGTACAGTACATTATTTACGTTCCTGCAACATATATACCTAATTGTTTTACTTGTTATTATTTTTAAATGCCACAGAGAAGGGCTAAGAGTTTTATTATTAATAAATATTATTGAATTAATTAGCTTCACAACGTGCGGCCCAACACAACTATGGATAGAAGTTCTGCCTAACACTCCTGTGGTGACAGGACTGTTTGACACTTGTGGCTGAATATTTCTGCTTCACACTTAGTTCAAGATTTTGGTCATAAGTGTTGATGAGAGGGCTAAGACATAGATGTTGGATGTTGAACGAGGTTCCGACTGCACCAGCTCGACATCAGCCAGTGCTGATACCGACTCTCTGTGTCTGCTGTGCAGAAATCTTGTGTCCCATGTTGCCACGTGAACTCCGGTAATAAAATGCACTACCAAACTCAAGTAGGCAAAAGTGTGCCTATGGTTGCTTCAAAAATTTAAAGACCGAACACTTAGGAAAAGATTCCTGGGATTATAAATAGAATACACGGTAATTTTATTGAGAATAATTTAATTGCGAGAATGTCTCAGTTTATATAAATACTGTAGAGGAAGTATATCAATGATTATGCTGTTCTGAAGCAGGTATTAGTAATAAAATTTCAATGAAGAAAAGCCCGATAGCTTGGAGAAACTCCACGTCTAACTCAAGAAAACGTTTGGCGACAGTTAGCAGCAAGTCCGGTTAGTGGAAGAACAATTGAATAACAGGACCCAACGTCATGGGGCACCGATACAGCCCTATTTTCAAAATGTTTTGGCTCTATGCCACGTTGTGAATCCTAATATGACAGAATCCGCCAAAATTTCACGCTTGATGAAAGGAGTCGCAGAAGACATGCACCAAGCTCTTCTGGTAAAGGACGTCATAGATGGTGCCAGCGCATCGAGGAAACGCAGCAGAAAAAGAGTCGGACGAGAGAGGTGCGAACGACTCCCGAATGTGGTCCCTACCGCCACTTTGGAAAATCACCATGACCTTGCCTCTCTCGTATACCAGTTTGAAAGCAAATTTTATGGCAGCCACAACCGTCGGACCGAATAAGCAAGAGATAGCAGCCATGAATACTGGTCCTTACGGCAGAAGGTAATAGAGACTTGAAGCAGAGCTGTGTTGGTCTTTAGTACCAGTCTCCGCCCCTAGCCGAGCGCGCCAGGAACAATGGATTGGACCAGCCAGGACTTACATGGTAGCCGTCAAACGACAACCTAGCATTTGACCAATTCAGTTACAATCAGAACCTCCGCCAAGTAAACGCCGCGCAGAAGAATAGACATATCGAGACGGATGCCCTACTTCGGATGCCCTACACGCTTTGTACGTTATTGCAGAGAACGAATGGGTGTTTTTGATTATTCCTGCGCCGACAGATGTCAACCATCACAACAGTTCTACTCACGCCAGTCAACTGCAGACGATTATAGTCGACCAGTGGCAAGAAGCCCATCTTCGTACACTGGGCGAGATCGCTCCCCCACATTTCCTAGCCGTTATCCATCGCTCTACAGAGGTACCAACCGCTCGCCTACAGCCGAATTCAGGAAAACTAAACGAGGCGACCACAAATGGAGGTGAGGCTGCCACAGATGAAAATATTCGACAGACGACGGTCGCCAAAATGTCAGGAAATCTCGTTGACGTCATCATCAACGGCCAACCTGTTCGGCACTAGCCGCCTCGGGAGCTTCATTTTCTGTAATGTCGAAAGCTTATTATCGCCAGCTAAAGAAGACTACACTCCGTGATACGTTGTTTTATCAGACTGTAGTCATAATTATATTCTCGGAGGAGACTTCTTGAAGTTATTTATAAGCAGTCATAGACTGTGGCAGATCAGAGCTCCGGTTTGGTAAAGCTGTTCCAACGTCATAATGATTCCTCTGGCTGATTTTTTTTACTGTTGAAGGCGTTGTTACCCGCTTCATCAACGAGACGAGTTCCAGTCATCAATATAGACCCTCAGATAAACTGTGAAGCTTTTGTCGATTGAGCCGGCCGATGTGGCCGAGCGATTCCAGGCGCTACAGTCTGGAACCGCGCGACCGCTACGGTCGCAGGTTCTAATCCTGCCTCGGGCATGGATGTATGTGATGTCCTTAGGTTAGTTAGGTTTAAGTAGTTCTAAGTTCTAGGGGACTGATGACGTCAGAAGTTAAGTCCCATAATGCTCAGAGCCACTTGAACATTTATCGATTGAAAAACGCTACTCCGTCTCACAAAAGAAATCTACATGCAGCGACGATCATAACCATTGTAGGTAGTCAAGGAGAACCTCATATCATTAATTGTCATGAGCAGCGAACAGCTCATCACAACTCACACTAAAGGTATGTGTGTAGGGACAGCCGAAAGAGTCCAGGAAGGATAGCGTATTGCCATCACCAAAGATTCTTGCTCCACTACCACTACAGAAATTTCAAAGTTCCTTGTAGTCGACATCATTCTGAAGCACGGATTACCCCATGTGATAATCCCTGATCGTCGAAGTTTTTCAGTCGAGACTAGTATCAGAGGTAACTTCACGTAGCACCATCACCCACAGGACAACTGGCTATCAACAACAGACGAATGAGCTCACGTAGCACTTTAGTAAGACGTTGGCAGATATGATGTCGATGTAAACTGATGTGCAATAGAGAGACTAGGATGCAATACTGTCCATCGTGGCATCCGCATATAACACAGCGAAGCAAGCTACAACGGATTTCACACAGTTCTTTTTGGTCCACGGTCGTGAAGCCGAAATACAATGGATACACGTTGTCGTTTGAACCAGACAATACTCAAGATGATGACGTGAAACATGTCATCACCGGGACTGAAAACGCAAGGCAGTTGACTCGCTTACGGCGCTGGACGCCCCGGGGAAAGAAAGTCTAAAACGCCAAACATCGGCCAGTGAGATGCAGTCCGGGACACTTGGAATGGCTTTTTACGCCTGTGCGGATAGTAGGACCATCGGAAAAAATAATAAAGCGCTACTTTGGACCGTATGGTATCCTTCGTCATTGTCGGACGTCACATATGAAGTCGAGGGTTATGACCGTTTATCAAGAGAACAAAAGCGCAGAGATGTCGTCCATGTCGTCTTTTGAACCCCTACTACAGTCAAGAGGCGCAGATCGAAGACGGGAGGTTCAAGGAAACTGAAGACCCACTCGAAGATCGCGAAGCGTCAACGGAAGGTGCTACATTCGATGATCATAATAGTGAAGAGTATTTAACAACACGAAAGGAAGGATACGCCATCGCCGCCATACAGAGGACCATCGATAAGATTTATATTCAGGGTACTGTAGCTGGTTCCAACGAGGACTTCTGAAACATAGAATTGCTGTTTTTTCAGGAGACGGGGCAATGCCGTGACCTCTCCTGGATGTAGTGTGTCATAGTGATTAGAGTCACTGGCTGGCGTGCTGCGAGTCGCCTGTTCGAACAGAACCAACACCAATTATTTATATTTTGTATTTATCAATTCTTGAATGTTCTTGAAACATCTTATTTTTGTACATTCTGGAATATGCTATGTCTGTATAAGTAGCTGCAATCTCTGTCCAATAGTTAAGTACTGTTCTGGCTGTACATATACTGTCGTGGCATTGTTTATTGCATCACCAATTATTACTTCGTCATTTTGTCTTTGGCGGCTATTTGCTTCAGGTTATACCGCTCCTTTGTTGTTACACCGTCGGTTACATATTCTTGCCTTTATTGCTTTACGTCCTATCTCAAAAAAATGGTTCAAATGGCTCTGAGAACTATGGGACTTAACTGCTGAGATCATCAGTCCCCCAGAACTTAGAACTACTTAAACCTAACTAACCTAAGGACACCACACACATCCATGCCCGAGGCAGGATTCGAACCTGCGACCGTAGCAGTCGCGCGGTTCCGGACTGAGCGCCTAGAACGTCGTGAGAAAGGAAGAGATAAATAAAGGGCGTCTACTGTCAAACAAGATAGGATATTGTAAGGACCTACTCCCATGGGTCGTCGCCTGTCATCATCTGAACTACAGCGAGACTGGGAAGAAATTTTTGATGTCTCAGTAACCAGCAGAACTGTTAGAAACAGACTGATGGAAGCTGAACTCGCTGCCCATCGACCTAGAAAGAAGCTTGTACTGGAGAAAAAAAAAAAAAAAAAAAAAGACAACAGCGGCTAAAATGAGAAAAGCACATGTCACATGGACGCCGGAGATGTGGAACAGAGGAATCTTTTCAGGTGAGTTTAAATTTAATCTGCATGGCTCCAATGACAAAGTGTTCGGGCGTCGCAGAGTAGGTGAATTTTGCCCTCATGTATAGCACAAACAATCAAACGTACAGCAAGACAGATGGTCTGGGGATCCATTTCTACCCACGGAGTAGGTTACCTGGACTTCCTAAATGGCACAGTCAATGCAAATGTAGACGTCAGCATTACTGAAAGGAAGCTTATGACCACAATAAGAGACCAACTTGGAGATGTTTCCAGTTGCCTTTTTCCAGTATGATAGTGCTTCTTGCCACAGAGATTTGAAGGTAATTCCTGTGAAAATTTAAAGTAAAAAGAACTTCTTAGAGGTAAAGGAGTGCAAAGGTTAGAATGGCTTGGAAATTTCCTCGATCTCACTCCTACTGAGAACTGTTATATGGTTATGGGAAATGCTGTTGAAAAAAGAGCTATGGGATAGACAGTAAATATTGGAGACACTTGTGTGTGTGTGTGTGTGTGTGTGTGTGTGTGTGTGTGTGTGTGTTCATGAACTGAGTGTGGAATACATTGAAAAGTTACTTCTCAGAACACCTACGCGATGCAAAGCTGTGATTAAGGTACATGGAGGACCGACCAAGTATTAAATGGCAACAGTGGATTCAGATGATTTGACTGTATATCTATAAACACTGAAAACTATCAGTGCTATGTCATCAAATTAATATTCAGTGTTTCTTTCGAAATTAAGACTCACAGTTCAGAAAAAAATGGTTCAAATGGCTCTGAGCACTATGGGACTTAACATCTGTGGTCATCAGTCCCCTAGAACTTAGAACTACTTAAACCTAACTAACCTAACGACATCACACACATCCATGCTCGAGGCAGGATTCGAACCTGCGACCAAAGTGGCCACGCGGTTCGAGACTGAAGCGCCTAGAACCGCACTGCCACCATAGTTCAGGAAAAAAAAAAAAACAGATCAGATGACATATGCACTTTCACCCAGTTCTTTAAGAAAGTGGGCCGGCCGGAGTGGCCGAGCGGTTAAAGGCGCTACAGTCTGGAACCGCACGACCGCTACGGTCGCAGGTTCGAATCCTGCCTCGGGCATGGATGTGTGTGATGTCCTTAGGTTAGTTAGGTTTAAGTAGTTCTAAGTTCTAGGGGACTTATGACCACAGCAGTTGAGTCCCATAGTGCTCAGAGCCATTTAAGAAAGTGTTAAAATGTAAATAACAATCGATTTTATAGAAATAAATGAAAAGAATAATATAAAGTTGATGCAAATTGTTGTTGTACATTTGCTTCCTATAGAAACAGAGGGAAATCAACAGCCCCGGACCTACGATATTTCCGAACAGGGGAAAAATTTGGTAGTGGTGTCCCCCATCCCCCTCTAGCGTTTGAGATAGGACGTCAAAAGCTATGAAATCTTCACGGGCTATCAGCCGAGTGGCGCCCTCTTCTAGTCGCAACGTTTCAATGGATTACGTATACATCATCTTCAGGCGAAGATGATGGATACGCCTGAAGATGATGGATACGGAATCCATTGAAACGTTGCGACTAGAAGACGACGCGACTCGGCTGATAACCCGTGAAGATTTCGTATCTGAAATACGCCGAGAAAGCCTACAATCGCATAGGACGTCAAAAATAAAAATAAAAAGATTTTTCAAAAATATGTTCAGTTTGTTTCGCATATCTTTATGAAGAGTTTGATATAAAAACATATTTGGTCGACGAAATGTAACGCTTGTTATTTGTTCTTAAGTGTGCCAAAGTGCAGTGCCACGCATCTTTACACAGCAGTCTTCTGTCGCAGGTCACTGTATTTTGCTCTGTGGAATTCAAATGTGCATTTTTTTAAAATGGAAGCCATCACACCTACATTCAGGAAAGTGTAAATTAAAATGTCCTGTGGTATCTCTCCTGCTCCCAGTCGCCGCTTTGACATCCTAGCCCCCCCTTAAAACCAGAAGTAATACTGGGTGGGATTATTTGTGACCGGCAGAATAAAAACTCTTCATAAAATTGCACTCTTTATTCCCTAGTAGCTAATAACTTTCTCCTTTGTGTGATTTACAATTAAATATAGAAAACATGAAAGCCGTGAAGACAAGAGACAGGCAACATAGTACACATTTCTTCAATCCTTATATTCCAGTATTTTTTCGCTCTAATCTTGCTACAGCTTTACACGGTGTGCTTTCCATTCTGCGAGATAAGCTATTACCTCATCAAATTTGTCAAACGTTTTGCTACATGAAAAATCAAAATGTCGTTGTCTAATACTGAAAAAGCTGTTAACACGAAGGCTGGTGTGGTTTCTCGATTTGATTACGTCTATTTTGTTACTGTCTGCTAGACAAAATGAAATAGGCTTTTCTAATATTGCAGCAATTGTAACACATGCAAAATAAGCGAGACTGTTTTGGCACAAATGGTCATTTTTATCTACCTCATTTACATAAATAACACGACAGAAAATAATTCACGAAGTACCACTATCAGATGCCTGTTAGGCCTACTATAAACAAAAATTTTTTATATTAGGAAATAGTTTTACATTTCATTCACATGCTCCAGTTTCTAAAGTATGAGGTCGAAAAGTAGCAGTAGGGCGAAATTTTTAAATAAATTTGGAACCGTCATATTCTTCCATTGATCTGTGTGATGTCCCCGTTTCTTCTCCTTCCTCGTTCGAAAAAACAATCTTATCATCATGAATTCTGTAACTATTCCTACCACTGTCAAAGATTATTCTCCGATTAACTTTACTAACCCTGACGGAATCACCGGTTCAGCTATCCCGCCTTTATTTTCCGTTTAGGCGTTATTACGAGTTCGCACAACGCGTTTTCCGTGCTATTCCGAGAACAGAATTAAGTGGCTGCTAACCGGGGACTGTACAACTGGCCATTAGTAGTTTACGAACCTTGCAAAAATTTTTCTTTCATAATTTCATTTTTTTCAATACACCGAGAAGATAATATCTAATCTTTCTTACCTGTTACTCCTGTTATTCGTTTATTTCCACTATGTTAGTCTGAATCTATGGATTTCGCTACTAATTACATCAACGTTTATCATTCGCACACCTAATCAACAACATAAACAAACAGCGATTGGCATTCACCCGTTCGGGTTTATTCAGCCTATAGCCCTGTCCCCTTTCGTCTGCGGCAAAGTTTTTTATTTCAAGATGCGACGAGGATTCCCCTGGCAGAAACATTACGCACACTATGCACGCATTCAAAAGTCAACTTATGATTCGCTCAGAAATCAACTTATAATGTGTTCAAAAATGTTCAGAAACCATCAGGGATGCGTTTCAAAATCGTATGAACAATCGATAGACCAACGTGCTCTGGGTGCTAGGTGTTTTGTGAAACAGGGTTTTTTTCTTCAAGAACGTGAATTTAGCGGCGCCCCCTGAAGTTTATGAGGGTAGTTTGTCTTAGAAATAGTTGTTAAGAAAAAATTCGACACGTTGCGGGGTTTTTGAGAGTTAATTAGCACTGAAGTCTTAGCCAATCAGGCGGTTGTGATGGCAAATTCTAGCGGTCCGTCAAATACAATTAGTGTCAGAGTGTCAGTTGTTCTTACAGCGTAGATGATAGCGTCAGAGACTCGGGTTCGATCCTTACTACAGTCCAATTTTTGTATCGCGCTCTTGTTCGGTTTTAGGGAACCAAACGAAGGACACGTTTGGTGACTGTCTCTGGGGGGCGCTTGAATTTGCGTGCCCAACGGCGTGACTGGCTAACTTCAATGCCAATTAACCCGGAAACAATGCAACGTATCGAAGGTTTTTCATAACAATTATTTCTCAGCACAATCTACCCTGCAACACCCACAAAACGTCTCAAACTGTTTTTTACAACACTGTATTTACAGGGTGAAGGATATAAGTAGAGATATTGCTATTGATGACTGAGGACAGTGCACTGAACAACAGTACATCAGTATTTACTTCGTTATCAGGCTAATAATGATAACTATTATGAGTAGTTTATTTTTAGATCGGTTGGAACCTCCGTGTGGCGTAGTCCACTTCACGGCACTGTTACGACAGAACAGAAAACATAAGGTAGTTAATTATGTAATGTGTTTGTGGAAAGACTGTTAGATGCAGAGAAAAAACAATTAATACACTGAAGTGGGTACATATGAAGATACCAATTACCACAATATCTGTTCCAATAACCGTAACACCATATATATATATATATATATATATATATATATATATATATATATATATATATAGGGTGTCCCAGCTATCTTGTCCACCCAAAATATCTCTGGAACAATAACAGCTATTGGAAAACGACTTTCCCCGGTATCAATGTAGGGCTGGGGCCCATGAATGTACATATTTGGAAACATTCTAAAACGAAAGCATATGTGTATGTGTTTTTTTAACACAAACTTATATTTTTTAAATGGACCTCCTATATTTTTTCTTCAGCAATCGATAGTATGACAAAGCACGTACACAATGGCGTTGATTGCATCGCAATATTCCCATTACATCCCGAGATATTAAGACGCGAAGTTGACGCTTGAAACACCCGACATGCGCTGCTAGCGCACGTCCTGAGGCTCAGGCGTGAACCCCATGCTGCCCGTAATCGCGATGTGATTGACATGCGTAAATGTTCTTTAAATCGCATTCGTCAGTTTCCCGTATTTGGAGCAGGTAAAGTAAACATTTATCAACGAGTCTGTTAAACGATTGACCTCTTCTATAACCTGAGGACCAAATGTAACATTCGTTTCTTGTAAGCACAGGAAAACCTTAGGCAACACTTATCCAGAGACTGTGATGGCATATTGCGCCCTGTATGAATGTGTTAGTTTGTTTTTACTACCAACTGCGACAAGGGTTCGTTTTTCTCCAAAAAAATGGTTCAAATGGCTCTGAGCACTATGGGACTTAACAGCTATGGTCATCAGTCCCCTAGAACTTAGAACTAATTAAACCCAACTAACCTAAGGACATCACACAACACCCAGTCATCACGAGGCAGAGAAAATCCCTGACCTCGCCGGGAATCGAACCCGGGAACTCTACCGAGAACGCTACCGCACGACCACGAGCTGCGGACGTTTTTCTCCCTTATGCGATAACGTGCGTCGAGTGTTCAACCGATACTCGAATCCTGTTTGATCGGTGTTGATCACGTGATCACGATTAAAACCGGTCATAAGTGACGCCGTTTGCGTGCTGAAAAAAGCCACCACTTTCTGTATATCTTCTATATTTTGTACCTCCTTATGAGAGACGTATTTAGTGACATGCCGTTGACGAATTTTGTACTCCGATTTGAAATTTCTTGCCCAAGATCATGATGCAGCAAACTTAAAATCCTTGTTGGCCGTATATTGAAGCGCTGCACCTGCAGCACACTCCTGAAGTATTCTCGTTGTTACATTCTCGTTACGACAACGAGATTCGACAAATCGGTCTTATGTCCACTTATTTATCGCCTGGTATTTCTCGTATCTTGTCTCTCCTTTAACGATATCACTTTCCCACAATTTCAGGCCCTTCTTCCTTTTCAGGGCTGTTGTTGCTCTGTTCTTTTGCAATGTTTGTAAGTTCCAATTTGGATGATTCCTGGCTAGATCTACCTCATTTACTTTTACTTCAAGGGGTATAGCGCCGTAGTTCAATAGTTTAGTAACCGGTTCGTAATAGTCATCGGGAACAGACGAAGCACATATACCCAGTGACGCGGAGATTTCCAAAGTGTTATGACCATTTTGCCATTCACTAGTCGGGTTAGCTTCCACTGAATCACCTTCTGCTTTGTCTTCATGGTATAGCACTTCAGTATCAACAAAAGTCATTTCGTGCGCCACCTCCAAAAATCACTCGACGATAGCCGCCCCTATGAATCTGCAACGCTGAGAAACAGAACTGCCTGCTTCCGGTAGTGCATTGATAATGCATCTGTCTTGCAACACTGTTACAAACCAAAACATAGCGTCGGTAACCTCCCGCTTGCCATCGTCTGTGGCAGGCTCGCAACTATGTATTACAGCGCTAGTCGATGGGTGTACATCCTCCATTATTCAGATTATGCACCTGAAAGATATGACACAACAAACAATAACTAGTTACTACGGCATAAATAGACGAGCTAATTACTACAAACTACATACAGTACTCGTCATATGTTACTTACAGAAGAGCACTGTATTCATTCACAAAACGTATTTCATTCGGCGCATTAACGATGTAACGAATAACGTGTATTCGCGAGGTTCGCGGCAGCCTAACGACGGAAAACAACTCTTTCCGATTGACTCCTATAAGGCTCGTGCCGGACACTTTCACTCTCCCAGGTTCACAACTATGATATGACGAAGAGGCAACCGGGACAACGTAACTCTCCCCGTGTGCATTCTGTCCCGTGCCTCGCTGTAAACAAGTGTCGAGCGGTTGGCTATCTGTGACCCTCGTGAGGTTCAAAATGGCTCTGAGCACTATGGGACTTAACTTCTAAGGTCATCAGTCCCCTAGAACTTAGAACTACTTAAACCTAACTAACCTAAAGACATCACACACATCCATGCCCGAGGCAGGATTCGAACCTGCGACCTTAGCAGTCGCGCGGTTCCGGACTGAAGCGCCTAGAACCGCTCGGCCACCGCGGCCGGCCCCTCGTGAGGAATTCGCAGCACTATTACTCGGAGTTGTTTTTATGTGGCAAGGCTTAAAAGTTTAATACTTTACTAACTCACAGCGTTTGGGAAATTAGTTTGCCTACCCTATTAATATCATTCCTTATTGATTTACTTACCTTATTGACCCTCCTATCCCTACCAATTGAGATATGAAATATGCAAACAATTTCCGCAATTGGTAACAGTCCATTTTAACTCGGGTAATGTATCACGAAGTAAATACCGTCCGCACAGGCGGTATGGTTCAAATGGCTCTGAGCACTATGGGACTTAACTTCTGAGGTCATCAGTCCCCTAGAACTTAGAACTACTTAAACCTAAGTAACCTAAGGACATCACACACATCCATGCCCGAGGCAGGATTCGAACCTGAGACCAGACTGTAGCGCCTAGAACCGCTCGGCCACTTCGGCCGGCTTACAGGCAGTATGTTACGTGATACCACGTACTTATTCGTTTGTGACTATTACAGCACCATCTATCACAAAGCGAAAAAAGTGGTCCAACTAAAACATTCATATTTCTTTACGTACTACACAAATATGTAATAAAAAATGGGGGTTCCTATTTAAAAAAAAACGCAGTTGATATCCGTTTGACCTATGGCAGCGCCATCTAGCGGGCCAACCATAGCGCCATCTGGTTCCACCTTCAAGCTATACAAGTTTCGTTCTTTGTAGTTTTTCGTTTGACGCTAAATTCGTGAGATATTTGGCCCGGTCACGATCAATGGACCACCCTGTATAGGAGAGGGATGACACCATAGATATGCTTAGGGAAATAGAGTGAGTAATCGGAATCTGAGGTAGAAGCTGCAGCACTTTAATGTAACCACTAGATATGGGATAGGGAGGACACCAAATGACTGTGCTAAAGTAGTGGAAAGACGGGACATTCTAGAAACAAGATGTCAAGACAAAACTGTTATATTTCCCTACACGAGGGCTATACTGCGTCAGCAATAGGCATATCGATAAAAAAAAAACTGGCAGGAAATATAAAACACATATGGCTATGTTATATAATGTGGAGTTGGATCGTGTTAAAATGAGTATTCTATTGGATATAGTGCCTGGAATATTGCGTCAGTTTATGATGGCAATAATCACCTAATGGGTGTGGATATAAAGCAAGATTTTGCTAGGACTTTTCTTTTAACAAACTGGCTACCTAACATTAAACCACGCCCTCTGTGAACAACAGTAACACTACCAGGGAAACAGCAATGCTATTCACAATCCACATATGTATTTTAGAGTATATAATGGTTGGCTTTGGCTGTTAGCGTTGTGTGTTGCCAGAAAGTTTTTTTTCCAGGTGGTCATTTGGAAGAGGAACAAGAGATCTTGCATATACTTAGTAGATTCTCTCTGACTTGGTGGGATTCCGAACACTGTTGGATGCTAAAAATGCCTTGTAAGGAAAGCAATAAGAGCATAAATATTATTGATAAGTTGCACATAGAATTCGGAAAAATATGAAAAAATATTTAAAAATATGGAAAATAAGTAGATGATATTTTCCGGTTGTAGACCACCTTATCCCACCCCCAGCAAAATCATAAATTCAACCGATACCTCGCATAAACTTCATTTTTCAAGTGAATGGGTGTCAAAATTTTAGTCATGTGCACATCATTTTTTGAGTGTAATTCACCTAAAATATTAGGTGCATGAACGTCATTTTTTAGGTGAACGGACATTCTAGCCCACATGTTCCCAATACCCAGCAACAATCGTAAATTCAACCGATACGTCGCGTGAAAGTCATTTTTGAGGTGAGCGGACGCCAGAATCATAGTCGTGTGAGCATAATTTTTTAGGTCAACGGACGTCAGAATCATAGTCACGTGAGCATCATTTTTTGGTCAATGGGCGTCAGAATCATAGTTGAGTTAGCACCATTTTTTTTAGGTGAACGAACGAAAAATTTACAGTGAAGATTCGAGAACATGAAATTCGAGGTGTATATTCGCAAGCTTCTTCATCCTGTTGTACTTCATTTTCATCTATCCCCCGCCAACTAGTTCAAGGTCCAAGTCATCTATCATCTCGCAGTATCTGTTCGGTAAAATTATCTTAAACTCGCGATTAAGCTCCATACAAACTTTTTTACCGTATCTAGTCTGTAAATATTTGCACCCGGTGAGGGTATATAAGACATTCGTCTCCAACTCAAAATATCGATTACTCATTCTGTATACATACAGATACATTGTATTGTCATTTCTTCTCCAGATTTTTCAATCTTTTTTCCACATTTTACATATTTTTTCCATCTGTCCGTTTTTTCCCATATTCTCTGGGTAAATGTACAAGAAAATGTGCGCTCTTATTGCTCATGCCACCAGGTTTCTTTAGCATCCAACAGTCATTCAGATTCCCCCGTCAAGCTAGAGAGAATCTATAGAACTGTCTGCAAGATCACTTGTTCCTCTTCTTTTTCCAAACGACAACCCAAAAAAAAACTAACCCTTATATGCATTATAAAACTAAAACTGACACGGACTGCGATGGAGGTGGAGTGCTAACTTTAGATCACTTAAATATAGCTTTATGTTTACTGATTCTTACCAAATATACTTCCATGTACCCTAACAACTATGACATCCATTTGTGCTTTCTTGTCTGTTGATAACACAGCAAGCGATTTTTAAAAATTTCAAAAAGAAAATTTTACAGCTGTAGGAAAGCAAGCAAGAGGAGACAATCATCACATGCAAGGATTACGGGCACCTACCAGCTAAGTGAAGCATTTACAAACTTAAAAGAGGCACAAAAAAGAGATATTTAAGTAGTATCCTGTCTGCAGACAGGAACGACTATGTTAGCCGCTAGGGGATAAAACATCATCTCCAGAGGCCGTATGGAGTGCAACCATCTGATGAAACAAAAACAGCATAGTTGTTACAAAATTGTACCTATATCTATCACACGAAAGTATTACTACGTTTTAAGAGCCAAGATCCGAAGAAGGAATATAATACATAATAAAAATATAGCATAAAAATCAAGCCAAAACACAGGTAATACGGAGTAATGGTCTCCCCTGTGAATTTTACACTGAAGAGCCAAAGAAACTGGTACACCTGCCTAATATCATGTAGGGTCCTCGCGAGGACGCAGAAGTGCCGCAACACGACTTGGCATGGACTCAACTAATGTTTGAAGTACTGCTGGAGGAAACTGACATCATGAATCCTTCATGGCTGTCCATAAATCTGTAACAGTACGAGGGGGTGGAGATCTCTTCTGAACAGCACGTTGTAAGGCATGCCACATTTGATCAATAACGCTCATGTCTAGGGTATTTGATGGCCAGTGGAAGTGTTTAAATCCATAAGAGCGTTCCTGGAGCCACTCTGTAACAATTTTAGACGTGTGGAGTGTCGCATTGTCGCGCTGGAGTTGTCCAAGTTCGTGGCTGCAGGTGATTAGACAGGATGCTTAAGTACGTGTCACCTGCCAGAGTCGTATCTAGACGTATCAGGGTCCCATATCACTCCAATTTCACACGCTGCACACCATTGCAGAGCCTCCAACAGCTTGAAAAGTCCCCTGCTGACATACACGGTCCATGGATTCAAGAGTTACACGTCCATGCGCTCGATACAATTTGAAAACGAGACTCGTCCGACCAGGCAACATGTTTGCAGTCATCAACAGACCAATGTCGGTTTTGAGGGGCCCAGGCGAGGCGTAAAGCTTTGTGTCATGCAGTTATAAAGTGTGCACGAGTGGACCTTCGGCTCCGAAAGCCCATATCGATGATGTTTCGTTGAATGGTTCGCACGCTGACACTTGTTGACGCCCAAGCATTGAAATCTGCAGCAATATGAGGAAGGATTGCAACTCTGTCACATTAAGCAATTCTCTTCAATCGTCGTCGGTCCTGTTTTTGCACGACCTTTTTCCGGCCGCGGCGACGTTGGAGATTTGATGTTTTACCGAATTCCTGACAAAATGGTCGTACGAGAAAATCCCACGCTTCACCGCTACCTCGGAGATTCTGTGTCCCATCTTCCGTGCACCAACTATAACACCACTTTCAAACTCACTAAAATCTTGATAATCTGGCATTGTATGAGCAGTAACCGATCCAACAACTGTGCCAGACACTTGTTGTCTTATATAGGCGTTGCCGACCGCTGTGCCGTATTCTGCCTGTTTACATATCTCTGTACTTTAATACGCATGCCTATACCAGTTTCTTTGGTACTTCAGCGTAGATGGCAGGGGTGAACGGTGGTTGTGGAGATGTATATGTTCGAACAGACATTCAACTGTTTTGCAGGTGACCAGCCAGATGAAGCAACGGGCTACCAACAGTGTCTCCACAACAATCTTTCAGTGAATGTCACTGTGTATGGGCCTCTGCAGCAGGTACCTGGTTCATGCACCTATCCTGACTGCTGTTCGTCACTGACGAAGGCTGGAATTTGCACGCCAATACCGCAACTGGACTTCCACTGAGTGGTGACAGTTGGCCTTTCCAGATGAATGCTCCACTGACCTGAAATCAAACACCCTGCGATAATCGCTGGAATGGTCCAGGTTGTCAGAGGGACTGTTACGGTCTGGGGAATGTTTTTTTTGGTATTCTCTGGGTGTTCTCATCATTCTGGAAGGCATAATGGATCAACACACATATGCATCTATCCTCGTGGACCATGTCCACCCCTACAAGCAATTTGGTTTTCCTCTGCACGATGGCATCTACGAGCATGGCTATACAGTGTGCTACAGAGCTCACAGTGTTCATGTGCGGTTCGAAGAGCACCAGGATAAGTTTGTGCATCTATCCTTGGGAACCATGTCCACCCCTACACACAGTTTGTTTTTCCTCAGCACGATGGCATCTATGAGCATGACAAAACAGTATGTCACACAGCTCGCAGCGTACTTGTGAGGTTTGATGAGCACCAGAATAAGCTTGCCATTCTCCCCTGGCCACCAAATCCCCCACATTTAAACCTAGCGAGAATCCGAGGGATCACCTCGACCAGACTGCTCCTGTCAGATCTTCAACCGATAAACCTAGTGCAACTGTCCATAACACTGCAGTTGGAATGGCTCCACATTCCTGTTAGAACTTTCCAGAACCTTGTTGACTCACCTCTTGCACAGCTCACACTGGTCTGCACTATAAAAGGTGGTTATTCAGGGTTTTGACAGGTGGTCACATTAATGTGAGTGGATAGCGTATCTTATGTGATAACTTACATTAATATTTATCGTAATTTTTAAGCAGGATTATTCTACTGCTGATGATCCGTTCACTACAACAAACCAGCAACAATAAGGATCTCTAGTGAGAGAATAGGGAAGGGATTTCCCGCCATATTAATGTCTTCTTTTGGTTTAAAGAGAGGAGAGGAGGTGAGGAAGGGTGACCTTGATTTTTACTCCAGCACCGGCATAGTGGATTGCTGACTTCCGTTTTCCTGCAATCTTCAACTCATGCAGTTGCCCTACAGGCACGGGCGGTAGAATGGGGGGACCCGTATTCTCGCTGCTCTCCTACTTACATGACATTGTGTTATGGCTGTTTGGATGACTGTATACACCACACACACTGACAATTGAATGTTAAGATGATTTGAAGATCGAAACTGCCAGCAAATAAAGAAGTATTTATAAGCAGCTATTGGTGGTTGAAACATGTTTTTCGAACCTCAGTGTGGTCCTGGACAGGATTCGTTTTGGAAGGATGCCAAGACAAAGGATGTAGTGAGCATCTGGAGTGGCAGCAGCCAGCTATGACATGGGAACACCAAATCTCATGGTCAGATATGACAAACACTATAATGTTGGAGCTGTTTATGTAACAGTGTTCTTTACAACAAAATCCAGTGGGGTGTTTTGTAATAAGATCAGTCGCAGTGTACCTGACTGATCACATCACTTACTCACTTGCTTTTTATTAAATTTCACTAATTAAACACATTATAAATGGCAAATATATTTATAGAAAGCTTAGTATAACATAAGAGCACAACAACTATAGCAAGATTAATACTTTAAGTCTCTCATCGCTGTTGGGCTGTAGGAACAAATGAGGAATTTTACTGCCGGCCGCGGTGGTCTAGCGGTTCTAGGCGCTCAGTCCGGAACCGCGCGACTGCTACGGTCGCAGGTTCTAATCCTGCCTCGGGCATGGATGGGTGTGATGTCCTTAGGTTAGTTAGGTTTAAGTAGTTCTAAGTTCTAGGGGACTGATGACCACAGATGTTAAGTCTCATAGTGCTCAGAGCCATTTTTGAGGAATTTTACTGCTGTCTGAGCATCACATTTTAATGTACATCAAACAAATTGGCTTTTGACACATTTTGCAACCGTATTTTGTCAGTATTTTCCTTACTGTACATGTACTCGTATTACACATTTTCAGTGGCGGCTGCTGTCTAAGAGCACAAGAGCACGTGAACACGGTAACTTTCGACAACTTGTGGAGTTATTGGTTATTTTTCTTTGAATGCTGTTAAAACGTAACTTAGATGCTGCAATTTGAAAGATACGGCGCTTAAATCTACCGCGCTAGTGCTTCTCTAGACCCCGTGAAACTTTGCATAAGGGTTGAGAGCACAACTTCAGTTGTGAACGTTTAAGGGGGCTATTGCGCTTGTGCAACTTGCTTGACGTAATTTCCTTATGGGCCAAATACATATGGATTTGATAAACAACGTGCACGGTTCACGATGTGCCCCTCAACTAGAAGTTAACGTTAGTTCCACTGGGTGGTAGCACACTGAGGCAGACTTTTATCCCCATTTGCTCGGCATAAATCTTGCTAGATGATAGCCCACTTCTCAGATATGCTAATTCACTCACTATATACTGCCGTAAAATTAAATCGGACGTCAATATATGTTAAAGTTGTACTGACAGTAAATCTATTTTGTGGGTTTCTGAGTGAGTTATATTAATTCCTGAATTTTATCATGCAGTAATTCGTTTGAGGCGCTGAGAATGATAAGGGCATAAAGCACGTCACCATCGATTGAAACTTTGTAGCATTTATTCCTTCTTCTGAAATCTGTTGATTTTATGTTTTTCATTTAAATGTGGGATCGACAGCGGTGTGCTTAAGGCCCTTACGGATCTCAGGGCCTCAGTTGTATTCTAGTCAAATGACCATGTTAGCTAACATTACTACTTGAATTTAATCATTTCCACGAACGGCATTTAGTTTTTGGAGTTGGTGGTTTACTATGCGGGAGTTGGCTTTCGTTGCTGTGGAAACATGAACTATATTGAATCTGTTTTAAATGCTAACAGAAAAGTAAACCTGTGAGATCGGATTCTGAATCGTGCTTGGGTATCTCAGTCGGTAGAGCACTTGTCTGCAAAGGTAACGGTCCCGAGTTCGAGTCTCGGTCCCACACACAACTTTAATCTGTCAGGAAATTTCACATCAGCTCACACTCCCTGCAGAGTGAAAATCTCATTCTGGGAACAGAAAAGTAAATTACCGGGAAAAGTTAGCCATAAAGGAACTAGGGCCTCCGAGAACAAATCCTTTGACTGAGAGAGTGACGAAATAAAATAAGCGTGGCTACAAGCGAACATTTAACGAGGATGTGTACAGTTAGCACAAGTTTTTTTGTGGGTGCGGAGTAAGAATATCTGATTTCCAGCACTGAAGTAAATTCGCGAACTAATATATCTGTTAGGGATCTTGTACATTTCTTCAAAAAAATGGAAAAAGTACAAAAACTCTCATTTACACAAAAACCCGAAATGGATAGTTGAGAGAGCTTACACATTATTTCGTTATCACCCTAAACTGTACTTTATGATCTACAAAACAACAAAATTCCACAAAAACAATTCTTTCATCATATAATTTATGAATCTTATTACTGTTCTTACTATTGTTATTACTATTATTATTATACAAATTTGGCCGTTAAAGACCGTGAAAACAGTTATTTCTTGCGCTTCTGGGAAGTCTTCTTTCTCTCAGTCCACACTTCTTTCATTCTTGCGCTGAAGGCGGCTTTTCTCTCTTCAGACCATTTAGTTCCACAAGTCTTCTTAATTTTCACACCGAAACCCGTGAATGAATTCAGTTTTTTTCTAAAAAGGTTTCTGTTAAATATTTACTATTATTATAATTATAATTATAATTATTATTTCTTTACTTTCTCAGACGTTAAGTCTGGTTGAGAATGGAAAGTGACGCGGACCTTGATCAAGCGTCACTTCCTATTAACTGTACGGTATGTGTTATATTGCATTTAGGAACTTTCGGGTAATTGAACATGTATCAATAATTACGGATTTCTGTAGTTGTATATATATGTTTGGATGTAGCTGTATTGCATTGATGTACTGGTGGATATTGTGTGGTATGACTCCTGTAGTTGATACTATAATTCGTATGATGTCAACTTTATCCTGATGCCACATGTCTTTGACTTCCTCAGCCAGTTGGATGTATTTTTCAATTTTTTCTCCTGTTTTCTTTTGTATATTTGTTGTATTGGGTATGGATATTTCGATTAGTTGTGTTAATTTCTTCTTTTTATTGATGAGTATGATGTCAGGTTTGTTATGTGGCGTTGTTTTATCTGTTATAATGGTTCTGTTCCAGTATAATTTGTATTCATCATTCTCCAGTACATTTTGTGGTGCATACTTGTATGTAGGAACTTGTTGTTTTAAAAGTTTATGTTGTAAGGTAAGCTGTTGATGTATTATTTTTGCGACATTGTCATGTCTTCTGGGGTATTCTGTATTTGCTAGTATTGTACATCCGCTTGTGATGTGATCTACTGTTTCTATTTGTTGTTTACAAAGTCTGCATTTATCTGTTGTGGTATTGGGATCTTTAATAATATGCTTGCTGTAATACCTGGTGTTTATTGTTTGATCCTGTATTGCAATCATGAATCCTTCTGTCTCACTGTATATATTGCCTTTTCTTAGCCATGTGTTGGATGCGTCTTGATCGATGTGTGGCTGTGTTAGATGATATGGGTGCTTGCCATGAAGTGTTTTCTTTTTCCAATTTACTTTCTTCGTATCTGTTGATGTTATGTGGTCTAAAGGGTTGTAGAGGTGGTTATGAAATTGTAGTGGTGTAGCCGATGTATTTATATGAGTGATTGCTTTGTGTATTTTGCTAGTTTCTGCTCGTTCTATAAAGAATTTTCTTAAATTGTCTACCTGTCCATAATGTAGGTTTTTTATATCGATAAATCCCCTTCCTCCTTCCTTTCTGCTTAATGTGAATCTTTCTGTTGCTGAATGTATGTGATGTATTCTATATTTATGGCATTGTGATCGTGTAAGTGTATTGAGTGCTTCTAGGTCTGTGTTACTCCATTTCACTACTCCAAATGAGTAGGTCAATATTGGTATGGCATAAGAATTTATAGCTTTGGTCTTGTTTCTTGCTGTCAATTCTGTTTTCAGTATTTTTGTTAGTCTTTGTCTATATTTTTCTTTTAGTTCTTCTTTAATATTTGTATTATCTATTCCTATTTCTTGTCTGTATCCTAGATATTTATAGGCATCCGTTTTTTCCATCGCTTCTATGCAGTCGCTGTGGTTATACAATATGTAATCTTCTTGTTTAGTGTGTTTTCCCTTGACTATGCTATTTTTCTTACATTTGTCTGTTCCAAAAGCCATACTTATATCATTGCTGAATACTTCTGTTATCTTTAGTAATTGGTTGAGTTGTTGATTTGTTGCTGCCAGTAGTTTTAGATCATCCATGTATAGCAAATGTGTGATTTTGTGTGGGTATGCTCCAGTAATATTGTATCCATAATTTGTATTATTTAGCATGTTGGATAGTGGGTTCAGAGCAAGGCAGAACCAGAAAGGACTTAATGAGTCTCCTCGGTATATTCAACGCTTAATCTGTATTGGCTGTGATGTGATATTATTTGAATTTGTTTGGATATTAAGTGTGGTTTTCCAATTTTTCATTACTATGTTTAGGAACTGTATCAATTTAGGATCTACTTTGTATATTTCCAATATTTGTAGTAACCATGAGTGGGGTACACTATCAAAAGCTTTTTGGTAATCAATGTATGCGTAGTGTAGCGACCTTCGTTTAGTTTTAGCTTGATATGTCACCTCTGCATCTATTATCAGTTGCTCTTTACATCCTCGTGCTCCTTTGCAACAGCCTTTTTGTTCTTCATTTATAATTTTGTTCTGTGTTGTATGTGTCATTAATTTCTGTTTAATGATTGAAGTTAATATTTTGTATATTGTTGGTAGGCATGTTATGGGGCGATATTTAGCTGGGTTCGCTGTGTCTGCTTGATCTTTAGGTTTCAGATAAGTTATTCCATGTGTAAGTGTATCAGGGAATGTGTATGGGTCTGCAATGTAACTGTTAGTTAGATGTGAATGTGTTGAGGTGAACTTCTTTAACCAGAAATTTGCTATTTTATCATTTCCAGTGGCTTTCCAATTGTGAGTAGAATTAATTGCTTGGGTGACTTCATGTTGCAAAATTATCACTTCAGGCATTTGTGGTATCATCTTGTATGTGTCTGTTTCTGCTTGTATCCACCGTGCATGCCTGTTATGTTGTACCGGGTTAGACCATATGTTGCTCCAGAAGTGTTCCATGTCTGTTATGTTTGGTGGATTGTTTATTTTAATGTGTGTGTTATCTATTGTCTGGTAAAATTTCTTTTGGTTTGTGTTGAATGTTTGGTTTTGTTTCCTTCTATTTTCACTTTTTTTGTATCTTCTGAGTCGTTTGGCTAAAGCTTGTAATTTCTGCTTCTTTTCGTCTAATTGCACTGTCGCTTCTTGTTGTGAGATTTTACCTAACCTTTTTCGTTTTTTTTCCGAGATTTCATTTCTTATAAATTGTGTTAGCTGTCCGATGTCTTTTCTCAGTTTTTCTATTCTGATCTGTAGCCTGTGTTGCCATGCTGGTTTTGTGGGTTTCTTCTGTGTGTTGGTTGGTTCTGATCTCTGTCTAGTGTGTATATTTAGTGTAGTGAGTGCTCCTATATAAACCAGTAGTTGTAACTCTTCCATAGTTGTGTTTTCATTTATTTTGTTGTGTATGATTGTGTTGATAGTTTTTATCGTTGTTTCGACTTGTGGGTTATTTGGTGGTCTATGCAAGAATGGTCTTATGTCTGTATTTGTGTCTTTGTATTCTATATATGTCAGCTGAAATTTTTCTTCTATATCTAACATGTGTGTCACTTCGTGTTCTATTTGTGCTTGTTCTGGTGGCTGTCTTAAGATTTCGTTTTCCTCTGATTGTTTAATTGGTGCGTGTTGTTCTTTGTTTGTTTGCTCTGGGATGTTTGAGTCCATTACTGTATTTTCTTCTTCTTCTGATTGCACATTATTTTGTTCCAGTATTTGTTGTACTTGTTGTTTGATGTTTTCTAATTCTGACTGGGGTATCCTGTTATTTTTGATTATTACACGGATCTGATCAGCTAGTCGTTGTTCTGTTAAAAATTTTAATTCTGGGTATCTGGTAATAAATGTTGTGTATACTTGTGATCTGTATCCAGTTGTGTTGGTTCCTAGGTTTGTTGCTTGGTAATAACAGAACATGAGGTGTCGATTAACTTCATCTGACCATCTCATCCTCTGTCTTTGTTTTCCTTCTAGGGTGGTTGCAGGAAGCATATCCTGCAAAACACCTCTATTTGGATTTAAATCATTTTCCAGTTGGCTAGCAGTGTCGTTACCATTGTGGGCGGGCATAGGGTTCAAGCGTCGTCCCCGACCATGACGGCGCTTGTCCGAGGCTTCTTTAGTTCTGTCCTGAACCAACTAATCACACTAAAGGGGGGTTAGCCCTATTAGTGGTTTGTTCTTTTCGTCGCCTTTTACGACTGGCAGAACATACCGGAGGCCTATTCTTTTCCCGGGCCTCCACGGGTATTATTATTATTATTATTATTGGCAGTGGCTGTAGTTGTTGATAAGCACAGCTGTTATATAGCACATACTATTAATTTCACACACTCAAATTTATCTGAATCTAAAAATTTGTGAATACCTAGAATGTATACTCATAAGGCATCACTACACATTTTGTTTCCAATTGCAGTTGTGTTTTATCCATTTCTCTCAAGAAAAAACGAGAAAGAAGGACATTATAGTGAAAATTTGTTTAGAGATATGACAGACGTTTTATTATGAGTATGATTACTATTATTATAATTATTTACTTGTGGTTTTTTTTACCAAACAACTACTGAATATTATCTAAGCAGTCCTTCACTCCAAAGACTGTATTCCTTAACAGGTACTATCTAACTTTCTTTTTAAATTCATTTGTTTTGCTAATCTCTTTAATCTCTTTCGGCAAAATGTTGTACAGTTTTCTTTTTTGATTGAAAATGCTGTTTGGGGTTTTGTGTTTATTCCTTCCTGGTAAATGTAATTTCAGTCTCTGTCTTGTTCAATGGTCATGGATAGGGCAGTTTGTGGAGTAGTTCTCGAGGTTATTTTTGATGTGCATAAGTGATTAGTAAATGTACTTACATGGTGTGGTTAAAATCACCAATATTTCGAATAGATGTTTACAATGAGCCCTTTTTCTGTTTATTATACTCATTATTATTGCCTTTATCCGTAGTTTGAAGCTGCGTTGTTATTTCGTGCATTTATCCCCAGACAATGATTCTACTTGAGTTTACGTAGGCATAGTGGGTAACTAAAAGACACTGGCTCTTATACATTGATTGCAGGACTCCAAGGGCATAAAGTGCAGACGACAACCTGTCTACAAATGCCTTGTGTGTTCACACCATTTCAGCTGAGAATCAGTATTGATTCTCCGGAATTTAAAGTTTATTACAGACTCAGCGTAGGGATCATCTATATTTAATTTAACTGTGTATTTTCCATATTCAAGCTCAAATTCGTGAGATTAGTTTTCTTTACTTTCAGTGTAATTTTAATCCATATTGACCAATGGTAAACATCTTCTAGGGTTTAATTTGATTCCTCTGCAAGGAGTTCAGTTGTTTTCTCAGTGACTATAATATTGCTGCCATCAATAAAGAAGATTTTTCCCTGCACTAACACTATTACGAAAGTCATTTATGTATGTCAGGAACAATATTGATCCTAATACGCTAGCCTGAGGAAATCCTATATTAGTGTAGATTGGTTCTCATAAGTGTTCCACTAAAAATTTAGCGTTATTTGAGATTTATGTCATTTCTACTCTTTGTACCCTATCTGCTAGATATTATCAGAAGCAGTCATTAGCGATGCCTTTTATTCCTGATTAGTCTAGCTTATTTAGTTGTATGTCAGGTTTATACTGAAATAAGACCCCTGACTTAACGTGCGTGCTCTCTCTCACTCGAGGAATACGGGTGCACCTTCTGGACAGCATCACACAAGCCGCTGTCAACATCTCTCCTTCCATTCCATGTTTCACAGACGCTCTCTTGCGTGCCGGTGGGTAAAGTTAACCATTAAGAGTGTTTTAACAGTGCATGTGGTTTAACAGTGGAAAACGAAATTATTGAGCGGCATGCACAAGTGGTAGGTACCACTTCCCTGTATCTAAAACAACCGGGCAAATACAAGAGCACACTCCATTTACTCTAATAACGCTTCCTCTTGGGTAATTTTAATATTATCTCTATAGCACGACACTGTCTCTTTAAACAACCGACGAATAATGCTTAGAGATGGATAAGAATTTTGAAAGAATAATCTTATTTAAAGAGTGACTAACAGTACAGTCGCTCTGTTCTCTTTTCTCTCCATACTGTATGAAGTAATGTCAACTTAAGCCAAAGCTTACGTTTGGTTTCAAAGAATTGTTTCTCCTCAGAGTAATTAGAATACTGTTAGTACGTTCTCTCATAATCCCTTAATTAGAGGATTCGCTTTCACATATGTTATGAGATCAATTTTGAATTTGCAGGGACTGGGAGTATTTTTGCTGCGAAACCATAATTGGATATTAGTGCTGCTTTTCCGGCGATGCTGCACTGCTGGACCAAATAAAGCTTGGGCGGACTTAGATTAACATATTTATACTGCACTGAAAATTAAATTTTACGGTCTGCCGAACGGCTTAATCGGTTATCCTTCACTCTCACAATTCTGCATTTCACAGGATCTGAAAGCAAGCCTAGAGGACACCGATTCATCTTCAGATGGAATGAGGTACTATAGTAATTTAAGACAGATACATAAAGATGAGTTTGTTCAAAATGAGGAAAACTATCATCTTCTCACAACAATGTAAAAACATACATTTTGGAAATTTATATAAACCGAGGGAGTAAAGAAATATAACAAACTAGGAACATTTAAAATGCCGTTTTTCTAAATTTATAAATATGGAACAAAATAAAGTTTCCCCAATACTCGGATAATCAATTAGAACAGTGTGAAAAATGTACGTGTTTTAGTTATATAAATTACCAATATAACCGTTGTAATGAAAATAATAGGAGTAAATACAGTTATAAGGAAAGCAATATGAAATATTGGGGTTGGACAAAAACATGGAAGTACCAAAAACATAACACATTACCATGCGCAATACAATGTAGGCAAACAGTTGTCATTCCAAACAGCTTCCAATCGTCTCTGAATGAATAAATACAGGTCTTGTATAGTTTTCAAGGTAATTTTAGCATTTTTCCTGCAAAATAATGGCAAGTTCAGATAACGCTGCTGGAGATGGATAGCGATCATACACCATTCTCTCCGAAGTAGACCACACATGCTTAATAATATTGGGATCTGGTGAATGTGGTGGCTTTGGGAGATGCGACAATTCATCCTCATGCTCACAAAACCAGTCCTGGACGATGCGAGCTGTGTGAACAGGGCCCTGTCGTCTTGGAACACACTATCATCATTGGGGAACAAACCCGATCAGCTAAAATGGTCACATAATACTTGGCATTAATTCGACCTTGCAGTGTATCGATGGGGCCCATGGAATAACTTCATATGGCTGCCCAATCAGTGTTACACTCTTGGGACATAAACTCAGGCAAAAGTTGGAAACAGTGTGAAACAAGACTCATCTAACCAGTTGACTTTCTTGCATTACTTCGTAGTCCAGGTGCTATGGGTTCGGGGCCACGTTTACCTGTTACGGACATTTGCTTCATTAAAGTGTGGTTTTGCAGTTCCATCGCGTCTTGCAATTCCCTGCTTATGGAACTCCCTCCGTGTTGTTTTGGTGCTGACAGAGTTCGTGAGCGCGACACTGAGTTCTGAAGTGACTTTTGCGATTACCCTGCTCTTAGTTTTCGTCACAACCCTCTTCAATGACCGCCTGTCATGATCATTAAACACAAACAGCTTCGTCCGCGCTATAGGTTGAGGTATGATGTCCCCCCACTTTCCTTGTATACAATACAAGTCTTCCATACGGCGCCTCTTGAAACATCAAATACTTCTGCTACAGAAGCGCCCACGATACGAGCTCCAATAGTTTTCCCACTTGAGAATTCACTTAACTCCGACGTAATGTACGCACGACTACACAGAACACTGTTCTGAACACGGATGACACTTCTGACGCTTGCAACGCACTGAGGACATTGCAAAGGTGCTGTTTGTGTTCAAATCCAACAGCGCAACCTATAGGCTTGGCTAGCACCTGCATTTATATTGAAACATGCATTTCCAGCTGTGTTTCCATATTATTGTCCAAAGCCTGTATGTTCATGTTCATATGGAAAAGTTACTGAACTTTTCCTATGATCATGTCAAATTTTAAGAAAACATTTTCAGTTTCTAAAAGCAGTTACAAGGTTAACTCATTTCTACATAGATATTAATTATAAAAAATTGTACATTAGTAAACTATTCATCTCAGTATTCCTAAGAATAAAAAAAGCGTGGAAATTATTTTTAGATATAATCCTTTTAGAAGTTCCTTAGGAACAGAAGGAATATGACGAACATTTGGGTAATCCATTGTCCATAGCTAACTTAACACTTTGCCGTCCGCACGTCTCGTACAAATTTATTCGCTTGGCGCCGGCAGCGCTAGTTCAGATTACTTGGCTTGTCGCCGGCCGCTTGTCACCTTTCCGTTGATGACAAGCTTCAAACACATTGACTTTTGCGCGCTTTAATTTTCCTGAAATCCTCTATTTTGCCGTATCGTTCCACAAACTCGAATTTTCTTTTCAAGTAACTTCTCTGCAAGTTCTACGCTGTTATAGTAATCATCCATACAGAGGTGATGCCACATTCCATCACAAGGTGTCAATAGTTCCATCACTGTTTTTGCTAAAGGCTGTCCAGCGCCGGAATATATCTTGAATGAGGAAATGTATCCCGTACTCGAATCACACAGTATCCGAATGAGTATGCCGTATTTCGTAATTTTCGACGGATTGTAAACTTTAAAATTTAACCGTTCACGCCACGGTATCAGTCCTTCAGTTTGAGATGTTTTGACTTAGATTAAAGGTTTCTTTAAACTTTTTGGAAAAATAAGTAATTACGAATTGCACTTTGACAAGCCGGTCGGCATTATCCGGTTTATTATTGCTGTCGGGAACATGTAAAAATGATAATATTTGTCTGAATCGGTTGCAGGACATCGTTTTGTGAAATATCGGTGTGTCTAACAACGGATTCGTTGACCAAAACCATCGATCCATACTTTTTTACAATTCCCATAAGGATAGCAAGCCCAAAGCATTTTCTAAGTTCGGGTCCCGTAACGTCGAAAAATTTGACATTTTTTAATCCAGTTTCCTTCTATTGCAATTTTGACTGTAGTACTTGGTTTCGTTGCTAATATATTCAATTAGATCATTGCCAGTATATAATTTTACGATATCCTCGACTCTCTGTGTATCTTTGCGAAATATGTTTGGACCCGGGGATCCTTCAAATTTATTATTGGCCCTCGGTAAATCAAAGTCTGATCACTGTGCGCTGTTCTTCGCCTGATTCAGCCAAATCAGTTGGCAACTGTAGCGTTCGCCGAATTCTTCTTGGTCGTATTTCACTGTCTTCCTACGATTCTGCTTCACTTTCATGTTTTTGATATTCAGTGTCTTCTTCCCAATCGGCCAAGTCGTCCGGAACGTCAGACAAGATGTCCGCGCATTCATCGTAAATAATCCTATTCTCTCTTTCGTCCGCCATGATGAAAGGGCAGAAGTACTTATAAAAACAAAAAACTTGTTGACGTATGTAACTTATTGTTACCTAAACAAAACACCAACAGAATGCAAAAGATACTAAAGTGCTGTGACCGGCCACTGCGCGATACTATGCTGACGACCCCACTGTGGTGTCGCCGGTTGTTGACCGCTATTTCGCGCACGACACCACTGTGGTGTCGCGGGGCGGCATAGTGTTAATTTTAGCAGCCTCTCTTATGATTACATATAATTATGAAGAAGCGCTGTAAAGACAAGAATTCCTATATACAGTGTAGATCAGCCAACTTTCGACAAAACCAAATAACCTTTTTCTTGGACAATAAAGTGTCTGAATTTGAATAAAAATATAATGCTTCAAATTCTCAGATCACAGATGCAATATTTCGAAAGTAAGTTAACTGAAAATAAAATAATATAGTCTAACGTTGCACTTTATAAAGAAACTTCAAAAATTTGGATTGAAAATTGTAATTCACAATAAATAAAAATATGAAGGATATGAATAATGGATGCATTTCTGTTGGTGCTGGTATGGTGGGTGCTTCCATAAACAAGGTAGCCGAAGTGTTTGGTGTTTCAAGAGGCAACCTGTGGAAGATTTATATTGATTACAAGCAAAGCGGAAAAACATTGTACGCTGACTCACAATGCTGACGAAAGAGTGTGTTGAATGAAGTTTCACGTTTCATTACTTCACAGAAGGTGAACTTTTTATCCTCTTACAATGATCTCTTCATCTATGGGACGTTGATCTTTAATCTCTCCTCCTTTCCAAAGTTTCAATTCCCCTCTCACAAAAATCAAAAGGAACAGACAACGACAGAGGCAGGGCCATGTGCACCAAAAGTAGGCTAATATAACTAAGATTAAAACTGTATCAGAGATTGAAACTTCCTGAGACATTAGAAAAGTGAGCAGACAACAAGATTACTTGAAAATCAGTCTTCGATACAAGAACAATTCATCTGCTGGACGAGTAGCTCGCCTTAAAGTCAAGATTCCTTTTATACAGGTTTGTAACATAGGCGATGAAATGAAATGATCGTATGACATTGTTGGCCGGGAGGTCCCATTCTGGTTAGGCCGCCAAGTACAAGTCTTATTTCAATCGGCGCCACACTGGGCGACCTTCGGCCGATGATGAGGATGAAATGGTGATGAGGACAACACAGCACCCAGTCCACGAGCGGATAAAATCTCCAACCCGGCCGGGAATCGAACCCCGGCCCAGTGCATGGGAGGCAAGCACGTTATTACCCAGCTAAGCAGGCGGACATCATTGTCGATATCCAGAGAGTTAATCCGAGTTCCTACTCTCTAAAATGTATTACAGTCCCTCTTTTACTCAACAGTTGTCTCTGAAGAATGCATAGATGTTAGCAAAAACCATAATGCTGGTGTGTATTGACTTAGTTTATTACATAGAGGAGTCTGCAGCTTTTACTTCATGTGCAGTATTTTTGCCACATTATTTACATGAGTTTGTGTCCAATAAACAACTTTCTACACGATTCCTTTAAAACTAGAAGGAGTGACATTGTTTATAGTTGGTATTGGCCTCTTTATTTTGAGCTCTTTATTTAGCTTAGACCAAGTCACTTTAATGAAGACTAAATGATTCGTACGTCAGCTAAGTTACGCTTCGTCGGCAGTTTTCCCGAATTTTTCAAACGCAGCCTCTCCATCTCACTTTCTGCCTTTTAAAGGAATTGCAGAGAAAGTTGATTCTTAGACACAAACTCATGACATGTGGTGTTAAATGAAGCTCAATAGGTTTCGTACGTAGTTCACTCTGGCAGTGATGACACGTTAAACATTAAAATGAAAGAAAATGGTTATATTAACTCGCTGTTTTTTCCGTTATGTTACGATATCAGCCACGTTTTTCTCTTGTTCCCTTTTCATCGGTCCAAAGACTTAACGTCGCACATAATTTAGTATACCACTAGAGTTTCTGAGTGTATATCTGTATCCGAATTGAAAGTAAATTAAACGTTAATTACCACCCAGCTAAGCAGGTGGGCATCATAGCCGATATTCAGAGAGTTAATCCGAGTTCCTACTCTCTAAAATGTATTACAGTCCATCAGAATTGTTTATTGCCAATGTACAATGTCAAAACTTTTTTGTTCTCTCACAGAATTCAAGAAAGGAGTGCATAACAAGATCTGACGTGTTTTAAAGCATTGCCCACTAACTAATCACAGTCATTATGCAGAATAATTTTTCGTGCGTTAACAATTATAAATAAACGAAGAACACACTACTCCAGCGCTGCTTCTATGAAAAAGTCATTAATTATTATTAATTATGCTACATAAAGGAATTTGATCGTTTCCATCTCAGTAATTCTACCCATTTATACGTATTACTGAGCTTTATGTTTGCTATCTGTCTACAAGCATACGTAGCGAGCCACCATACAACGCATGGCGTAGGGTACCTTATACTATTACTATTTTTAATAGTTATTCCCTGTCTTGTTGCACTCGCAAATGAAGCGAGAGGAAAATTACTGTTTATATGCCTCAGTAGCTGAAGGTTTTCACTATCATTATCAAAAATGAATAGAGTGACATGCAGCTGATGTGACTAACACTGATAACAATCAATAATGTCTTGAAAAATGTGGTTGGTGATCATACTTATTCAAGACTTTTTCGTTTTTGGATATAACATTTATTGAGTAGAAAATAAAGGTTTAAGATAAGTGTCGAATATATATTGCTTCTGTTACTTGAGTTCTATGTTATAAATGTGCTCTTATGAACGAATGAGACCTTGCTATTACCGAATAAACCTAGAATATTCTTACATCACACATGTACCCACATGTAATTACACATGTATTCACATGTAATTATTAAGCTCATTATAGTAGAGTTACGTTTCTTGCAACGAGGTGTTTATGATACTTAAAGGAAATTGATCGCTTCCATCTCCGTAATTCCAGTCATTTATATATATTACTAAGCACGATTTTGCAACGTTATAATAGAGTCAAGCGCGACTAAAAACAAATTACCTGCCACTGATTAATTCATATGATCCTACAAGTAACATGCTAATTCAGTTATGTGATTAATATGGACTTTCTAAAACGAGGGAAAATCATGTTTTTATCTATACAGATTTAATTTCTTCTAGTTAGTAATTTTAGGAATTCATTTTCATTAGGCCTTCTAATAGAGAGATTTCATGTACTTCAGGAAAAGTATTTATTTGAACTTACAATTGCAGTTTCAAAATTATTTATATTAATTGTGTTGCTAACCACTTACAGTGTAAACAGGATGAGTGATTCTACGACAGATGGAGAGAGCGTCGTTCTACAGCATCTTTATCAAATACCAGAATATGAATACCATAAACGTTGACAGCACGCTCGTAAAAAACAAAAAGTACCTCCAATCTGAACCACCAAGACCAAAAAATCGGAATCACCGTGCTTATAGGCGCAGGAAGCTTGAAATAATTCCGAAAATTAGCAAATTATCCAGTGTTACGAAGTTTATAAACAAATTAGTTGCTATCGGTTCTGTTGATAACAGATGAAAGGTTATTATACATAGCGAGAGAGAAACAGTCCCTTCTGAAGGTTATCTAAAAATATTTGCCGTTCCTGGTATGGCAGCTAATATAAAAACAGCTGCTGTTGAAACTGGAAAGAAATGTCTTACTAAGTCGAATGTCGCCCACTGCTAACATATGCTGTAACTATGGGTACGGTACCACAAATTTTCCAAGAGACGTGAGGTGTTCCAAATTTATAAGCTTACTATGAGTCTAGGGGAATAAAAATTAAAGCGTGCACTGAGCTCTCTTGGAATAAATGCTACATTCACGATGCTCTTCTTGTGTCCAAATAACTACGAGTATTAATACCAATTACACGTTACGATGCGTGTTAATTACAGGTAATGCTTTTTTTCTTTTTTTTTTTTTGGTTATAAACGTCTAAAGCAGTCGGTAAACGCTGTTCCGGAATCGTATACAATTTTTTTATGTTGTAGTCACACAATCACTAACAAAATGCCTGCGATAATCTGACGCGTTATGTAGGTAAATATTTTTGGCTGGAGCATCTTACGGGAGCCAAAGCGAACATTAACTGGCGTACGCAGTTCGTTCGTATCGATAGCTTTCCGTTGTTACGACTTCTCACTCGGTATGATTTTCCTTGCCGTGAGTGTAATTCTGTCTTCTCCTCTTGCAACATATTATTGCCCCCACGGATCTCGCATCCTCAGCTTGAGAGGAATTCACAGTAACATGTGAACCTGCAACTTTTGCTGCACATTTTTAATTAATAAATTAGACAATATATTGTAGAAACCCAAGGAAAGGAAGTGTACTGAGATAAGAATTCCATTACAGGTAACACCAAAGCTCTTATTAGTCTCAGCATTTCGAATCTCTAATAGAGCTTAAAAGATGCTACAACGTGCTGAATATGCTTCAAAACTGTACTGAAATTGCTCTTCCAATATTGTAGCTCTGAAGATTTAACACACGTCTGTTTTTTCTCCGGTACAAATAGTGATCCAAAGGCATTTGCATTGTCTCGTAAGTTCTAAGCCATCCCGTCGCGTTCGACAAGGATTTATGCAGTCCAGAAACCCACAGCGTATTTTCTGTAATTTTTAATTTTGTAATGTAAATAGTTCCGATATTAGTCAATTGCGGCTATTCTGTAGAGCATAAATTTCGAGCCTGTTGCTATACAGAAAAGTAGCATTCATCAGAAAAGTTGCAGATTAGGTACTCTGGTAGAAACGGCCTCCGAAGAGATAACCCGTTCCCGTCTTTAAAGTTGTCAACCAATTCTGCAGCATGTTCTGCTGTAAACGTAGAAACATTAACAGAAACAAATGTGTACCTTCATTCTTTTCTGGTTTCACAAACAGCATCCCTTGTTTGTCCAAAATTCTGAACTGACGAAGAACACACTCACAGTAATTTACTGTAACAAAGACAGTCAGCTGTTGCGAGAGAAATGATAGTTACGGATTTTGCTAACAATTTCCGCTATTCATTTATTATGTGATGCTTTTCGCTAATTTTCTCAGGAACGTTAGCGCCACTGAAGGCGATAATGAGCAATGTAACTGCTGAATAATATAAGAACAATACAAAGCAGATATAAAGGAAATAAAAGGGTAGAATACCGACTAAATAGTGACAGGACGCTATTGTTAGGCTTCTACAGACATGTTAGTTTGATTAACAAATTAACAAGTTTTCATCTTACAAAGCATATTTCACTGCAGTTGTTTCGCACAGCGTAGAACGCAACAAGTGACTGTTTCACATGACTTACATTTAGCACATGGCAAATACAAATAAGTAATGCCGGTAGAGTAGACAGCATATGCGAACACTAAACTATCAAGGCCCTAAGTCACACCTTTAATCCATAATGGTTCCACAATTTTCTGCTTACTGGAAATGGCTAGGAACAGTACGCGACGACCCCATCACCTTAATTCTAATCGAAAGAAACAGTACTTGTTTCTGGCCTTATGCAGAATATTTTCAAACATCGTTTGTCCAATATGCCAAAACCATTAGTTCATCAAATTAAAATGCTTTCAGAAATCAACACTTTTCCGTCTCATCTCATTTGCCCGAAAGTATGACTGACTCTTGCCCGTAGCCCATCCATCTCACATATTATATTTTACTCGCAGCTGTAAAGAAGTTGCTGTTGATAGGTAACCTAGCGTCAGGATCTACATTAACTTTCTGAATCAAGCTAACGAAGTGAGTGAATGATTTAAGAACTGTTCAAAAGGCATTCCAAAAGTGAAAAACTGTCGCCAGAGGCAGAGACGGTAGAATTCCGCGGACTGTACCTGAAGTGTGAGCAGCAACAGGACATTTAAGGCGAGGAGTGACAGCGCGCAGCCGCCCGCGAACGTCTGTAGACCTGCGGCCCGCCAGCAGCCAGACCCTGCAACGCACGCGCCCAGCGCTGCCGAGCGACTGGCAACGGGGACTGG
Organism: Schistocerca nitens; assembly: GCF_023898315.1. Classification (NCBI taxonomy): domain Eukaryota; kingdom Metazoa; phylum Arthropoda; class Insecta; order Orthoptera; family Acrididae; genus Schistocerca; species Schistocerca nitens. The sequence goes on from NC_064616.1 coordinate 466,467,933, forward strand.
CAGCAGCGGCGTCGGCCGTTCCGCAGGCGCATGAGTAGCGCCGGGGCCACCCCTACTGCTCCTCCTGGAGGGGGATGAAGGGCTGACAGCCTACTGTCTTAGCAACCGCAGACTCGAAGGCGCATTGAGAAAACGAGACCACCGGCCTGAGAGGCAACGTCCGTTACGGTAAGGTCGGGCAGTGTCAGGTAGCAGACTGTAACGGACAAGAACTGTTGCTAAACTCGGGCACTAGTAACAGCACCTGTGGCGCCACTGAAGTGTGAATTACATGGAGCAAGACCAGTCACACGTTACTGAATAGTAAAAAAAACCACTGCATTTCGGAGAGGCAACGAGTTCTATGTTCCTGTTAGACGAACAGGGCAAATGTCTAACCTGTTTTCCCAGAAACTTCATTCTGTGGAAGAGGAGCCAAAATAAACGAACACATGTCTCCGCTTAACCATAGATACTCGCAAATTGAAGGTGGAGGGGCAGAAAGGAAAGGAACTGATGATAGCAGTGCATCGGGACTTCGTGACAGGACGCTATTGTTAGGTTTCTTCAGCAGCGACGAGTGGAAACGTGTGGTGGACAAGGACTTGAATCCAGGATCTACATCTACATCTACATCTACATTCATACTCCGCAAGCCACCCAACGGTGTGTGGCGGAGGGCACTTTACGTGCCACTGTCATTACCTCCCTTTCCTGTTCCAGTCGCGTATGGTTCGCGGGAAGAACGACTGTCTGAAAGCCTCCGTGCGCACTCTAATCTCTCTAATTTTACATTCGTGATCTCCTCGGGAGGTATAAGTAGGGGGAAGCAATATACTCGATACCTCATCCAGAAACGCACCCTCTCGAAACCTGGCGAGCAAGCTACACCGCGATGCAGAGCGCCTCTCTTCCAGAGTCTGCCACTTGAGTTTGCTAAACATCTCCGTAACGCTATCACGGTTACCAAATAACCCTGTGACGAAACGCGCCGCTCTTCTTTGGATCTTCTCTATCTCCTCCGTCAACCCGATCTGGTACGGATCCCACACTGATGAGCAATACTCAAGTATAGGTCGAACGAGTGTTTTGTAAGCCACCTCCTTTGTTGATGGACTACATTTTCTAAGCACTCTCCCAATGAATCTCAACCTGGCACCCGCCTTACCAACAATTAACTTTATATGATCATTCCACTTCAAATCGTTCCGCACGCATACTCCCAGATATTTTACAGAAGTAACTGCTACCAGTGTTTGTTCCGCTATCATATAATCATACAATAAAGGATCCTTCTTTCTATGTATTCGCAATACATTACATTTGTCTATGTTAAGGGACAGTTGCCACTCCCTGCACCAAGTGCCTATCCGCTGCAGATCTTCCTGCATTTCGCTACAATTTTCTAATGCTGCAACTTCTCTGTATACTACAGCATCATCCGCGAAAAGCCGCATGGAACTTCCGACACTATCTACTAGGTCTACTAGGCAGTTTGCGTTACTAACTGCGCTATCTGGACACAACGTTCATCATAAATGCACGGACTGTCTCAGCAAGCTCCCCGACCGCCCCCCATTTCCACCAAGCGCCACCTATCTGCAGTCCCTGTCCATGCCTTCCATGCTCGTTAATTTTAGATTCCCGCTGGAGTTCGAACGATATTGTGCATCCGCAGCATAGCCTTCAGTGCGGATGCTGAATATCGTTCGACCTCCAACGGGAATCTAAAACTAGCTAGCATGGAGGGCATGGATAGGGACTGCAGATAGGTGGCGCTTGGTGGAAATGTGGGTCGGCCAGGGAGCGTGCTGAGATATTCTGCATGTTTTCGACAGGGACTGTGTCCAGGTGAATCAGTGGTTAAGGCAACTGTCAAAAAAGTAGGCGATCCCGCGTTCGAGTCCCGGTCCAGCACACATTTTCGCTAGTCGCTGCCGATTCCACATAAAGTCCCGATGCAGCTAATATCATCATCAGGTCCTTTCCTCTCCTTTTTCTCGATCCACCTTCAATTTACTTAATATTTAGCACAGCTCCGGGTTCCTCATTAATATAACATAGATACTCGCGGGTGAAAGTTTTCGAGGCGCTTTATGTGCCTTTTAGCAAGAGAGAAGTTCTACTGAAGCTCTGGCTCAGTGGCTAGCGTCGCGACTTCACACTCTTACGACCCTTATTCGAAACCCAATTATGGTTTTTATTTTTGTTTTTCATTTATCTACACATGTCCGTAGAAGGTTATCACACGAATGTTTTCCAATGTAAACTGAATCAACGTCCTACTTCATCTACTAATTGTATGTCTGGAGAATGAATTTAAAAAGAAAGATAAACAATAAAAGAATGAGAAAATCGTTTGAAATTGTTATCGGTCAAATTCCTGTAGTCTATATTGATTCGTAATCTGTTGCAAGCGCCAGTTTTCGGTAAAGTGATCCGTTATGCGTGGTCTGCTGCGAAATTATTGCCAATGCGTAAAAATCTTCAGCTATGTTAACGACGTTTCTTTCGCGAATGAGATACACACGAAAAAGTGCCGCTGCCTTCACGTGATGCTCATGGTACTCTGAGTTTCCATGTTTTGAACGTTCCTACGATCGGTATCACCCAAGGGAATGCACCAAATCTTCCGGTAGAATAAACATAACAATAAAATATCTGAATTAATGTAAGAACTGATACACTACGTGATCTAAAGTATCCGGACACCCTCAAAACCATACTTTTTTCATATTAGGTGTATTGTGCTGCCACCTATTGCCAGGTACTCCATAACAGCAATCTGATCAGTCATTATACATCCTGAGAGAGCAGAATTGGGCGCTCCGCGTAACTCACGAACTTAGAACGTGGTCAGGTCAGTGGGTGTCACTTGTGTCATATGTCTGTACAGGAGATTTCCACACTCGTAAACATCCCTAGGTCCACTGTTTCCGATGTGATGGTGAAGTGGAAACGTGTAGGGACTCGTACAGCACGAAAGCATACAGGCCGACCTGGTCTGTTGACTGACGGAGACTGCCGACAGTTGAAGAGGGTCGTAACGTGTAACAGGCAGACATCCATGCAGACCAACATACTGGAATTCCGGACAGCATCAGGATCCACTGCAAGTACTATGACAGTTAGGCGGGAGGTAAGAAAACTTGGATTTCATGGTCGAGCGGCTGCTCATAATCCACACATCTCGCCAATAAACGCCAAACGACGCCTCGTTTGGTGTAAGGAGTGTAAACATTAGACGATTGAACAGTGGAAAAACGTTGTATGGAGTGACGAATCACGGTATACAGTGTGGTGATCCGATGGCATGGTGTGGGTATGGCGAACGCCCGGAAAATGTCATCTGCCAGCGTTTGTACTGCCAACAGTAAAATTCGGAGGCGATAGTGTTATGGAGTGGTCGTGTTTTTCATGGAAGGGCTTGCACCCGTTGTTGTTTTGTGTGGCACTATCACAGCACAGGCCTACATTGGTGTTTTAAGCACCTTCTTGCTTCCCACTGTTGAAGAGCAATTCGGGGATGGCGTTTGCATCTTTCAACACAATCGAGCACTTGTTCACAATGCACGGCCTGTGACGGAGCGGTTACACGATAATAACATCCCTGTAATGGACTGGGCTACACAGAGTCCTGACCTGAATCCTATAGAACACCTCTGGGATGATTTGCAACGCCGGCCAGTGTAGCCGAGCGGTTCTAGGCGCTTCAGTCTGGAACCGCGCGACCGCTACGGTCGCAGGTTCGAACCCTGTCTCGGGCATGGATGTGTGTGATGTCCTGTGATGTAGGCCGCGTGTGGACTGCGGCTCGGCCTGTCTCGGCTTTACTCTTTCCTTCGAGGAAGTACTAGGTACAGCGCGACATTTCCTTCAGTATTGCGGTGTTGTATTGTTCGGACGGCACAACTCTCTTCGGTGCAAGAAAATCGTCTTGTAAGCGCTGTTTACCCTTTCACTATTTGTTCCTGGTACTAAGGACGTTCATAAGTCAAATGGCTATTTGCACAAAAAACAGGCAGTCCAGCGATCTATCATCATAAGGCTTTAACAATGAATGAGAATGACAGAAGAGAGGGCTGGCAATTCTCAATATATATTATGAAATTTCATAAGCGATAGGACTGCAAATTTGCTCTGAAACGATATTACAGTGCCACGTAGAGAGAATTTAAAAATTTTGTCGACGATGATACAGCAACAAGTTACAAGGATCGACAGAGAGGATTCATTGTTCAGTGCATCAAGAAGCACTTTGTGCTAAATTTGAAGCCATGTGGCACATGAAGAAATTGGTGGTACGAGTATTAAAATTTCTGAAGTCGTACGTGCTATTCCACAGTCGCTTGCAACCGCTTTCGTTGGAAATGAACAAAGAGTATGGTGACTTTATATATTGCTGCAAAGTACTTGGTTAAGTTGCGAGGTGCCGGGGCTAGCAGTGTATTTATCACTAAATTCTACTAGAATCCACATATGTAAATCATGCTCTAAGCCCCCCCTATTCTAACTCCGACTTTTGCTGTTGCACAAGGATAAAAAAAAATACGCGAACTGACTCTAATCGACCCTGCCAGTGGAGTAGCAGAGAGTTTGGCACCTGCAATAATTTAATTTTATAAATAAGTTAAATAAACAAAGGTTTCATTAGCATAGTGAGGAATGATAGGGTTGCTCTATCGATTAACAGAATGAAAGTTCTGTCCAAAATAACAATATGATTTATTAAGACTAAACACTGAATAGTAAAAGAAACACAGGAAATATAATACATCAAATTGGCTCAAATTTGGAGATTCATACAAACACTGTAAAGGTGAAGTTGTCCCTAAACTAGATCGTGAGGTTTAAGACGAGGTGGTATGTGGAGCCAATTCCTTTCCACTCAAATCTCAAGAGAGACACACAGCTAACCCAACAGTAATTGCTGCTACTCGAAACAGAACAAAGTTAGAAAAGGATGAACAGGCGCGCTCTGCTGAGCTCTGATTGTCACCTAGGAAAATCCCTATCTGCCGGTGCTGCGGACGTACATTACCAAACGGTCTTCTTATCTCCCAGAACACGATCTGGCGTACCGCAGGCGAGGGCTGGTTGCTTCGACGTCCTCGACCGAAAGGCGACTGCCGACTCCCCACAAGAGCACCCGTACAGGCCGAACACAGAACATTTCCGCCCCCACGACAGTGGCCGAGGTTAAACGTTCCAATCAGCAACTCGAAAACCGGCGGAAATTCCATTCCATTGCCAGAGCACTACCATTCCACCAATGGAGATTCTTGGCGCCAATTTCTGTGCTGATTTTGCTACGTCACGGCGCTATGCTCTGAGCAAACCAATCACCGTTACTATTTTGCAGAAAGTGCGGGAATTTTCCCGCCACAACTGCCAGGGTACACAAGTCATTCCCACGCCTCGCTGGTAGCCCGCCAGAAAGTGTTTTCGCTAAGTTTCTCCGAAGTAACGGAACCTCTAGCCCAGCCGCTACTTCACACCCCAGCGGGCGTGTCTCTTGACAATGTCGGCGTCTGCAAAGCATTCACTCGACTGCCTCACACACGTCGGCTTAACCCGCCTGTCACCGGACCACCCGGGTGACGAGAGACGCTGCGTGGGAAGTCCGTGTGTGAAGGAATAGCAGCCCTCCACCGCATGCAAATAGAGAGGAGAGTCGAAAGATAGAAATATGAGAGGGGGCTCATGCCACCTCTCAAAGTCAGGAGAAGTGCTTGGAATTTTTTTTTTATTTAAAAGTCGTTATTGTTGAATTTATGAAGGAAAAATGAGCTCAGGAACGAAAATTATAACATCCAGAATGGATTGCAGACGTTGCATTTTAAGTGGACGTGACGGCACACTGCCCACAGTAAGGCATTTCAAGCTGAGAAACAACTTCTTTCTCATTTGACGGTGATGCATTTTTAAAAAATCGCTTATAGGAGGGACACATCCTGACCTCCAATTCAGTACCCTAAGTTCACTGCCGTTAAATGAAACGTGAGGTTTGAAGAATTCGTTGTGGCCTTGAAAGAATTACAGGGATATTTTCCTAAACGTTTTCACAGCACTGTCAGTCTTACACAGTTTTCGAGCTGTTTTCGAGACCGTTTGCCGTTTCAGATCAATGTGCCCATGTGCATGTGTAGATGTAATTCGTTGACCAGAAAAGTAACTCCCCTTTTAATGACAAATCCTTTTACCTTAAAACTGTCCAGGAGATCTACGTTGATTTCTTCAGGCAGAGTTTCCAAGTCTCCATAACGAGATTGCAAAAATGCTACAATATTTCAATCGACAGATTTGTGTGAAAAACCGTTTTTAGATTATAAAATTAAATAAGTCACAATTACATCGCAACCTAAGTGACAAAATCTGTGAAACTGTCTGCGTTTATCCGTATGCCAACAGTATGTAACATAAAACTTGTGTCTTCGGGGCGCAAAAAATAATTAAATAATACCGAAAATTTGTTTTGTTTGTGATATGTGTTGTTGCGAAATGTGAAACATAAAACCAAGATGTTTGCAGTCCAGCTTAGTTGCCATTTAAAGGGACTGCTTTCGTAATTTCCCGCTCTCTCCCCTGAACGTGCTCAGGCAGCATGGCGTGGAATTTGGTGGAAGTGTGCAGCGAGACTGAGCACTATGGCACTAGTGCCAGAGCGTGGCTTGTGAGCCAAAATCTTGGCTGGCGCTGATCTACATGCAATGCTACAAGGCAATTAAATGATCTGTGACCGTAATGTGCTGTAGTTCTTTTGTTTTTTGAGGGTTGGTAACACTGATTAGTAATAGTAGGACAAAGTTCGTATCACCCCATGTTGCATTGTTGCCAAATTTATTCGAGATGGCGGTGATAGATATGGCAATGTCGCAATGATGTCATGGCAAAATAGTCCAATGGGGCTACCTCCACTATCCTAACCCCCTCCCTGCCCCCCTCCCAACCCCGAGAAACTGGCAGGAAGTTCAAATTCCAGCAGGACAATGCAACACAAAATGGCTACCTCCACTACCCTAAGAAAATGGCAGGGAAAATAGGTCACTTCGGCTACCTCCATTAACATAAGTCATCCAACCACCACCTCCACATAGGAATTGGTGGGGAAAGGTCTCATCCTATGCTGAGCTACTGGATAGGATGGATGTAAGTTTTTATTTTGCATGCACTGTTTATGTAAACAATTTGACGCTGTAGCTCCATCCAGTGTGTTCACCATGAGGTCTGAAGTCCAACTGACCTAATACACAGTACTGCCACCAGAAGGCACTGTCGTCCCTCCTGTGATATAATCCAAGATGGCAGTCTGGGATGGGGAAATTGGTGGGTAAAGGCCTCAGCCTTTTCTGGGCTGCTGGTGAGAAAAAGGAGTGTACTTTATTTATTTTGGAATAATTTATTTAGCGATGGATTTCTCGTATTTTATTTCTTGCACTGATACAAAACACTCGCTCTGACGTACTTGGGGTCACAATACATGCCCTACATACCTGCAAACTACTCGCAAATCACCGAAATAATGCAGTACACTAATGTACAGACACGAAAACAACTCGTAAATTGTAAAAATAATACATGTGTAATGCTCTGCTAACATGCTTACTAATTGTAAATTGTCGAAATAATGCGTTGAACAGCCTACAGACCTACAAACTAGTCGTAAATCACCGAAATAATGCAGTTCACTGATGTACAGATACGCTCACTAATTATAAACTGTCGAAATAATGCATACAATTTATTTAGGGATGGATGTCACGTAGTTTATTTATTACACAGATACAAAACACTCACCCTAGCGTGCTAGAGGTCGCACTAAATAGTCTACAGACCTGAAAACTACTTGTAAACCACCGAAATAATGCAGTACACTGATGTGCAGAGACGCAAATAACTCGTAAATTGTCAAAATAATGTATGTAAAAGGCTCTGCAAACGCGCTTGCTAACCGTCAACTGTCGAAATCATGCACTGCACACCCTGTACACCTATTCACAAAATAATTCAACGTACACAAAAACAACTTGTCAATTGTCAAAAGAAAATGCATGTGTAACGCTATGCAAACACACTCACAACACTTAAATAGCCGAAAATAATGCAGTGCACAATCACTCATTGCACGTCAAAAAACACTTTCGAACTATCATCAACTGTGATGTATCAGGGAACTGCCCCCCCCCCCCCCTACAGATCTCCAAGGTGCACACGCTGGGCGGTGTGCTCACGTCAGTCTCATACACAAGACACCTCTGGGCCACGCATGCATTTTTACCATTGTTGGCATAATACCTCTTTACCTGTGGATATTGACATCACAGGTCGCACTATAGAAATCTGCTCCAATGCTTCCCAGAATAGCACAGGGTGCATTGTTCCTAGCAATCCTAATGGGACATGCTAGCTGAGTCTAGCCATGCACGTGTTTACCTGCCCAGCATGGCTGACTCATCGCTGCAAAATGTTAGTGTAGCAACTCACCATCACAGGCACATCGAAAAGGTTCTCAGTGTTATACTGACATCACATGGCTATGTAAATAAGAGCCGCGTCGACCTCTCGGAAATTCTAAAGTGTCACAGAAATAGTTAATGGTCGCTTTTGTAGGAGCTTTCGTGATGTCTCAGCTTGTCTGCATGGAAATTCTTGTCCTAACAGAAGCTGTTTACGAAAATAGTCCAAAATAATTCCGAATGCATTCCTCCTGATGGTCCTAATGTGGCACCCCATCCATCACGTGTTACCCTTCCTGAAAATCGTTAAGTCCTGGTTTTAACAAACATCTCCAAAACACAAATGTTCTTATCGCTATGTAGAGCATCCTATGCAGTGTAAGTGTGCAGACGTTTTCAGACGTACTAATGGTGACTGTGTGTTTAAAATGGCTCAAAGAACACACACTGATGACGCTATGAGGGGTAGAATACCAGGGCGACTGGAGGCTGGTCAAACACAGCAGGTCGTAGCACGGACCCTCCATGTGCCACAATGTGTGATCTCAAGATTATGGCAACGATTCCAGCAGACAGGAAACATGTGCAGGCGCTACAGTACGGGACGTCCACAGTGTACAACACCACAACAAGACTGACATCTCACCATCAGTGCCCGCAGACGACCATGGAGTACTGCAGGTAGCCTTGCTCAGGACCTTACCGCAGCCACTGGAACAATTGTCTCCAGACACACAGTCTACAGACGACTGAACAGACATGGTTTATTCGCCTGGAGACCTGCAAGGTGCATTCCACTGACCCTTGGTCACAGGAGAGCCCATAAAACCTGGTGTCAAGAACACACTACAAGGTCATTGGGACTGTGGTCCCAGGTTATATTCATGGATGAGTCCAGGTATAGTCTGAATAGTGATTCTCGCCGGGTTTTCATCTGGCATGAACCAGGAACCAGATACCAACCCCTTAATGTCCTTGAAAGGGACCTGTATGGAGGTCGTGGTTTGATGGTGTGGGGCGGGACTATGATTGGTACACATACACCCCTGCATGTTTATGACAGAGGAACTGTAGCAGATCATGTGTATTGGGGCGTCATTTTGCACCAGTATGTCCACCTTTTCAGGGGTGCAGTGGGTCCCACCTTCCTCCTGATGGATGATAACGCATGGCCCCACCAAGCTGCCATCATGGAGGAGTACCTTGAAACAGAAGATATCAGACGAATGGAGTGGCCTGCCTGTTCTCCAGACCTAAACCCCATCGAGCACGTCTGGGATGCTCTTGGTCGACGTATCGCTGCACATCTTTACACCCCTAGGACTCTTCAGGAGCTCCAACAGACACTGGTACCAGAATGGGAGATTATATCCCAGCAGCTGCTCGACCACCTGATCCAGAGTATGCCAACCTGTTGTGCGGCCTGTGTGCGTGTGCATGGTAGTCATTTCCCATACTGATGTCGGGGTACATGCGCAGGAAAGTGGCATTTTGTAGCACATGTGTTTCGGGACGGTTTTCTCAACGTATCACCAATACCGTGGACTTACAGATCTGTGCCTATGCTATTAGCGCCAGTTTTGTTTATTGCCACGTTGTGTGGCACCAGATTCTGCAATTATCCTTAATTTATGAGCATCAGTGCAGAAGGGAGAGAAGACTACCTATGGCAACACCGAAAATTTGTTCAAAATATTCACTGTGGAATAAAAAGTAAGTTGAGTAAATGGAACTATGAGACAGCTCTGTTATAGCGGTTTTGAACTTACTGCCGATGAGTGACAACAGATCTATAACACATACCCTAATGGGAAGTGAGATGATATCGAAACTTAACTAAAAATTTCGACTGCGCCGATATTGCTCACAAAAGCACGTGCTGGTAGACCTTCTTTGTGAATTTTTGGAAGACCATATGACCTGGATGGATCAGACCTATGAGGTTTCAACCTTTCCACAACTGCTTGGGAAAGAAAGGAATTCAACAACGTTAACTTTCTCTTTCTGTTCTCCCTGTAGGGTCTTTATCAAACTTCTGGAACGTTCGCTCACTCAAAAGTCTGTAAACCTTCGGGTCATAGACTGGCTGCAAAACTTTCGGTCATAGACTGGCACCAGTAGCATGCCGATTCCAATATCTGCTGGAAGGACCACCGTTTGATGATCTTCTCGCAGCTTGCGTAGTTCGGCTCTTTCCACGGAGGAAATATTACTATACTGAGGAGGAACTTTCGTAAGTGCACAACATGTTTCACGCCTTACGTCTTTTACTGCGTCAGTGGGGAGCTTTAAGGAGGAAGAAACGTGACCACCCACAACATCAAGAGGAAAAGGAGCTTTTCAATTCCATGGCGTTCCTCTCATATGTCGGTAGTATTAAGACTAAATTAGGCAGAAGTCGCTGAGAAATCTCTGAAGGGATTGTGAGAGTTGGACCTAAAACTGTATTTACGTTCTCGCAGGTTACTGTCATGGTGACTGAGGAGGTCAGAAGCGGCAATGGCGGCAATCTGGAGGCTGGAAATGTTGCGGGTAAACCTGCACCACTGTAAAGGGGAAACTGCCGCCTTTAGTCGCCTTCTGGGAATACAGGAGGTGGACGTGGCCCTGGTCTAGGAAACCTGTTTACATAAATGGGACATATCAGACCTCGGAAGAACTAGAGGTAAGCTAATTCGTGTTAGAAACCTAAAATCCCAGGAACATTCATTTCTGTTAAGAATAGAATTTCGTTCATGCTGGTGGCGAATTTCTGTTCCAGGGACTTAGTGATCATCGGGAAGAAACATCGTGAATATGGAAACACAAGGGATTTATAATGGTTCTTACATACGTGTCACCTGTCAGAGTCGTATCTAGACGTATCAGGTGTCCCATATCACTTCAACTGCATACACCACACACCATTACAGAGCCTCTTGTTGTTGACGGGTGTAAGTGAGGTGTAAAGCTTTGTGTCGTGCAGTCATCAAGGGTACACAAGTGATGCTTCGGCTCCGAAAGCCCATATCGATGATGTTTCGTTGAATGGTTCGCACGCTGACATTTGTTGATGGCCCAGCACTGAAATCTAAAGCTATTTGCGGAAGGGTTGCACTTCTGTCACGTTGAAAGATTCTTTTCGGTCGTCGTAGGTCCCGTTCTTGCAGGATCTTTTTCCGGCCGCAGCGATGTCGGAGATCTGATGTTTTACCGCATTCCTGATCTTCACGGTACACTCGTGAAATGGTCGTAGGGGAAAATCCCCACTTCATTGCTACCTCGCAGAAGCTGTGCCATCGCTCGTGCGCCCACCATAACACCACGTTCAAACTCACTTAAATGTTTGATAACCTGGCATTGTAGTATCAGTAACCGATCTAACAGCTGCGCCAGACACTTTTTGTCTTATATAGGCGTTGCCGACCGCAGAACCGTATTGTGCCTGGTTACATGTATCCGTATTTGAATAAGCATGCCTATACCAATTTTTTTACGCTTTAGTGTATATTCCGTACGGATTCTTTTAATTTTCTCTTTGAGATGTTGTCAAGGAAACTTGATCACCTCTGATGGCTTCTCGGTGCTTCAGCCAACCAGCACACTGGCGATTAAAAGTACAAAAATGGTTCAAATGGCTCTCAGCACTATGGGACTTAACATCTGAGGTCATCAGTCCCCTAGAACTTAGAACTACTTAAACCTAAATAACCTAAGGACATCACACACATCCATGCCCGAGGCAAGATTCGAACCTGCGACCGTAGCGGTCGCGTTCGTTCCAGACTGAAGCGCCTAGAACGGCTCAGCCACCGCAGCCGGCAAACGTTTGATAAGCCAGTACACAGGTAGCACATGTGCAGAAGACTCTGAGTGTAAGAAAAATACCAGGAATCGGGTGCACAGGATATTACAAAGTCAATTATTTTCAACAGAAAATATAAACTGGATACTATTGGAAAAAGTATATGGCGTAGCATGGGAAACTATTAAAATTGTTAAAACTCTCTGAAAAATTAAAAGAAGAGGGACCCATAAAGTATCAAGCCGTAAGAAGGTCCAAATATGCGGGGAGAGACGAAGAAGGAGGCAACGCACCAACAAGTAAACAGTCCAAGCTATCAATTCATATAACAAGATTAGCTAAGACCGATTTATGTTTCAGTTCAACTTGGGTGTTGAGAGTATGACTAGCAGACTGACTTAACGTATGGTTAATTTCCAGTTCTTCTAGAACATTAACAATATTGCCCTTACGTTCTCCTTACAACACTGGAAGGTTGGATGACATATAGGTTAACAGAGTGAGTTGTCTCAGAAAAATGGGTATCCAAAGCTGAGTTAGATCCCAAGCCACATGAATGTTCCCTAAAGATGACTTCAATTTTTCTGCCCGTCTAGCCGATATATTTGTACAGACCATCGTCACATTTAAGTCTGTAATCTGTAAATCCCTGGAGACTTGAAAAGATCACCCTATATTTTTTCACTATATCTGAACCTCTGCCCGTTATTCCTGGAAATGAAACATGCTGGGACAATCTTGAGAGTCGAAAGCTGTTTGCCAAAACAACTTAAAATCCTATCAAAGTACGGAACTCTATGATATGAAACCGTCTTAGGGGTACATTTACCTAACGGAAGCAAAGAAATTACGCCCTTTTACTAGTCTAAGGGTGGATTTGAAGAACCTTTAATATTCTTAAGAATGCTTCTATTAATATTCTGCATTAAATCACAGTGGTATATATTAGAAAATGCTACAAACTGGATCAACCTGTATTTCAGGTTGAGTGCTTCCTCCGACAGTGGGTTGATAGGCAACCTCCAGAGCATAGCACGAAAAGCAGCCTGTTTTTAATGGAAAGGATGACTGGACGAACTACACTACTGGCCATTAAAATTGCTACACCACGAAGATGACGTGACTGGTGAAACGTTCTTGTGATGCCTAGTGTAAGGAGGAGGAATGCGTACCATCACGTTTCCGACTTTAATAAAGGTCGGATTGTAGCCTATCGCGATTGCGGTTTATCGTATCGCGACATTGCTGCTCGCATTGGTCGACATCCAATGACTGTTAACAGAATATGGAATCGGTGGGTTCAGGAGGGTAATACGGAACGCCATACTGGATCCCAACGGCCTCGTATCACTAGGAGTCGAGATGACAGGCACCTTATCCGCATGGCTGTAACGGATCGTGCAGCCACGTCTCGATCCCTGAGTTAACAGATGGGGACGTTTGCAAGACAACAACCATCTGCACGAACAGTTCGACGACGTTTGCAGCAGCATGGACTATCAGCTCGGAGACGATGGCTGGGGTTACCCTTGACGCTACATCACAGACAGGAGCTCCTGCGATGGTGTACTCAACGACGAACCTGGGTGCACGAATGGCAAAACGTCATTTTTTCGGATGAATCCAGGTTCTGTTTACAGCATCATGATGGTCGCATCCGTGTTTGGCGACATCGCGGTGAACGCACATTGGAAGCCTGTATTCGTCATCGCCATACTGGCGTATCACCCAGCGTGATGGTATAGGGTGCCATTGGTTACTCGTCTCTGTAACCTCTTCTTCGCATTGACGGAACTTTGAACAGTGGACGTTACATTTCAAATGTGTTACGACCCGTGGCTCTACCCTTCATTCGATCCCTGCGAAGCCCTACATTTCAGCAGGATAATGCACGACCGCATGTTGCAGTTCCTGTACGGGCCTTACTGGATACAGAAAACGTTCGACTGCTGCCCTGGCCAGCACATTCTCCAGATCTCTCACCAATTGAAAATTTCTGGTCAATGGTGGCCGAGCAACTGGTTCGTCACAATATGCCAGTCACTGAACTGTGTTATCATGTTGAAGCTGCATGGGCAGCTGTACCTCTACACGCCATCCAAGCTCTGTTTGACTCAATTCCCAGGCGTATCAAGGCCGTTATTACGGCCAGAGGTGGTTGTTCTGGGTACTGATTTCTCAGGATCTAAGCACCCAAATAGCGTGAAAAAGTAATCACATGTCAATTCTAGTATAATATATTTGTCCAATGAATACCCGTTTATCATCTACATTTCTTCTTGGTGTAGCAATTTTAATCGCCAGTAGTGTATGTATCACTAAGTCCGCCGTGGTAGTCCTCCAACAAATATCGAATGTAAAAGAATCATCCTGCAATGTGACCGAAAGGTCCAAAAACGGCAACGTGTTATTCGCACTATGTACAACAGTGAACTGTACATGCTCATTGAGGCCACTGAGATGGTGAAGGAAACAATTATGATACATACAAAAATGTGCCTATTATATAAAAGGAAAATGTCGACATACTGTGACCACAGAATCACTTTCTTTGAAAAACTAGTCAACTCAGTAAAAGTGTGATATTCCTAACTACTCAGAAATGTAATGCTCAACGTGTACATCAAGGGCGAACCCATGGCATGCCCACGTCCCTGAACATAGAAATCATCCCCAAACTTACGATAATTAAAACCGAGTTCTAACTCAGGGAGCCTTAAAACATCATCCATTTCATCTGCTGGCCTCCCACTGTACTGGCTGAAGTTGTCCATAACAATACTACCGACCTCATCAAAGGGTATACTCGAGTCATATTCTTAACGTGAAACCATACCAGATGGGCAGACAAACCCATCAACCCTCTAATTAGTTCCTCTCTACTAAAAATACCAAGTGAAATAGGATGTTTACAATATTTGTTTAGTATTAGAAGAACTGTACCGGTCAATCTGAAGGGTGAACGTTGTTTAACATTTAATAAATAGCGTACGTTTTAGTTTATGGGCCTTATTTTTATGACTTTTATTGCACCTTGGCGGTTTATAATTTTGTAAGAAACAAACATCTCTTACAAAAACTGAACGAATTATTTTTAGCTTAAAGGATCGCAGCCGGTCATTCTGACCGGTGAGATATTTTTTACGTTTCATGTCTGTAAAAGCACTGCAATAGATTTCTTCATCCCCTTAGCTTATTCTGTGTCATTCCTCCCTCTCTTTCTTTACTTTTTTTTATTTAGTGGAAGAGTTGGCATATTTTAGTAGCTGATCTCTGTCAATACGCTGTTGTGCTCTACAGAAGTTGAGCACTCCTCTTCATTATTATGCCGCGTCAGTGTTTTCGTTCGGATGGAGAATTACTGATTTGCGTGAACAGTTAACCAGAAGATTCTGAAGGAGAAGATATTTTTGAATGTGATAAGTTGAATGATAGAGATGGGAAGGATTATAAAAATGTACGGAGTATCAGCCTTACGAGACAGAACAAGACGAATCATCAGAGTCGAAAGATGTGTATTCAGAACCCGTACAACATACGAATAACCCAGTGCTTACACGTTCGATTCCAGTGACAATACAAAATTCTACTCGTATGCGAGGAAAATAACGAAAAAATTGCATCGATCTCAGCATTCGGAAGTTGGAAGTTCAGAGACTAGCCCACAGAACAATTTGGACTACAACTACACTATCCCATGCACCTGGAAGCTTAAGGCGTCACAACGTGTTGGTGGGAACTCTTTGGCCGATGTCTAACCCTAAGAATCTTATAGTTGCAGGCAGTTACTTGAGTGTATGGTGAGTGTTGATACCCAATAATATTCTATAGAACATACAAAACGTAACAGAAATTGAGGCCTAAGAACGTTTTCAGGATGACACATGGGTAGTTGATATTGCCCAATTAGAAGCTGCCATAGCTATGATGTATGCACGTGGAGTGAGTATACGGAAGAAAGAATTTCCCCCTGAAACTTCTGTGGTCTCAAGTGTGAGGGCTGGCATTTTTTTCTCGCACTATGGGAAGAAATAAGTTCATAGAAGCCATGCGATTTTTAAGATTTGATGACAAACACACTCGTGCCTAGAGACTCAAGGCCGATGGCTTCGCAGCAGCTACCCCACTCTGGAATTCATTTGTAGCTAACTGTATCCAGAACTATAAGCCAGGTGCATTTATAACTGTAGACGAGCAGCTCTATCCACACAAAGCTCAGTGCCGCTGTATACAATATATGAGTAATAAACCGGACAAATTTGGTTTGAAGTTCTGTCTTGCAGCAGATGCCAGTAGTAAATAGTATATGGTGAATGCAGTTCCTTACATGGGTAAACAAAGTGAAAGACCCGTTAACGTACCTGTGACAGAGCATGTTGTCATGCGTCTCATGCAACCTTACCCTTCGAAAGGAAGAAATGTAACATGTGATAATTTCTTCACAGCCAAACATCTTGCAGGGCATCTGAAGTGGGAGAACACAGCCATGGTGGGTACACTGAAGAAAACCCGAAGACAAGCTCGTCCATCAGCTAAGTCTACTACCACGTCCTTGTATGACACTATTTTATACAAATCTGGTGACACAACTATTACTTTCTACCAGGGGAATACTAAGAAACATATTATTCTGTTGAGCACAATACACCAGTCAGTTACAGTGGACGAACAGACACAGAAGAAATTCCCTGAAATCGTCAGCTTGTACAATTCGACTAAATTTGGAGGTAATATTCTGGACCAGATATCCTGTCTGTATATTGTAAAGTTTGGTTGCTTCAGATGGCGTATGCATGTGTTTTTGAACGTCCTAGACCTTTCTGGAATCAACGCCTGGATCTTGTACAGAGAGATAATAGTAGGAAAAGTTAACTGGTGAATGTTTCTTTTAAAATTAGCAGAAGAACTCTCTTCTGAGTATGCAATATCAAGGAAAGGACCTGTTCATACATTCATTGCGACCACTAAAATACATAAGGCAGCGGTACAGAAGACCTGCCACATAGTAGGATTCAAAATTTCGAACAAAACTAAAAATCGGTGCGTGCGCTGCTACAAATTCGTATTTGTGCAAGAAGTGTTCGGTATGTGTGTGCAAAGTGTTTTGACAAAGACAGAGAGAAAACATGTTATTTTCTCGTTATTGCTACAGCAATTTGTGTTCATTTTTCGTACTAAATATATGTTTATGACCTGTTTGAAGCTTTGACTGAGTACACGTCATACAGATAAAAATGATATTGTATAATTGCATGTTTATTTGCATTTTTAAGTTTAGTTTAAATTAATTTCGTATTTACAATGTATTCTTTACTTTGATGGTTCTAATTTGATACAATATGGTTTCTATAGAAATTATGTAGTTTAACACATTATTTGTACCATAAGCATAATGCACTACTGACACATAAAGGCACCATACTGAAGTAACTTAAAAAGTAAAACTCAAAACAAAGAAAAAACTTCACCAGTCAAATTGACTGATACTGTAGCTGTCCTCCTAGGTAGTCCATTAATGTTGATCCTCCTAATGTTAAATATTCTACTATGAGTTTCTCATTTAGGTAACTTGGCCTACCCCTGGCATTAATTAGTGAGTGTACAGGAAAATCGGACTTACGTCTCGTAACAAGTTCCCTTAATTTGGAGGTACAAGCATTCATGGGCACTAAAGTGCATCTTACAAACTGATTAGGAAACAATTTCAAAGACTTCACAGTACCCTTAACAAGAACGAGGTATTTAGACGTAACATCAAAATTGCTTTTTTTCTGTATCATTATTCTCAAACAATTTCTGAACATAGTTCACAAAGTCTTCCTCAGAGATAATTACTGCTGAATTTGACTTATCACATGTACTATGAGGGTCTCTTTATTACTAGCAATAATAAATACTATTTTCAGGAGGAACAGAAGACATATTCTTCAACCAACTAGTTTTACCCATGCAATGCCCAATCATTTTATTGATGTTCACTGCTACTTCATTACATTTGACTGTGGTCAACAGCTGACCATCAAGTATAGATACTGTATAGGAAACCAATGACTCAAGTCGCTGTTGTGAAGAATCGTTATGGGGATTTTAAGTAAAACAGTTTCTCACATAAAATCGGTTACTTCTGATGAAAAAAATGTTAGCTAAGTTTGATATTCAGTCAGTAACAGGCACATTATAGTAATATTCACACCTATTAACATCATTTTTCTTTTTATGCTGAGCACATGCTTCATTACTCAAACTAAGCAACATAATATTATGTAGCAGAGAATTGGATAGAAAAGCCATTCCACTAAACTGATGTCTTATAAAATTGGAGGTGAACCTCTGTCTTAAACTCATTTCATTGACTCAGTGTTGGCAATCACTTTTGTGAGAGATTTTTTCGAATTGAGGTACATGTAAAAAATTTCCTTTTAGCCATACTAGCCAGTCTTGGCCACAAAAGTTTATTCAGCGGACATCCACAACTAAAAACCTTTATGTTTAGTAAAAAAATACCACTGCAGACGAAAAAATAAACCCGGTTTTGTCAAGTTAGTTACATCATCAAGTGAAGTCCAGATTATAAGGAGACCTGCAGATTGAACACACCTGGAGGAAACGAGAACAAAACAGAAAGGAGAGCAGGCAGTTCATGGAAGCAGTTTGTGGTCTGTAGGGCCTGGATATGATGATGATGAATGATGATGATGATGATGGTGATGATGAGGTGCATGTAAAATGCAGAAAGATTCGTTCCACAATCCCAGTTGTGATCCTTCAACTTTATTCCGAAATTTCTACCTGTATGGCCAATTTTAAGTGAAAAATTTCTCTTGTAATATATCAATAAATATATCTGCAGTCATGCCTGCAAAGCAATTGCCCAGTGCTACTCTATCAGACTGTTTGAAAATTTTATTTTCGAATTCAAAATAATTTTGTGATGGGGAAAGCTTCAGTAGTTCTATTATTTCATATGCCTCACTGTTAGGTACTTTTTGTGTAGAAAGTTTTTGTTTATAATACTGCTATATTCCTGTATTCATATGATAGAAACTTTCCTTCCTGTGGCACTTTCATGAATTTTATGTGTGGGCTAATATCAAAATATTTTATTGTAAATTTCTATCCTATATATAAGTAAATGCAGTTTGTATGTTCTGGCTCAGTTTCCAAGACAATGAAAAAATCGTGATATGTCAAGTAAATATCGTGGATAATGACCAAAACTATGACAAGAAACACGTTTTTCCCATGCTTTTCGCAAAATATCAGAAAATCAAAACAAAAAATTTTCAACTGAGATCAATGAATAAAAATAGAATTTTTAGTTAATTTTCATCAGATTTTCATCATTTTTTCCAATATTTTCAGGTGCCTCATATAGCAATTGGTTATGAATTTCTTGAAATAAGACAGTGTTGTCTCAAATTGTTTTATCTATTTATTAGCAATGATGCGTATCGCCCTAATCAGGTATCTTCAGCTTAACCTGAAAGTGTAAAACAACGTTGTGAAGCATAGGTACATTAAAAACTGGCGAATGGAAAGAGCTTACATATATACAGAACCAACCATGTAGCAGTGTGCACAAAATGGAGCATTTTGTTCAGTGTACAAAATGTAAATACAATGTGGTGGAGAACACAGGTTATGTCAGACCTCAAAGCTGGTTGCACAGACATAGAACTGTCAATCAACTGATTATTTTTATGATTAGTTTGAAATATAAAAAACGTAAAATAAGGCATATCAAACTCCACTGAGCTATTGTAATTTTTTTATATCAATCCCAAAATTATTAGTACCACTTAATCTTGCTACTTCTATAGTCTGTCATTCATAAAAAGAAATCAGCAAGACTTTTCAGTATAATTTCTCATTGTTCTACCTCATAATTGGGTACATATTTAACAACTGTCGCAGGAATTCCATATCCTCAACTACAATTTTACCAGCTACTAGTAATGTATCTTTAATTCCACTTTCCTGCTTCATTATAACTGGCCCACCAAGAAATAATATCGTTTGAACTCAAACTCCAACTAAAAATTATTGAAGATGTCTTTTGCATTTACATCTTTGTAGTCTTTAAAAAACATCCAAAATTTTTCAAAGTATACAGTACTTTAATTTACTTATTCTTTATTTTTCCATTATCAAGTACATGTTCTTTCATAGATATTTTGTCAGTGAGTGATGAAGTTCAATATATTAAAACTGATGAAGAAGTGAATGGGTGTTGAATTCTAGGTAACATATTACTTTATATCTTTATTGTTATGAAATCAAATAGCATTGCAAACATAGTTATCAATTATTTTTATTACATCTTCCATCAATAATCGCTTAATCTATTCAATCAGCTGTAATAATTTTAAAACTCATGTACAGTTCAGAATGTTTTGATGTAGCCAGACATTAGCAAAATGAATAATAATTTCTGCATCTTTGTTAGGAATATTTAGATTATTTTTCATTTTCCATTCACAGGAAAAGAATAAAGCTGATAGCTCTCAGTCTTTTTCAGTCATAATGATTAAAATTTATTAATTCATTTCAAAAATAACTGTTATGATAGCACAAGTAAAATCAATCAAATTATCATTTTCAAAAGTAATATTTATTTCTGGATCTTCGATTTTATAATTAATTGGAATAAATAAAGGGTAATGCAGTCCATAAATTATCTTTGAAAGAATTCAAGACACTGAACAGCATTGACTGGCTTTTATTAGTACTACCAGTTTTGGCTGTAAGGCGTCATCTGGTACCTAACAGAAGAACATTCCAATTTATAGAAAAAACATTAAAACAACAGAAATTGGCGTTTAGCAATCATCAGATAATAATACACTTACGAAATTCACTTCAAACATTTCATTTGTCATGAATATTGAAACACAAAGTATTTAACATTTTATTCCACATGAAACACGTAATAAAAACTCATTCTTAACATTTACAATTGCAGCAATCGCCTTATTCATATGAGACAACTACAACAAATACAAATTGACTTTACATTACAGCCCAAAGATCTCATTATGCTGAATATATATATATATATATATATATATATATATATATATATATATATATATATATATATATATATATATTCAATAACTTTACCAATGTTAATCCAATTTTATGCATACTCTGCATATTAATACAAGTGGACTATTTCAACTCTCTCTAAGAATAACAATCAATCAGGTGGATTATCTGTCCAGTAATATAGTATTGAAATATGAAACGTCCCCTTAGAACAATTATACATGACTATGCTTAAACCGACACACAATATTTTTAGCGCAACGCAATCTGACTTTCAATAATCCCTACAATGACCCTGACTAACAATAACCTATACCTTTCACAAATCACTTACCTCACAAAAATCTTCGTTACTCGAACTACTGCAATACAGCGAGCGCCACTACTGCCAGCTAAATAAAAGATTCAAACTACTGAAGGCCCTAACTACTGATAGGCATAGTTAGCAAACGAAAGATTTTAATAGAGAACAAACAATGTATTTACCTTAATAGTGTTGAAAAATCATAATATACATAGCAGTTCATGACATCCAGTCTTACAAATTTCAAAACTCCGCCATTTCTCTCCCCACATCCACCACTGCTGGCGGCTCACCTCCAACTGCGCAACGCTACGCGCTGTTAACAGCCAACTACCCAACACTACAATGGCAGACAACAATGCAAACTAGCCACAGACTGCACGCAGCACAGCCAGTGATTTTCATACAGAGCGCTAAGTAGTGTTACTAATAAAAAACCTAAACAGCCTACTTACATAGCCCCCATACTCCCCACAAAAAATTTTACAAATTGTTTTGGGCAGTGGCCAATAATGATTTGATAAAATTTTTCAGAATTACAATAACAAAGATATCAAATGCACACACTTATTGATACAATGTTGGTCAAAAGCTAAAATCTTGTCACAGTCCATAAAGACAGTCCTGATCATTCATCACAGTAAAATTGCAGTGTTTTTTTTTACAAAGTCTCATTAGTAAAAGAAAATGCACACGGAAGTAGTGGATTTCCATGCAGTCTTGAAGAAGTAGTGTTCTCCTTCCAACGGAAAGACAGTGATGACTCTTGACATGCAGACAGGTAATGGGCCACACCAGAGCAAACCCACAGCAGAGTCAGTCGATGTTTTGAAGAATATTGGTAGGTAGGTCATCACAGAGCAGACCCACTGCAGTCCTGGTAGAGATTATGGTATTTTTGGGCCATCAGAGGTGCAGACCCACTGCGGTCCTTGTAGCAATAATGGTATTGGTGAGTCATCAAAGATGCAGACCCACTGCAGTCCTTGTAGAGACGGCCAGCAACCATCTGTTGCGACGGTGCAGGTGCACAATCACCATCGAGAAGTCTTGCGGACAATATAGCAAGTCCATAAACCACCACTTGTCCACTCACAAAGTTTTTGGAATTGTCCTTAGAACCAGCAATGCTGTTATCCAGTCACTTCCTGAATTATCAACACACGTGCAAACACTAACAGTCCCAACTTCTCACATATTGTGCATTACTATGACCAACAGAAATGTGTGCAGTGAAATGAATGCTTACAAGTTACTTAATTTGATGAACTGGTGTCAATTACAATATTATAACATGAGAATACAGTAACAAAGGTACAAAATACATCATTAAAGAACATAACAATACAGATAACATTTGTAGTAATACAGGTTTTACAAAAGAATAGAAATATACATATACATCAGTGTTACAGGAATTATGACATAAGTACATACATAAAAGATCAGAATAACGTTTGAAACATCAACTTCACACATGAGCATTGAAACAGAACAGAATAGATCATGTGTAAACATCTTTACAAAGAAAATAAAATAGTATTTGAAAAATTATGCAACATAAATCTTATTAGCTAAACACATAAAGACAGAAAAAACACAAATATATAAGAGTACACAAACACATAGCAGAATAACACAGGGGGAAAGGACAGGGTTTGTTTTCAGTGTAACATTTGGTACTGCAGTATTTCGCAAACAAAACCTTTTCTTTCTTGGAGATCTCCCTTCGTTCAACATTATTCCCAAAAAGTCCTATCTATACCTGCTTTCTGTACTTTTTCGTATAACTTCTCAATGCATTTCTTCCAATTCAACCCAACTCATTCTCTTATATAGTCTACCCACTCTTAAGCTATCTTAAATCTACTGAGCGGCAGGGTCGCCATATGAAAGGTTTCCTTAGAACAATTATACATGACTATGCTTAAACTGACACACAATATTTTTAGCGCAACGCAATCTGACTTTCAATAATCCCTACAATGGCCTTGACTAACAATAACCTATACCTTTCACAAATCACTTACCTCACAAAAATCTTCGTTACTCGAACTACTGCAATACAGCGAGCGCCACTACTGCCAGCTAAATAAAAGATTCAAACTACTGAAGGCACTAACTACTGATAGGCATAGTTAGCAAACGAAAGATTTTAATAGAGAACAAAGAATGTATTTACCTTAATAGTGTTGAAAAATCATAATATACATAGCAGTTCATGACATCCAGTCTTACAAATTTCAAAACTCCGCCATTTCTCTCCCCACATCCACCACTGCTGGCAGCTCACCTCCAACTGCACAACGCTACGTGCTGTTAACAGCCAACTACCCAACACTACAATGGCAGACAACAATGCAAACTAGCCACAGACTGCACGCAACACAGCCAGTGATTTTCATACAGAGTGCTACGTGGCGTTACCAATAAAAAAAACCTAAACAGCCTACTTACAAATAGAAAACAGGAACAGAATATTAATATATGAATAATTTAATACATTAGGTAAAGGTAAGATGGGAGAATATACAATAGAACTGAAAGTGCAAAAATCTTACCACAAATCCAAGTATCACACAGCTATCAAATTACTTGTGACTATAAGGGTCATCCTACATGGAAACTAACCTCACAGTTGTTCACAATTTGTTATAATATCGAAAATATTGTCCTGGCTGTTCCAAAAATTTCACTCAAATGTCTTAACTGGTCCTGCACACCAATGAAAGTGTAATAGATGATCAACCATACAATTCCTATGATTGTGTTATGAATCATGCATCTTATTTCAGTCAGAGAAATTATCAGAAAAGCTTTTCTTGGTGCATTAACAGACAATTACTACATTCATGTAAAAACACCATCTTAATAGATACATATGGATGATAAGTAAACATCTGAGTTCAGACTCTCGGTATAATTGAGAGTACAATACTTCTATTCACTGTAACAGTAGAACTGCCAAGTTAACCTGTCTTACCATTGATACGTTAGTGTAAGAACCTCAACTTACAACAGGCATCACTATATTTACACAAATATCCAAACAATAGCAGGAATAAAATTCTATAATCTAGCAACATCTTTTTGCTATACATGCACTGTGACACAGTAAGGTGGAAGAGAATCCAACAGAACAGAAAGTTGAAAAATCTTATCACAAAACCCTAAAACCAGACCCATCCACTACTTATCAGAAGGAAAATGACTGCATAGTATTTTTATAACTTCAATAAAATTACTTAAGAAGCTCTTATTCTTCAAAGCAGTTTATCTATTGAGAATTTTTTCAGAGTTTGTTATCATATTGAAAAAAGTTTGTCTCCTGCAACAAATTTATTCCAGTGCCTTTATTGGCCTTATGAAACAAAACCATCTAACCATTTATATTACTAAAATGTAGACTTTCACGGCCGGGAATATCATGTCCATTATAATTATCCGGGCTGTTATGCTGCGCTCGGTTGATGAATTCTGTGTCAGTTCCCAACGTTTCGTCTCTGACTGCGGGAGACATCTTCAGTGGAGTCCGTAGCTCGATGGAACGTCCAACACACCCACTGTCTCGGTGCTGACTGCCGCTAAATTCGGTGTCCGCATGTGTTTTGAAAAGGTCAGTGCAATTGGCCGCCATCCGTCGCCGTCGATTGCCGTTTCCATCACCCAGTAGTGGATGGGTGGTACACATCTTCTTTAACACAGGCATCCATATACCATTTACTTTCATGCCCTCCCCCTTTCGATTGAAATTATTCGGGTGTTTAGCGATTTCGATTGCCTCCCTGTAGAGCCTTTCGTAATATCCGCTTGTGGCCACTAGTACTTGCGTCTCCTCGAAACGAATATTGTGGTTCCCTGGCTGGAAAGCATGCTCTGCAACAGCTGATCGTTCCGTTTCTCCTCTTCTACAATTTCCCTTGTGCTCTTCCAAACGTTTATAAACAGTTCTTTTAGTGGTACCCACATAAAATTGGAACAGCTGGACGAGTTTTTCCAGCCGATATTTCAGAACTTGGTTGGTTGTTTCGGGGAAGGAGACCAGACAGCGAGGTCATCGGTCTCATCGGATTAGGGAAGGACAGGGAAGGAAGTCGGCCGTGCCCTTTGAAAGGAACCATCCCGGCATTTGCCTGGAGCGATTGAGGGAAATCACTATTTCAGAACTGTTTAAGTGTTGTTTGACGACTACATACTTCAAGTGGAATGCACAGTTTTCTGAGAAAACGGATGGCGTGGCTATGGGAAGCCCCCTCAGTCCCGTAATTGCAAACTTCTTTATGGAGAAATTCGAAGAACAGTCCTTAGGTACTGCCAGCAAAAAACCAAATGTATGGTTCCTATACATGGATGACACGTTTGGGTATCTGGAGACATGGCAGGGAGGAACTAAGCCGGTTCCACGAACATCTGAAAAGTATAAACTCGAGAATTCAGTTTACAATGGAGGAGGAGGTAGACGACAAATTACATTTCCTCGATGTGCTTGTTTTTAGAAACAAAAATGGTAGTTTGGGCCACTCAATATACCGCAAACACACGCACACGGGCCGTTATTTGCTCTGGGATTCGAACCACCACCCACAACAGAAGCTTGGTGTTATCAAGACGTTAGCGGACAGAGCTAGAAATATTTGTGAACCTGAGTTGCTCGACGCTGACATGGAACATCTCCACAATGTACTAATGAAGAACGGATATTCGTCCGCCGAAATGAAACGTGCGTTGAGGCAGCCGCGCAGAAATCATAGTGACGTAGGCTACTGCAAAATCTAGGGTTTTCCTGCCGTTTGTTAAAAATGTAACGGAAAGAATAGGGAGAAGAATATTACCGTTATTTACAAGCCCACCAGGAAGATAGAGGAATACCTTAAGCCTGCCAACGACGCTCGCAAACCATTGGAAAAAGCTGGAGGGTATAGGATCCCACGCAGCTGTGGAGATGTTTATGTTGGTACTACTTAAAGAACTGTTTCTAAACGTTTGGAAGAGCACAAGGGAAATTGTAGAAGAGGAGAAACGGAACTATCAGCTGTTGCGGAACATGCTTTCCAGCCAGGGAACCACAATATTCGTTTCAAGGAGACGCAAGTACTAGCGGCCACAAGCGGATATTACGAAAAGCTCTACATGGAGGCAATCAAAATCGCTAAAGACCCGAATAATTTCAATCGAAAGGAGGGGGCGTGAAATTAAACGGTATATGTATGCCTGTGTTAAAGAAGATATGTACCACCCGTCCACTACTGGGTGATGGCAACGGCGATCGACGACGACGGACAGCGGCCAATTGCACTGACCTTTTCAAAACACGTGCGGACACCGAATTTAGTGGCAGTCAGTAGCGAGCCAGTGGGTGTGTTGGACCTTCCATCGAGCTACGAACCCCCTTGAAGATGTCTCCCGCAGTCAGAGATGAAACGTTGGGAATTGACACAGAAGTCATCAACTGACCACGGCATAACAGCCCGGATAATTATAATGCTCATTTATATTATGTAATACATGTTTCTGAGTTTTTAACTGTGCTCCTAGAGCTGAAGTTTTTCTCGGATTTGAATGTTCTCTAAAACTGGTTTTGAGTTTTCTCCCAGTCTGACCAATGTAAAATCTATCACATTGCCCACAGTTAATCTTGTACAATGCAGATTGGTCATATATGGAATCTATATTAATTTTATGTTCCATTTTTATACCAATCTTATCTGTAGTCTGAAAATAAATTATGACATTACTTTTCTAAAAAATTTTGTTTTATTTTCTCTGATATCTTTCCATAATTTGGGAGTACTGCATATCTAGTTTTCTGTTTATCATTATCTTTTAATAAAGTAATTTCATGTTTAACTGCCTTATCCCTAGCTTTCATTTTCTTACTATATAATCTGTTAACTATCTCTGGGCTAGATACATTCTGTAGTGTAATCTGAGTAAGAGTATTTGGTTCAGTTTCGACATTGTCATGTGCCAAATGTAATCTCACAACTCTATTCAGCATTGAGCAAAAAATGCATGCCACTGGCTCATTGAGATAAAAGAATATTTATGTATAGTAATGTCAGCTGTAGTTGGTTTTCTGTAATTCTCTCTCTTCTTTTCTAGAAATTTTAAGACCAAGGAAGTTAATACAGCGATTATCCTGTAATTCTACTTAGAATTTTATACATGGATGAAAATTGTTGAAGAAACTATGTAAATTGCACATGTCATTTATGTTCCCTTTCAGTAGAATTCATGTGTCATCTACATGTCTTTTGTATACATTATTTATTTGACAATATCAGAACCATTATTTAAAATTTTATGTTCTATGTCATCCAAGAATATATTTGCAAGAGTGCCAGCTGAACAGCACCCTATGGTTAATCCTTTAGGTTGTCTATAGTAGTTTCCATTAAAAGGAAAATAATTTTTGGATAATACCAATGAGAGCATTTCTACTAGCTCCATGATCTCAGGGACAGTCATTTTCTTGTGTTGAATCACGTTTTTCCTAATGAGTTCAATGGACTCTTTTACAAGGACATTAATGTAAAAATGTAGTACCTTAAGAGGACACAATATAACTTTATCGGGGGTCTGAATGTTATTAGTAAATTTGATTAACTCATCTCAGTTTTTTATCATAAACAAACCACAAACTACTTCGTTCTTTTTAGTTATATGATTTAATTTCTGGCAAAGTAAGAAATGTCCGCTATCTATATAAATCACAATTGTCCGGGATGGTTTGTTATTTCTATGAACTTTGGTTGACATCTAAATCTAGAGCTTTTGGTTTCATGACTATAGCATCTTTGTTTTGAAAATCATTAAGCGAGAACTGGAAGTTATTAATGCACACCTTGAGATCCTTTAGAAATTCCCTTAATTTGAAAATATGATTTCCCTTAAAAAATTGTGTGGTTTTGTGAATGTATTCCTTATTACATGCGACAACCACAGAGGAGCCTTTATCAGCTTTTAACACAATAATTTGGTTCTGCAGAAGTTTTTCATTAATTCTGTTGACGATGGAATGTTCACATTTACCACATGTATGTCTTACTTTATCCACACTAACATGCTGTTCTATTATTTTAGCTTCTTTACATGATACAAAATTCTTTTACATAGTAGACACCTTCATTTGGTCCACAGCCACTTTAGCACTAGCAATTAACTGTTTTCCTATTATTCCTATTAGGTTTTAATACAAATTGTATTTCAGACATTTTTATAAACTCTCTTTTCCTCATCAGTAAAGCTAATGTTCGTTAAATTTAGAACTTCTTCAAAGAATTGAAAATCAGATGATATACTAAAAATGCTAGGGCACTGTTGTAGTCTTAGAGCTTCCATTTTTTAAATGTCTCACAGAAATAGTCTCTTTTTAAGTTAACATTTCTACTTCTAAAATTAAGTTAAGGATCATGTAACCTAGATCTTTCCCTAGTAATCAATGGGCAATGTACACTCTTTCTTTTCAAAGTATTTTCCATACTTCATTTGTTTTTAATTCTCCTTTAACCACTTTCTTCACTGTATTCTTTACACCTTCTGAACTTCACTTCTTACTTTCACTTTACTTTCATAGAGAACAGGAATGACATCAATAGTTATGCACTTTTCAATCAAACTGATTGCTGCTAAATATTCGACGAATTTCATTTTGTAGTGTTGATATTCTCGAATTGCCTGTTGTGCAGTGCTGAGCAAATTTTTGTAGATTTTATTATGGCAATTGTTAGCAGTCAATATATGTTTCAAAAAACTTGTGACAGTGACCTGCATTAACTGACTTTTACTAGTACTAGTGATTTTGTTCATAACCCACCATCAGACCCATTATCAGTGCACCAAATTCAACATTAGGCTTAAGTGAACCAATAATATTACTTTTGCAATGAAAACAATCATCATTTTTGCAAATATTCCATCGGGTTAATTAACTTAACATTAATTAATTCAAGTGTTGTAATTTGTTGAACGTCATTGGCAATAATTTTTCATGTGTGGAGTAATTTTATTATTAAATCCTAACACACTTCTTGTACCATATTTTTTACCGTTGTATAATTTAACATCGCTTCCAATAACTACTCTGTTCAAACTCTTGTCTGCTTTAATGTTTAAATTAGATTTTTGTGTGAATGAATTCTTCTTAACCTTTTAAACTAAATTGACCAACAGGAATTTCTATTCTTTCTCCATCACAATCTAATTTGTTATTTTTAATATGACATTTGGGGTTAAAAATGTTGTATAACTACCAACTATAAAAACCTACGTTTTTATAACTGTCTGTTAGAGGTATCGTTTCTTAAGATATGATCAGTTACCACTCAATTGAATTTATCTTTTCATTTACTAATAATAAATTATTTCTATTTAAATGAAAACAGTTTGCTGCCAAAAATTTCAGAAAAGAAATGAAAAAAATAAACATGGTAAACTACTACCTAATTCAGTTCAATGCATAATGATTGGACCAAGTAGATGTGAAAGAAACAAAATTAATTATCGATAGCTATATGTTAGCTCCAGGATGGATAAAAATGGATACAATCAATTACTTATAAGGTATTTGAAAGTTTAGATCAACCAAAATATAAACAGGTGATGAAAATGTGTAAAAAAGTTAAAGAGAAGATAGCTACTTTTACTTCAATGTGCCAGAGCTAAGAAGTGTTCTGTGGACACCTTAATTGTAAAGAATCTGCATGTGGTTTGATGGCACACTCGAACCCCATTTCTAAGTATAAATGACAGTTAAAAAGAGTTCCACCCACACAGTAATTTAATTTAATTATGAAGTAATTAGTTTCCTTAGTAATCATTAATCAGTATGGGAGGAAATGGCAAGCTGTTAACTGACTATGGATGACACATAGTTTATGTACAACAAAGCGATTTATTGAGCTAATGACACGAAAATATACTATACAGTACCAAAAAAACTCATAGTAAGGGCACAATGATTGGAATGTTGAATAAGAAGTTGGCCATGTACCAGTACTTGAAAGGGGCTCCTGCTCCCAAACAATGGAAAGACTGATTTGATCAGCCACTTGAGTCTGCACATTAAGAGCTACTGCCTGACTGTCTGATAGTATTGCGATCGGTAACGAGAACTCTTAATTATAAAATATAAAATTTTGGTATGTATTGGCGACACTGAGAAAACATGGTGATGTGGGTTTCAGTGCAAAAAATTATACAAGGTTCCTACAATGGTGTAGCAGAAAGCAATACAAAGTTGGCAAACATCAAACAGGTGGTGGGATCGCTAAGATCTGCGCCACTGACCCCTCTAGTATGTTTCGACCACAAGAAAAAACCCTACACAAATTACTTCCATCTAGGTGACCGAGACAGTGCACTGGTAATAAATAATCTCCAGGAGGAGATACAGAGAAGCTCGCTTAACACGAAATCTTGCACCTTTACGGTACCACAGATGGATCTTACTACCTCCCTAATCAGCAATCTGTGATCCTCACCACTTTTGAAAATTTTCAATGGGCGGAGGACGTGAGAACATGCGCCAATAGTAAGATTCAAGGTGCAGTGGAAAACTGGCGAGCAAAACGTACCGAACCTATAGGGTCTTGTCACATAAATTTCAGAATGAGGCTCTCTGATGTCACAGGGTGCCGTCGTGAACTGCTCAATCTATTTCCTACATCTATGCTGGTGCTGGAAAATAGTCTCTTCCTCCACTACACACATAAGACTAAAAGTTCAACGAACTGCTGTCGCCAGAGAGTCACGCCCAGTAGGTTGTTTAGTGTCTATTTCTGGGAAGATCAGAATACTTTACTCGCAGGTGGTACTACCCCATGAAGTTCCACACATATTATGACACTAAAGTCCTCTTAAGATTCTCTTTCCAGAGCTATGGAAACCAGTTAATAATTATATTTCACAAGAGAAGATATACATACGCTATAATTCGTCTCCCACTACCGTTCAATTTCACATGCATACGTTAGAAAATTCACCACATCTCGAAATATATATTTATTCTCGGTATAGTTGGGGCGGACTGTCTCAGCTGCCTCACCCAATGGAACATGGCTCCCATGGCTCCAACAACAAATGAACTGACCACATGACACGTCAGCCTTCTGAGTGGTTCGATGCGGCATATTCCTTTCCTCTCCAGTTCTGGGCAGAACCTTCTCATTTTTTATCCTATCATCCTACATAATTTTCATCATTCGTCTGTAGCACCACGTCTCAAATGCTTCGATTGCTTTCTGTTCCAGTTTTCCCACAGTCCATGTTTCACTACCATACGATGCTGTGCTGCAAACGTACATTCTCAGAAATTTCTTCCCCAAATTATGGCATGTGTTTGAAACTATTAGACTTCTCTTGGCCAATAATGTCCTTTTTGCCAGTGTCAGTGCTATGATGTCAATAGAGCGGGGCCATAGCCCTCCCAGTCACTTCACAGTGTGTACAATAGGCCGGGATGCAACACTGGCTGCAAGTGCAGAGAGATGGGCTGTCTGTTATTGTACATGGAGCCCAAAGAATTCAAAGGAAGGCTGCCAGAGAGTCAGCCCACCTCTATCTTCATTGGCCCCACAGGTGTCCTGGCTCTGTTGCAGACCACCCAAATGGAGGCCAAAAGCACTGCAAACAAAACATACATACACCCACACTTACGATGATAATAGTTCTCAGAACTCATTGCATTACCCAGAATGAACTTATTCGGCATTCTCCCATAGAGATATAATAAAAATGATGAAGGTGGCAAAAATGAGAGGGGACAGGACAAAAAACGCATGCAAAAGGCATGTTGCCTCTCAATACCAATGGATGAATGGGAAGATAATGCACTTGGTTTTATGGTTTCATTCTTGAAAATCCGGTCTTAATCAGAGATATTTCAATACAGGTGAACATAAAGCGAGAGATAGTTTATATTTACCTCAAACATATTACAATATGACTAAACAGTTAGTGAGAGAGGACAAACTTTTTAAATAAACTTAGACAGGGTGATACTTATTTAAATCATATTTCCCACCAGTTTGTTAGTGGATATTTAAAGTTTGATGATTTTAAAGACAAAATGTAGTAAATACTGGAATGAGGTTCATTTTGGATTTTTTATGACAGACATGACAAGAAAAATTAATGATGGAGAATATCGAAATAAGATTAAGGCTTTACTAACAACATGACTAACGGTTTTATCTTACTTAAATGACATTAAAAAAGATGTTTAAAACCTATTAATCAACCATGCTGATTATATTTTATGTGAACATAAAGAAGGCTATACAGAAATTTTATTATTTACAACAGCATGAAACATAAAAAATGATCAACATTATACAATTTGTCCATACTCTAATAACGAAGTTAAATGTGGGTCAGAAATATATGGTTGTCATTATTTCGATAACTGTAAAATTAAAACATTTTATCATTTCAATTTTTAGAAATCCATAAATATAATTAAATTTCAATTTTTAAGACAATGTGTTGAGATAAAAACAATTACATGATTATTGTTACAATTTATTCGCCATTAATCATAAACATTCAACATCAATATAAATTTTAATCATAAATATAAGCATGAACATAAATGTTAAGCATTAGCATAAATAACAGGAACAATAAACATAAAGTGTATTAAGTATTAATGTTTCTCTATTTTCATTAAATACCAGCAACATTTGATCTAAAAGTTGTTAAACGGGATAAACAAAATGAAATATTAGTTACATAGTTAAAAGAAGTTTTTTGAGCATGGTTGAAACAACCGAGAACAGGGAATGAGAAATACAAAAAGAAAGATCAGCATGTTATTGATTCAATCAAACAAGTTAAAAAAGGAACTGAAGTTTCCTGTGATAATCATCTGAAAGTTACTGAATAAAATAGAGAGCTTGTAAAATCAATACCTCCTCATCAGCATCAGTTGGAGAAATTTGAAGATTTACCATCAATTAAGCAATTTGATTATACATTGAGTTAATCAGATATACAATACAAACTGGGTGAATATGAAGAAGGGAATAAAAATAGAGTTAAAAGTAAATTTAAGCGAAAGAATGTTGAGAATTAAGACCTGTTGGTATGTATAAATGTAATGGTAATTTACAGGTAGAATTTGATGGAGCTAAATTGGTGAAGTAACACACAACGGTACAAATGGACTGATGTAGCTTTCAACTAAAAACATATTATTATACATGACATAAAGAAAAGTTTCTTCTATTGATTTATCAATATTTCCAAATACATTGGTTGATTCAGGAGAGATATATTTTTATAAAAATTAAATAAATTGAAATCAAGCAGAGATATTAAATTCAGTAATTTTATGACAGAAATTATAGAAACTTCTTTTCCAAAATTAGCAGCACATAAGTCACAATCAAGTATAGATGCTTCAAATGATGAGAAAACAGGTAAAGGATTAATCAAAAAAATACAAAAACATTTGAATATTTATGGGTTAATGATGTGGTAAAGGTTTAGTAAACACATTAACTAATGAATTACCATTTGAAATGCATCAGTGTGGCTATAATCTTTGCAGTCTGGGAACAAAATTCGAAGAAAGGTTAGCTACAGGATATCAAGGTATAAATCTGTTAGCTGCAGCATATAAAATATATGATGTTTCATACTGAGATCATAAATATTTAGAACCTAGACATGAAGCAGATAAACACTTATGAAAATTGCAAAAGGAAGAGTGTATACAGCAGATTCATAATTTGGAGAAAAATTAACTGCAACAACAGTTAGAGGAAAAATAGTGGAAAAAGAAAATAAGGCAAGGGTATTGACACTGATGACAATTGATGGGGATTATAAAATTTTTATTATATTTTTCATCTATATGAATGAATAACTTATATCTTGCTACCGAGTGGTAAAACTAATGCCAAAGCATTTAAAATTAAACTCAGTGATGAACAGTTAAACAACATTGCTGATTATTTAACTGATGGTGAAACAAAGGAGATAAGAAACACTGGTGGCAATTTGCAAGTATCGTTTCGTATATCTGTTCTGGAAAAAAAAATTTCAATATTTCTCAAAAAAGAAAATGGACCAGGTTTAAAAATTGAGAGTGATTTTTCCTGATTTTGCTAGCAGTATTAAGAGCTGTTGCTTCATTAGCTATCAGAGCAGCAGCTAGAAATAAATCTGTTCACAATAAACAAAAAATTGTACAGAATTAGAAAAACAAAAAAGGGATAATTTAATAATAGAGAACAAAGGTAAAGAAATAAAAAATTTCCAAGAAATGATTTAGAAATATGATAGAATATTATCATATTTTGACCTAAGAATTTAGTTTAACAACTGAAAAGTAAACACTGTCATGGTGTTATTACACTTGATGATGTACCTAGTAAACCAAAAATTTTTGAAATTGAAATAATGAATTGAGGCACTTTAAATCAGATTGACAATATTTGAAATTGTTGCTACAAAACGAATAAGACAAAAATTGTTTTTGATACATGTGGCAGAAACATGCCAAAAGAATTAGATTTTAAATTTAATAAATGGACCTTTAGGAAATAAGATTAATGTGTATAGGACCTAAAATTGAATTAAAAGTATTACAAAAACTCAAAAAGGATTAAGGAAGTATTTGACAAGCAATTATGTTACAACATTTCACAGTAAACTCAGTAACATGTTACCAATTACTGAAAGTTATATTTATTTTAGTGGTATAAGATAAGCATATGTAAATGGTCAGGAATATTAAAAAATGTAGTTAACAAAATTCATTTTGAAAATGTATTACATAATCTAATGAAAAAATCTGAGTACATAAGTATTTTAATACCGTTTCATATCAATGTTACTAAAACAAAATGTAATGAAAAAATTAATCAGCAGCACAACGATATTATGTCACTATATTATAGCTTAATAAATTGATTAATAATTTCAACAGAGGCTTAGGAGTCTCTGCAAAAGATATAGTTGATGGACTTGAAATAACAATATGTGATTAACAAACAATTGAATTTTAATTTTCGATAGGAAATGAGCAGCAATTTCATAATTTTTGTTGTTACTATACCCTGAAAAAAATTCAGTCATTGGTAAAAATGTTTACAAAGATTTAATATTTAATGATTTTTATACAAAACTATGTGTATATGATGAAATACA
The DNA here is from genome assembly GCF_023898315.1 of Schistocerca nitens. Classification (NCBI taxonomy): domain Eukaryota; kingdom Metazoa; phylum Arthropoda; class Insecta; order Orthoptera; family Acrididae; genus Schistocerca; species Schistocerca nitens. The sequence goes on from NC_064616.1 coordinate 466,503,658, forward strand.
TGAAACAAATAATAATAATCAATTAATAACAGCAGATAAATATTAATGTCGAACAGTAACAAAAAAAAAAAATTGTAACTGTAGTAGTAAAAGTAGAAATAATTTTATTTCGGTTCAATTTAATCTTTATGAATTAATGAGTGAATTCCATGTTAGTCTTTAAGGACAATCGTGTTTGGTATCTTAAATGCAAAAAATTTACTGGAACACATCATCCTCAATGACCACAGACAAAAAACGAAAGGAAGAAAATTGGTGGAATGTGTAAAGTTTGTAAAACTAAAAAAGTAAATTTGTCACAAATCTTTATAATTACACATGAATAAATATTTTAGTAGATTAGATATGCCACTGAGAAAGGTTTTTAAAAGAAGACATGTTGTTTCACCTGATCCACGATGGTTTTTGGCAAGTGGGCTTAGTAGAAATGCATCCTGGCAACTTAACATGAATTTTAGAAACAAATAAAGGATACAAATATTTATTAATTGTAATTGATGTTTTTTTCAAATTTTTAGGCTATTCCAGGTAAAGCTGAAACAGGATATATTGAGTTACAGCCTCATATTAGTTGTTATATTTCTTTTCATTGAGATTATTTAAAAGAATTTTATGAATTATCACAGTACTAACATTAGTTTAAAATGTGCTGGGTAGTGATAACACATTGAATACATTCAGTTCATGTTAGAAGGTTGCCATATGACTTATTTACAGTTTCATCATCGGTGATTCAAATTGCTGTAGCATTAAATTATTTTCATCATCATTAAAGAAATCGAAAAAGCATATTAGTTAATGAAATGTTCTAAGAGTTTCAAAAGCACATGTAAATTTTTCTTTGCTCACTTCATAGTTGATATATATTTTATAGGCATGCTGAAATTTATTATTTGTGGTTGGTTGGTTGGTTTTGGGGAAGGAGACCAGACAGCGTGGTCATCGGTCTCATCGGATTAGGGAAGGATGGGGAAGGAAGTCGGCCGTGCCCTTTCAGAGGAACCATCCCGGCATTTGCCTGGAGTGATTTAGGGAAATCACGGAAAACCTAAATCAGGATGGCCGGACGCGGGATTGAACCGTCGTCCTCCCGAATGCGAGTCCAGTGTCTTACCACTACGCCACCTCGCTCGGTATATTATTTGTGTATTTACCAGTAGTGTGTGTAGATAATCATGATTTATTTATTTTTTAGGTATACCACACACTTTAAAGAAATTATCTTTTTGAAGTAAGTCATTTCTAAGTATGATGATCAAGTCATTCAACTATATTTTAAACTTTTTTGAGTTTATCAGTCTTAATTGTATAAACTTAGACCTTTCTTCATCTATCTTTACAGCAAACAGCAGTTTTTTCTCTTCTTCTGTTTTTGGTTTACCTTCAAATTTGATTTGATTCACGATATTTTCAAAATATCTTTGTTACCCTTATTTAAAATTTTTGTGATTCTTATGTTTTTGAAGATAAAATAAGAGAATAAAAGCCAGATTTTTGATACAGATATCAATAATTTTTCATTTTCTTTTAAGAAATTGAGATTGGAGGAGTTTAAATTCTCCAATATATTTTTTTCATTGGACCAAGGATTATTTTTTTTATCAATTACCACTAACATTTCTTCATCATTCTATGCAATCTTGTTACTGATTACATCCATCAATGACTCCACTTAAAAGCAAAACCAATGATTATAATTGTCTTCATTAATATTATTAATTTTTATTTTTATTTAATATTTGAGCTAAATCATTTTAATTATTATTATATGTAAAAGAGGATATTTCGCTGTTGATGGTGGTCGAAATATTAAGCACACATGATAAGAGTACAGGAAGAAGTATTTAAATGATACTGATTACTTGGATATACTACATCATTTTAATTGTCAATTGAAAGATAATGTATACAGAGAAGCATTACAGTTATTTCAGATAACATTTAATCCTGAAATAAATGGTGAGTTATGTGAAGGCACTTAAATTTCTGAATATGCCTCTGTGGAGAGTAAAGATTCATTTGGTAGTTATAATACAAGAATACATCAATGGGAGAAAACGATGTAAAATTGAATAACAAAGGAATAAATAAAAAAGTGTTACAAGTATCAGGAGCAGCATTCAATTTCTCGCAAAACTTATCAGTTCGAATATGATAGCAATCACCTAAACATTTTAATTACAAATAAAAGACTATAATTATCAAACATAAAAATATGGCCATTAGCTGGAAAAGGTAATACGTTAGATCACACGTTTTTCCAAATATTAATAATATCCAGTAGAAACATATTTGGATCAAGATGACATACTGTACTTGGGCATTGATAATAATACATCTAAAATCAGATTCATCTGTATGACGTATTACTGCACGGAAGTGGTCACTCATTACATATACAACAGAAATACAAACAGTATCATTTATAGCAAAAACGTCAATAGTTGCATCATTTACACCAGTTCAATCACTTGAATCATTATGTTAAGAACATGGACAAGTTCTTATTTGTTAGCCGAATTTCATGTAAAATTAATCATATTAGATGTGGATTTTTGATGATGAAGAAAACCTTTAAACTACACCTTATAACTTGGTGGTAACCATTTGTAACACAAAATTTTTGAACTATATATACTGTGTATTAGAGACCAAGTGCAAAGGTTATTTTCTATGTCAATAACATGATATATATGATGGATTTACATACATTAGAGTTAATCTCAGGTTATCCAAAACCATTGCCTTATACAGGACAAAAGCAGAATTCTGTATTACAATCAACACACTTTCTGGTACAACAGTATCATTTTCTAATGACTTTTCCATGCCAAATCGAAAGGAAGTAGTTTTAAATAGAAAGTACATTGAGTTTTAGGCAGCTAAATTTCCGGATTACTTGCAGGAATTAACTCTGTAGTCAAAGATAATTATGGGCTGTTGGATTTTTTAAAGAAAATACATTCTATAAGTAAAACGAATTTACAACAAAGGTAATAATAGCTGGTATAACTGATTTATCGGTGTTCATTGTAGACTGCATTAAGTCACCTCAATTCAGTCAAGGGGTAATAAAAGTATTAAAAATACAAACAGAAACCAAAACATTTACTACTATATAATTTTTCTCTTATAAATTTTCTATTAAATGAATGGGATTAAATCTAAGAACTGCAAAATGTACCAAACTGATAAGTCAGATCACGATTTTACTTACAGAAACACATAAAAGACAGTTACAGGACAACACATAAAAAGTTTAATTAGTATTATAAAACAGAATAATAAACAAATTCCATGTTTTTGTGAAAAATATTCACTGCATGTTAATTAATCTTTCAAAATGTAACATGAGTGATGAACGTCCTAAAACTCGATAATAGATGAAAAATTATGATGATGATGACGAAAAACAGACTGTGTGTCAAATATATATCAAATTTCAAGGAATTAAAGATTTAAATTCTTTTTATGAAAATGTGCCTGCAAATAATCATTTAGGTAAGTGAAGAACTTTCCTTCAGAATATGCCAAAAATATGAAATCTGCTGATCAAAATTGTTTTGAACCATATTAAAAATAATTTAAAACACTTTATACTAAATTAATCTTTACTTCCAGCTCAATAACTTTATTTGTAGTTCACATTCAATTAATATTTCATTATTCTCAATACTTTGATAATTCCCTTTTCATAATTCTTCTAATAATTTTTTCAAAAATAATTAAGAAATCTGGAGATAAAAATCTGTGTCAACATAACTAAAAGTGAATTAATAATATATTCAGGAATTTTAGCTCTAAATTTATTATTAGCTTCGACTCACTAAAGTACTTTTTTGTAATCAATTATTTTTAAATATTCCTTCACAATTTCTTAATTTTCATTTTAAGTTTTTTCTAATAAATTTCTTTCTTATCAATTACGAATGCTTCTGGTGATAATGAAATCAACTTGAACCCAATCAAAAAAACTGAAAACAAAAGATGAAACTAATAACTCTCAATTTATTTTTATCTTAATATCAATAAATCAGTTTTTATCTTATAATTAATTAATTTTTAACAATTCTTAATAGTTTCTAAATTCTAAGTTCTTATTTATCTATTAATATATTGCTGTATAGACAACTAAAATATCTGACTATAGAAAATCATCTTGAACATTATTAAAAATAATTTAGGACATTATTTAAAAATCTTAACACTAATATTATTTTAATCTTTGACACAGTTAACTAAATTTCTGTTTATAATCAGTTACTTTTTTAATAAATTTTTGTCAAATCTTATCTCTCTTTTTCTCTTTTACCTAATAAAATTTTCTCTTATAAATGGAAAAATAGTGTACAGAATATCATTTTCATAATTGTGGTATAAGAAAAAAGTACTAGAGATAGTACATTATTGGTTTTTAATGAAACATAATGTTAACTTATTTTGAAATTCCAAATGATGATGAAATTTTTTAAAATAATGAAACCAGCCAGTAGAGAGAAATATTAACATTTGTAGCTAATTAATTCAACAAACAAAAAATAAAAAACCTTTTGATCATTATCTATCTAAAAAGATTTACTTTTAAAAACAGTCTTGATCACGATTTTTTTATCAAGGTGACCGGTTTCGACCACTACTGTGGTCATCTTCAGACCATTGAGTAGGAACCTCTTTGTGTTGGAGAATTGAGTAGTGGAAAAGAAAAAAGAAAACAATATCGGTATAAATTTACTTGTGACATTAGCTTTTCCTGTAGTGAAAAAAATATACAATAGCTAACAAAAACTAAAGATGGGAAAGCATTAAACAACATTAAGGTACATTTTTACCATTATTATAATCCGTATTACCATGTTTGGCAACAATTGGTTCATTAGTTGGAAGATCTGCAGCAATTGCAAATGCAGTGTAAAACAAAAAGAAAAATTATAAAGGATAAGAAGAACAAAAAAGACATAATGTAGTAAAAGGAAATAAGTAGGTAATGGAATAAGGAAAACAAAAAGATTTCAAAAAGTTATTCATAATAATCCTAATGCATTAAGTAATTTTGATATAGACAAAATTACTAAACAATATAAATTTAATATTTTCGTGATGTATACATGATTGATGAATTAGTAAATAAACCTTTAAAAATTGGATATGGTATTGTAAATTTAGATACATCTGATAATACTGTTACTCATTGGATAAGCTATTAAAAAATAATAATAACTATTTGTTTTTGATTCATTTGGTGGTAATATACCACAACAATTAGTTAACTATTTTCGAAACAATGCACTATACTACATTACAGAAAGAATACAAAATTTTGATGAAGTAATATGTGGCCACTTATGTTTATTCATTTTAAAATTGCTATGTGAGAACTATAATTTTAATGATATTTTTGATTTAATAAATGGATGTTTTTGGGAAGAAGATACATCTAACTAATCAAAATTGTCAAGTACCTAATACACCAACATAAATTTAGAAAAAATTGAAAATACTATTAAACAACTCCAATCATCAATAGATTTAAGTATAACTAATGCAATTAAACAATTTCCAAAAGTATTAAATTATATTTTAAAAATATCTAAAAGTTATATTGGTTTTAAAAATAGAAGATTTACTAATAAACTTATTAAAATTCATCCAAAAGATGTAGTTAAAAAACAGTAGTTAGAGAAAGAATATGTTACAAAACCAGATTACACAAGCATTTTAACACAGTTCATTAATCATTTTACCATAAAAGAAGTAGAAAGAACTTTTATAGATTATTTCTCAAAAATAGATTTAACCCCAAACTTAAATATGTTAAGTAATATTAAAGGTATACTATACGATAAACAATTCTAGTTAAAAGGATTCTGGTAATTTTAAAGGAACTTAAAAATAAATATAGGTTATAAATATTTTTAACATTCACTGATGTTTTTTTCAAAATTTCAATTTGCTGTTACTACTACAGATATAAAAGCTAATAATATAGTTGTTGATTTTCATAAATATTTTATAATTACAAAGTCAAATAATTTACAAAGAGATAATGATAACATGTCTAAAACAAAGATTTATAAAATTTAATGAAGAAATATGTCATTAATCATTACTCACTTCTTCAGCATTAAAAGCATCAGTTGTTAAACGACTTAACACAACACTTAAAGGACAAATGTGGTAGAAATTTCCTTTACAACGAAATTACAAATTGTTAAATTAATTTAAAACTCAAATTGATGAATTAATATTATTAAATATTCAAAAATTAAAATGAAACCAATAGAAGTTAGTGAAAACATTTAAAAATAAGTAACATTATATCCAATGATAACACTAAATTTATAAAAGGTATTAAAAAAGGTTAAGTAAACTAAAAGTTCTGTATAAAAAGGATATACACATAATTGGTAAAGAGAAACATTTGAAATTGAAGATGTAATATCGTCTGACTCAATTATATACAAATTAAAAGATACAAAAGGAAATTTTTATGAAAAAGAAATACAGGAAACAAAATTCCATATATTTACTTAGTTGAAAAAGTTTTAAGAAAGAAAGGTAATAAAGTTTATATTAAATAGTTAGGTTTTGATACTTCATATTACAGTTGGATAAATAAAGACAAAATAACTTCGTAAAGTACCAGTTCACTATTTAATTCAATAATCAATGAGTTTTCAAACTACTGGTTGTTAAACAATTTATCTCGTGAAACAATAGGTTTACTATATAGTTTAACAGAAATTTAGTTTTTAAAGAATTACTTTTTAAATGAATTATTATTGCATTTTGTTTAGCAATTGACTAGTTCTAAAGACTTAGTTTTTTAAAGAATTAGATAACTAATTAGTATAACAACAATTTAGTATTTAAAAAATTAGTTTTTTTTAAATTAGTTTACTATTTAGTCCAACAAACAATTAGTTTTTAAACAATTGGTTTACAAAGAAATAGATCACTATTTAGATTAACAATCAAGTAATTTTTTAAATAATTAGTTATTTAAATGAAATACTTTACTATTTAGTTTACTAATCAATTAATTTTTTAAACAATTAGTTTCACAGAAGTTTATTATTAAGATTAACAATCAATTTGTTTTTTAATAATATTTCCATTTAATTTTCAATTTGTACGTCTTCAAATTTTATTATTTCCACTTTTACTTTAATTCCTTCATCTTTTACATAATTTCTTTCAATTTCGTTTAAATTCTGTCATCTTCTATATCAATTACTTCATGGCTTTTTTATTCAATGTCTGTAGCTTTTGTATACAGAAATCTTTGGTTATTATATAAAATGTGTAAAAAGCTTCCATTATAATAGTAAAAATATTATATACAATTTTTTTATTTTATATAGAAATAATTTTATTGATTTTACAGATAAAAAATTTCATTACATTTCTAATAACTTATAATGACCATAGAGCACTTAATTTATTTTATTTTCCAATACATATCAATTATTGTCATAAGGACTTTGCGCTTTTTCGTTTACTTCAATTGTATATATTTCATGTTAATACACTTATATTTAAATTAATTTTTTGTATTGATCCATATTTTTAAACAAAAAATTTTTGTAATCCACTAAACTTATGTTGTTTATAACAACACATTTCTTAATTGCTTTAGTAATTTTTCTATATTGTCAACTACTTGACAAGAATACTTTTTTTCCTCTTTAACTACAAAAATCTTCAATTTATTTTATTTACGTTCAACTTTCATTTTATCAAAAGTTTTCTTGTTTATGTGTGGAATATTATATTAGTTTTCTGTTGCATAATCACTTATATCAAACTAAACAATAAATGATTTTATACCTCCATGATAGTCTTCATTTTCAAAAATATAATATAACAATCTGTATCTTAATAATATACCTCAATATATTCTCCATATTTAGGTTTCATAACACAATATGAAAATCTTCATGATAATAAATCAACTATACTTAACACAACATATATAGGTTTATCAAATGTAATTTTAGTATTATACATATGAATAGCAGCAAAATTTTCATTAAATATAGTTCTACATTTAAAGGTTGGTTTAGTACATATTACCACATACTTTACCATTTGAAAATAATTTTATATCTTGACTGTTTCATATATTCTCCAATTTTTTACGAAATGCAGAATTATTCAATAATATTTAAAACCTTCTCAAAATCATTTGCAGTTTAGTGCTAACTGTGTGTTTGGATCCATATATTTCTTTAGCTCATTAGTTTGTCAAATTTTAAAACTTTATGTCTTACAGCAAGTTGCATTACTAGAGATAAATATTGTTTAAGATATCTATAATGTGCTACGTAACTATGTTATTTATCTAAAGAACTTATTAATGATTTCCACTTGTAATTGGAACAAGTTTTGATTCTGAAGCTTACAGTTAATATCCATGTAAATTATGTAATTTTTCAGATAGTCTAAATCTATGTCTAATATATATACATTTTCCCAGTTGTTTTAAATATCGTTTATACTTGGACGAATAAAGTTATCTGGTTCATCCCACTAAAACCACCATATTCTATATATTGGTTCATAACATAACCATATAAGTTATTTCCATCAAGAATAAATATTTGTTGTTTGCTTTTAGATATCTTATAAAACATTGTGAAATTCCTTCTCTTATTCCTTTTCCAACCATTAAAAACATACTATAATCATATATTTCTTCAAGTTGTTCTTCAGTAATTTTTAACATTGCAGCCCAAAATAAACCTGGTGCTATAAAATTCCAAGAAGGATCTAGATTATATGAATGAAAACATGTTTTTCTTAAATTTTCAATAACATCAGTATTAAGATACAAATCATGATACTCACCAAGATTTTTTATATTGAATTTTTCTCAAAGTAATTTTACATATACATAATCTTCATTTGTTATCTTACAATAATTTAATTGACTCTATAATTTTTCTTTTGTTGGTAACTGTGTATCCTAAAATTTATTCCAAGAATTCATATATTAATATGGATAAATACCTTTTCTAATAATTACATTTAATAATTCTGCCGAAAAATACTTTTTAATATTTTCAATCGATTTTTCTTTAAATTTGTTGAAAGTGTATCAGATGAAGAAGCCATCAAGCTAAATATATCAACAATTTCATTTTTCACTGATTTTCTACATTTACTAAATCTAATGTATTTATCTTCATAGATTCGTATTACTTCTACTTCTTTATTATCATTACCGAGTTATTTTACAAAAAGACGATAATCATAAGCAGATAAATTATGTAAATAAATAGGTACAATTACAAAACAATGGAGCAACATATTTTCTAGTTAGATGAATATGATAACATAGCTTTCTATTGGTTTGTGTATAATAATATTTGCACTATCTACTAAGTTTAGAATTATTATATATTTTGTTTTCTTCACATGTAAGTGGTTTCATTTCTTCAATTTCGGAATACATTTTTCCAATTTCTTCAACTTCTTTTATTACACTGTCAATAAATTGGTATGATAATTTGGTCCACTATAAACAACAGGGTGTTTATAATTTCCATAAATCTATTTTATGTAGTACCAAAATCCACTTGTTTCACATTTTTCATATATGATTGTATATTGTGTTTCTGTATTTCGTTAGTAATTGTCATTAAAAGTAAACTTTCAAAATCATCATAAATAACAATTGGAACTTTGGTGCATCTTGGTAATTTTTAAAATATACACATGTTCATTTATTACACATTTCAACTGTAAATGTTTTTTAGTTAAACAATATAAGATTATCTAATTTTGCTATACTTTTGAAATGTTGTAAACATAAAACACACATGAATTTTATTCAGAATGTTTGGTGATTTGATTTGATACATGTCTAGAAAAAAGTTTTATATAACGATATTGTGAAATATTAACTATCTTGAAATAAAACAGATTTATAATTTTTCCTTTTTACATTTTGTAATTTTTTATTGATACACTCGATATTTTTCTTTATCATCAAATGAATAACCATTAATAGATACATTAATCAAATTTTCAATTTTTGAAATAGATCAACTAACACAGAAAATTCAATATATTCAATTTTTTATCAAGGTCAAGACCAACATTTTTATATTTTGTTATTCTTTCGGAATGTTCATCTGCAGGTAAAAAAGCTGCTTTTAAGGACCATAGAAAATATTTTTCAATATTATTTTTAAATTAATAGAAGCTATGTTGCTTTTCTTACTTTACATAAATCAATGTAAGATGATCCCCTTAATGGAACATATTTGTTAAATGATACTTGTAAACCAACAATTCTATTTTATGTTCACCCTGATCCTTGTGCTTGTCAATTAAAAATTTTTTCTAAAATATCTCTTTTACCTTGTTTAACTTTTTTCCTAGATTCTTTATCTGTGATAATAGTATAGTGTCATGTTCGTTGTCCAATTTACCAACGTTTTTCACTTATTTCATTTGTTTGTAGTTTATATTCTCAATATAAATTAATATTTAACTTTAACCCATGATGTACGTTCAAATAGCCTTTAAAAGTTTAAAAATTTCTTGTTTATAATACAGTTAAGAAATTATTAGGATCAAATGGATCAATACTATTTTCAAAATTTATGGTATGTAAGCTGTATGCAAATGATTTTTCAACTAAGTAACCTTTAATTGTATTTCTATCTCGTGGTTTCGGTTTAACAAATATTTTTGTAGTAAATGGAATATTTCGGTTTATCTTCTTTAGTTAGAAAAAATCAATAAAAATTATAATATGGCAACTTTTTCCACGGATATTTAATTGCTTAAGATATATAATGTCTAACAATATCTTTGTGATTTTCGCTTACTGCAGGTGTATAATTTTTATCAATATTTGTATGAATTTCACTTACTTCAGATGTATAATTTTTAACAATATTTGTATGATGTTCACTTACTTCACATGTATAATATCTGTAGAATGTATCTAGATACAACTGCTTCAAAAAATTATCACTTTCTACAGACATGTAATTTCTAACAATATTTCTATGATTTTCACTTACTTCATGTATATAATTTCTAAAAAATATTTTATGACCTTCTCTTATTTCGAGAGTACAATTTCTAACAAAATTTTTAACATTTTCACATACTTCCAGTGTATAATTACTAACAATTTTTGTATATTTCTAATGATCATTGGACGATTTCTAATAATAAATGTAGTTTAAGTAGCTACAATCAAATCTGAAAATCCGTGCAAATTATCTCCTTTACAAAAATCATGAAGAGTAGCAACTTTAAATTAATGTATCTCATAAGCAATGTATGTTTCCATTTTCCTCATTTATTTATAAAAAAAATCATTAGATTTGTAAAAAACACTTTTTAACAAATGATAGTTATTTAACAGATTGATATGGATTATTATCTAATAGTCAATTGGTTTACTTTTTAGTTTAACAATCAATTAGGTTTTAAACAAATAGTTTTTAAAAGAATTAGTTTACAATTTATTTTAACAGTCATTTTGTTTTTAAACATTAGTTTTCTAAAAGAATTACTTAACTATTTAGTTTCACAAATAATTAGTTTTCAAACGATTTGTTTTTAAGAGAATAAGTTTATTAATTAGCTTAGTAATCTATTAGTTTTAAAGAATTACTTTTAATGATCTATTTATATTACCAAAAAGGATTATTATTTAATAAATAATAAAGTTGAAACATTCTAATTCTTAAAATACTCTAAAGAAACCTACTTTTACATTTTACAATGTCAAGGTAAGTAAATATATAAAATGTTTATTTAACAAAAGTAAATCATATTATAAATTTGACATTGTGAATGTAAGTAAATAAATAAAATGTATTCGTTGACGAGAGTAAATTATAATTAAATTTTCAGTTTTTATTTTTTCTATCTTTCTTAAAATTTTTCAGATATGTATATAAGCATAAAGTTAACAATTTTATAATTTTTTTTAGTTTTCTATTCATCTATATAGAAGCAAATAAGAACTAAAGATTTTCAGTATATAATCTATGTTTTACATCATATATATATAACATTCTTTTTACAATACATAATTATACAATTATACAACCAAGAGTATCATTTTAATTTTATTATGAAAAGTTGCTCAAGGTTTCATATTTGTTCTTTCTGTTTTTATAACATGTTTTTCTATATTTCATTATGATTACATAATTCGGATAGTTAGTTATATAATGAAATGGATTATATCTATATCTGACTTTAGTAAAGTATTTCCTTGAAAATCAAGAAATGCATCATATGACTTAGAAATTTATTTGGTGGATAAATATTCCACATTTTTAATGTTATTTAAGTATGGTTAAATATGACAGACTAATGATGAACCACTAAACTGATTATTCTTACAATTTGTCTGAAATACAACAAAATCAAAATATGGCAATCAAATTCTGTAGAGTAGTAGTAATTTGCTATATCTAATAAACAATTGTATGTACCAGATAATCCTGCAACATCTTCTGAATGAAATTCATAAAAACCAATAGTAATATTAGGTCCGTAGCTCGTGGTCGTGCGGTAGCGTTCTCGCTTCCCACGCCCGGGTTCCCGGGTTCGATTCCCGGCGGGGTCAGGGATTTTCTCTGCCTCGTGATGACTGGGTGTTGTGTGACGTCCTTAGATTAGTTAGGTTTAAGTAGTTCTAAGTTCCAGGGGACTGATGACCATAGAGTAATAACTAAAAGTGATTGACATAGAAATGAATGTATCTCTACAATTTGTAAATCTAAAAAGAGCAATTTCATTATAAAAATTTTGTAGATGGTGAAGGTTTAAATAATACTCTTGACGATATAATTAATTAATTAGATACACCAATTTAAACACTGGACTCGGATTCAGGTGGACGACGGTTCAATCCCGCGTCCGGCCAAACTGATTTAGGTTTTCCGTGATTTCCCTAAATCATTCCAGGCAAATGCCCGGATGGTTCCTCTGAAAGGGCATGGCCGACTTCCTTCCCTAATCCGATGAGACCGATGACCACGCTGTCTTGTCTCCTTCCCCAAAAAACCAACCAAACAACCAACACCAATTTAAAAAATGTAAAAGAAGAAACATCGATTCTGTTGGTATTCATGATTTATGGGTAGCTGATCTGTTTGGAATGGATTATGGTAATTTAAATGGAATTTCAAAAACAAAGAAATGATATAAATATTTATTGACAATAATTGATGTTTTCTCCAAATTTTCATTTGTTGTTACTATTAAAGATATAAAAGCTAAAACTAAAAAAATTTGTTGCTTTTCAAAATAACTTTATCATTAGAAAGTCTAATAATTCACAAGCAGGTAATGGTAAAGAATTCTACAACAAAGGTTTCAAGATTTAATGTAGAAATATAACATTATTTAACTTCTTCAGCATAAAAAGCATCTGTTGTTGAACAATTTTACAGAACACTTATAGAAAGTGGGGGAAGAAATGTGCTTTACAAAGAAACTTTCAGTGGTTTACTTTAGCCAAAAATGTAACTGATAAATATAATAATATAAACCAATCTACAATAAGAATGAAACCAATAGAATATAATGAAAAAATTAAGTAACATTAAATTGAATAAAAACGCTAAATTTAAGAATGGTAATAAACCATGAAATTATAAACTAAAAGGTCTATTTACAAAGGATATACACTGAATTGGTAAACAGAAATAACTGAAATTGGAGATGTTATTTAGTTTAATACAATTGCAAATAATTAAAAAGATATAAAAGGAAATTTGTATGAAGAAGAAATACATAAGACAAAATATACAGATGTATACTACATAGAAAAAATTTTAAGAAAGATAGGTAATAAAGCTTATGTTAAATGGTTAGGATTTGATAATTCACAAGACAATTGGATAAATAAAGAAAAAGTAATTTTATACAGAACTGGCTTTCTATTTGGGTATACAAGAAATTAGGTTTTAAACAATTAGTTGTTAATAAATATTTTATTAAAAAAATTAATTTACCATTTTGTTTAACAAACATATCATTTATAAAGGAATTTGTAAACGATGTAGTTTAACAACTGATAGTTATTAAACAATACGTTTTTAAAAATAATTAATTTAGTATTAAAGATAAAAGTCAAGTATCTTTTAAAAATTACGTTTTTGAACAGAATTAGTTTACTATTTAGTTTAAAAATCAGTTAGTTATCAGAAAAATAATTTTTTAAAGAGTACAATTTCTATTTCGTTTAACAATCAACTCCTTTTTAAACAATTCACGGTTCAATAAAATTAGTTTCCTATTTTGTTTAACGATCAATTAGATTATAAACAATTGGTTTTTAAAAGAATTAAATTTCAATTTACTTTAACAATCAATTAGTTTTTAATTAAGTATCAAAAATTTCCATCAAAATTTTCAGTTTGCCAATATTTTGTTTTAATTACTTTATCTTATACTTTAATTCTATCATCTTTTACTTACAAACTATAATCTTTCATTTTAATTCTACTTTGTTATATTTTAATATTTCATTGTTTATTTTTTACAATGTTTGTAGTTTGTAGATACAGAAATCTTTGTGTGTTATTTGATCTTTGTATAAAGTTTCGCTTATAATAGAAAAAATTTATGTATAAAATACTTTTATTAATTTAATATAGCAAAATTTTTATATTGAAATAATTTTATTAAATTTGAATATAATAATTTTTAATACATTTTCAATAACTTACAATGAACTTATGATAAGGTATCTACTTTATTTTCCAGTATATATGTTTTATTATCGTGAGGAGTTAGTGCTTTCTTTATATGCTTGAATTGTATTTATTTCATGTTTTACACTTTTAAAAAAATTAACTTTTTTGTATCGTTATAAATTCTTAATCAAAGAAACTTTGTATTCTTCTAGACTTATTTTGTTTTTAACAACAAATTTCTTTAATTTTTTAAATATTTTTCTATATTGTTTGCAAATTAATAAGCATACATTTTTTTCTTAAACAATTAAATTCTTAAATCAATTTTCCATTACATTCATTTTTCATTTTACCTACAATTTTCTTGTTTATTTGTGGACTATCATATAAATTATGTTTTGGATAATTACTTATATTAAAGTAATCAATAATTGAATTAATATTAAGTTTTAACATTGTAACATAACTATCTGATTCTTGTTAACATAATTCACTATTTTCCCCATATTTTGGTTTCATGACTCAATACTGAAAATTATACATTAATATTTTTAGATAAATCAAGTGTACTTGATCCAACATAAATAGCTTTATCAAAAGTAAGTTTAGGTTTATACACATCAATAGGAGCATGATTTTCATTAAATACAGTTCTACATTTAAAATTTGGTTTAGCTTCAAGTTCACCTCGTACTTGACAATTTGAAGATTTTTTATATCTTTTATGTTTCTTTTTGTTCATTGTTTTACATAATACAGATCAATTGATTATTTTTTGAAATCTTCTTTCAAAATCATTTGTAGCTCTGGTTCTTAATTGTTTATTAAATCTATATATTTCTGTTACTATTGAGATTTTTAAATTTTAAAAATATGTAATTTTGTCATTTTCATTCCTGGACATAAATATTGTTTAAGATTTCTACAAAGTACTACATAATTATGTTCAGCAATTTTTAAAGTTACATCCCAGGAAGGATATAGTTTATTTGATTGTATACATGTTTCGCTAAAATTTTCTAATACATCAGCTAACAGTAATGCATTAGTTATAAGCTAAAAATTATGAAATTCACCAAGATTTTATATACTGAATTTTTCCCAAACTAATTTTGCATGCTCAAATCTTCATCAGTTATATTACAAGCATTTAATTTACAGTAAATTTTCCTTTTGTTGGTAATTGTGTTTCTTCAAATTTTTCCAAGGATCCATATAAACACATGGATAAACACATTTTCTAATATCTACATTAAATAATTCTGGAGAAAAATACATTTTTATATTTTTTAATTGAATATTCTATAAATTTGTAGAAATTTTATCAAGTGAAGAAGCCATAAATCTAAATTTATCAACAAATCTCTTTGTTAATTTATTTTGTATATTACTAAATCTAATGTATTTATCTTCATTGGTTGGTATTATTTCTATTTCTTTATTATCACAACCAAGTTATTTACAAGAAGATGAGAATCCACAAACAGATAAATTATGTATATAAATAAGGTACAAAATCAGGCTGTTCAAGTTTCAAATTACAATACAATGGAGCAATATATTTCCTAATTAGATGATCATAATGACGAACTTTTTTATTACCTTTTGTATAATGATATTTACACAATGTACAAAATTTAAAATTACTATATATATTTTCGTTTCATTAAATGTAAGTGGTTTGATTTATTAACTTCAGAATAATTTTTTCCAATTTCTTTGACTTCATGATCCACTCTTCCAATAATTTTTTATGACAATTTATTTCTCTATAAACAACACGACCTTTATAATTTCTACATATGTATTTTATGTACTAACAAAATCGACTTCATGTTTTAATATTTCATTGTGATTGGTGTTTTGGGATTTGGTTCACAATTGTCCATATTTAAAAGTAAACTATCAAAATGAGCATAAATAACAAATGGAACTTTTTTTGTAGATAGATAAATATTAAATTTTACATATGTTCTTTTAATTGGCATTTCAACTTTTAAAAGTTTTCAGTTAAACTATCTAATTTTTCTGTATTAATGAAATGTATTAAACATAAATCATAAATAAAATTTACTTCAGTATATATGGTTATTTGATTTCATAAGAGTCTAGATAAAATTTTTATATAACAATAGAGCAAATTATTAACTTTCTTGTAACGAGGTAGATTTTTTTGTTTTGTTCTCTTTTACATTTTGTAATTTTTTGTTGATACACTAGATATTTTTCTTTATCTTCAATGAATAAACAAATTATAGATACACTAATCATATCTTCAAGTTTTAAATTTGATCAGCTAAGAAGGGAAATTCAACATTCTTAAGTTTTTTATCAAGATCAAGACCAACATTTTAGTATTTCTATACTCTTTCAAAATGCTTATCCACGGGAAATAAAGCTGCTTTTATACATCACCAAAAACATTTTTCATCTTTATTTTTTACATTTATACAAGATTTCTTGTTATTTATTACTTTAGGTAAATCAATATAAGATGATCCTCTCTGTGGATTATTTGTTAAATGCTAGTTCTAAACCAACAGTTCTATTTAATGACCATCCTGTTCCTTGCGCTTGAAAATTATATATTTTTCCTTAAATATCTGTTGACCTTGTTTAAATTTTCTACTAAAAACTTTTTTGTCATAATAACATACGTATATTCTTGTTTGTTGGCAAAATTCTTGTACTTTTTCATTTACTTCATTTGTTTATACTTTGTATTCACAATGTAAATCAATATTTATCTTTAAACCTTGCTGTAGTTTCAAATAGTCTTTAACAATTTAAAAAATTTTTGTTTTTACTTCCATTAAGAAATGATTAGGAACACATATAGCCATTCTATTTTTAGTTTATAATCTGTATCAAATGCCATTTCAACGAAGTAATCTTTAATTGAATTTCTATATCGTGGTTTCAGTCTTACAAATTTATTTGTAGAAAATGGCAATTTTTTGGCTTATCTCCTATAGTTAGAAAAACGTCATCTGTATTATATGTTAACTTTTTCCAAAGATTTTTACTTAGTCCAGGTACATAATTTCTAACAATATTCGTACGATTTTCACTTACTTCAGGTATATAATTTTAAAAAATATTTGCATGATTTTCACTTTCTTAAGGTGCATAATTTTTAACAATATTTGTAGAATTTTCACTTAATTCAGGTGCATAATTTCTGTAGAATTTATCTAGATGCAACTGTTTCTAAAAATTATCACTTACTTCAGATTTATAAATTCTAAAAATGATTTTGAATTACTTCAGGTGTATAATTTCTAACATTGTCTGTATGATTTTCACTTACTTCATGTGTATAATTTCTATAACAATTTGTATGATTTTCACTTACATCAGGAGTATAATTGCAAAAAAATTTGTGTGATATTTAATATTAATTGGACGATTTCTAATAATAAATTTAATTAAATCAGCTTCAAATAAATTTGAGTATCCTCATAAATTATTTACTTTACAAAATTCTCGAATTGTGCCAACTATAAATGGATGTAGTTCATAAGCAATGTATGTTTCAAATTTTGCTTTTTCATTTATTACAAAAAAGTTCATTAGATTAGTAAAAAGTTTAATTTAACAAAATGATAGTTCGTCAATAGATGGATTAGGATCATTACTTAAAAGTTAATTAGTTTACTATTTAGTGTAACAATTAATTAGTTTTTAAAAGAATTACTTTACTATTTGGTTTCACAATTTTTTAGTTTTTTAAGAAGTAATTTTTAGATAATTAGTTTACTATTAAGTTTAACAATCGATTAGTTTTTAAACAATTAATTTTTAAGGGAACTATTTACTTTTTAGTTTAACAATAATTTAGTTTTAAAGAATTACTTTTAATGATTTGTATAATTAACCAAAAAGCATTATTATTTAATAAACAATAAATGATAAAGTTAAAGGTTTCTTATATCTTAATACATTCTGAAGTACACTTCTGACATTTATTTATTATGTTTACCTTTACGTAAGGATTTATATAAAAATAATTTAAATCTTTCATCTCTCGACAACTTTTACATTTATTTGTAGATGTAAATGTTTCTTCAGTTAAATCTACTTAATTATTCATTCAAGATGTAGATTTTTCTTCATTATTCATAGTTATTAATATTTTTGAATGTCCTTCACTTGGATTTCGTCGTAAATGTTCCATAAAAGGATATTTATTAACACTTTATCCACAAACACAAGGAATACGATTTTTATTGTAATTTTTTACATGATATTTATTTATAAATTGTTTAACCATCTTTCGCTTATTTCTGTATAGCAAAATTATCAATTGATCTCTATATCACAATAGTTACAAAATTACATTTCTTATAATGCTCTTATTAAACTTGCTCCATTTATATATAAAAAAACTTATTTTGCGAAAAAGGAAATTTTTTGATTATTATAATTTTTGCAATTTAAATATATACTTAATCAGCAGCATAATATGCTGCTTCACCATAATATGCTGTTTCATCAAATGCATCAAATAAATAAAAAATATTTATTATTTTAACTCTTTTTGGTGCTTTATTTTTAATAATAGTTATACAAAGTGGACAATTTTTTTTCCTTTAATCATTCATCAATACATTCTTTATGAAAAATATGATTGCAGCTTGTTTTGACAATTTGATTATTATTTTCATTACTTAAACAAATAGTACGATCAATACCTTTGTTCAGAACGCTAAAATAGTTCATAAGTATCTTTTAGTTAAGTTTGCATTTCTTTTAGTTGCTTCATTTATAAGAAAAAATTTTTATTAGAATTAGAAAATGTAAAAAAAGAATAATTTTCAATGATTCATTTAGCTATAAGTTAAAATTACAATTTTTTTAAAATATGATGAATACAAAACACAAATTTATATTTGTGTAATTAATAAAAAAATTTCTATATAAATGGAAACTACTTCAATCAAGAAGCTCAACAATTTAACAATTTCTAAAGAGATTAAAAAAGGAAATGAGATAGAGATAAATGTATTATATAACATTAAAAACTGTGAATATTTAAATATCAGATATGGGGAACAACTTGGTGTAGAACTCAATAATGATTTTAAAATTATTTTACCAAACTGATTTTCTAAATAAATTAATAATTTTGATTTTGAAATAATTAAAGAAGGACAAATGAAATTGAAATACAAAGGCATGAAGAAACTTAAAAATAGAAATAACGAATTTCATGAGTTAGAATTCACAATGTAAAATGTTTAAGATAGTGTACATTTGTTTTAACTAATACATTTTACTATCTAACAATCAGGTTGTAAATTTGTTATAGTTTACTTTTCTTATCTAATACATTTTAAGTAATTTACATATTTTCACATTGTGATTTTTTAAAAATAACTTATTTTTGTTAACTAATACATTTTATTTATTTACTTATGTTCGCAATGAAATTATTTAAAATAATGTACTTTCTTAACTAATAAATTTTAATTAATTTACTTATGTTAACAATGTGATTTTTTAAATTAATGTGCTTTGTAAATGAATATATTTTAATTATTTATTTATCTTCAGAGTGTAATTTTTTAAAAATAAATTACTTATTTTAACTAATACATGTTATTGTGTTAGAATGATGTTTATAATTAAATAATAAACGTAGAAATCAGTTGTTTATTGTGTTTCATTGTGTTATTGTAAAAAACAGTTGTCGTTATATAATCAGTTAAGTTAATTAAAAATATTGATTTTTTTAAAATCAGTTATTTTACTTATAAAATACAGAATTTAGTTTAATGTTGTCTCAGTGGTCCAGAACACACAAAATATATCTACTAGTGTGTTGCATTGAGACATGAACTGGAAGTTCTTGTTCGTCCTGTTTCGATTACATGGCAACCAGTGCTGAATTCCAGGTGATGCTTAATTGAAAATCTGTATCCCTATTGATATAATTATCCACCATACAGATATTATGGCCTCATCAACAACACAGTCCTAGAAAGATGTCACTGGGGATTAAATTTCAGTCATTTCATAATGAATGTGATGCACTGTTCCAGATAATTTTCTGCTACCACTTATTTTTTAGGTTGCCCCAGGGGTGTATGACAAGGCTGTTCAGTGCAACTTTCTTGCATCGTTCGGCATGTCTGCCCAATATAAGATTCTTCAGATTGGCATTACAGGTAATGCCTCTATTCCAATTCTTGCATCGTTCGGCATGTCTGCCCAATATAAGATTCTTCAGATTGGCATTACAGGTAATGCCTCTATTCCATGGGGCCACATCACAAATGGCCTTTACATACTCCATATTAATGGAAGAAAAAGGTATTATAGGCGGTATACCTCCATGATATAAGAGATTTGTCAAAGCACATAATAAATATTTGAAAGATCCACATAAGTAATCAAATTATTTAACATATTTAGATGTGAATAATTTATACGGCTGGGCTATGAGTCAATATTTACCATATAGAAATTCTAAGTAGACAATTAATTTAGATACTGATGTGTTGAAAATAGATTTTATATATATATATATATATATATATATATATATATATATATATATATATATATATATATATATATAAGAATATCCAAAAAAATTACTTACAAACAATGTTTTACGATTATCTCCTATAAACGAAATTGTATCTGGTACTAAAGAAAAGTTATTCACCTCTCTGAATTACAAAATATTATTATTTAGTTCACAATAGAAGTGTTACATAGGTTTATCTCAAGAAGTGCAGATAACAAAATTATATAGAGATTAAAATTTAAACAATCTAATTGGCTACACATATATTGATTTGAATACAAGATGTGAACTTAAGCAGCAGGTATTTTGAAAAGGTTTTTTCAAGCTCACGAATAACTCCGTTTTTGGAAAAACCATGAAAAATACAAGAAGAGTTTGCATATAAAATTAGATTCAGATGCAAATAAGTGTGAAAACTGACAACAATACCAACTATCAAAGTCAAGATCTTGCTGCAATTCACATGAATAATGCTGAAGTCACATTTGACAGATCAGCTTGTATTGCAGTGAGCATAATCGATTTATCTTAAGAACGGATGTACGATTTTCACTATAGATTTATGAAAGTAAAATATGGAGAAAAATTGTGCTTTGTCACCAAGATACTGACAGCTGGTTTTGCAATACACAACTGAAGATGTTTATGAAGATATCAAGAAGATACTTAAAAAATTTGATACCAGTGATTAGCCAATATACAATATTTACAGCATTCCTCAAGTAAGTAATTAAGTAAAAGAACAAAAAGAATAAGCTTATGAATTTAGTGATATTCTGAAGATAAATCTAAAATAGTTAAGAAATATGTTCTAAAAAATAAAATAACCTTACAAGGTTGTAAAGATTGTTTGTCTAATAAGTATTGAAGAAGATAGAACTATGACTTTAAAACACAGCAGTCAACACACTACTTATTCTGTTGAGGTTAATAAGAAAACATTAAGTTCTCATGATGATAAAAGATATCTTTTGAAAAATAAAACAGATACAGTTCCAAATGGCTTATATTAAATAATTAGTTGAGTTGTTGTTGTTGTCTTCAGTCCTGAGACTGGTTTGATGCAGCTCTCCATGCTACTCTATCCTGTGCAAGCTTCTTCATCTCCCAGTACTTACTGCAACCTACATCCTTCTGAATCTGCTTAGTGTATTCATCTTTTGGTCTCCCTCTACGATTTTTACCCTCCATGCTGCCCTCCAAAGCTAAATTTGTGATCCCTTGATGCCTCAGAACATGTCCTACCAACCGATCCCTTCTTCTTGTCAAGTTGTGCCACAAACTCCTCTTCTCCCCAATTCTATTCAATAACTCCTCATTAGTTATGTGATCTACCCATCTAATCTTCAGCATTCTTCTGTAGCACCACATTTCGAAAGCATCTATTCATTTCTTGTCCAAACTATTTATCATCCATGTTTCACTTCCATACATGGCTACACTCCATACAAATACTTTCAGAAACGACTTCCTGACACTTAAATCTATACTCGATGTTAACAAATTTCTCTTCTTCAGAAACGCTTTCCTTGCCATTGCCAGTCTACATTTTATATCCTCTCTACTTCGACCATCATCAGTTATTTTGCTCCCCAAATAGCAAAACTGCTTTACTACTTTAAGTGTCTCATTTCCTAATCTAATTCCCTCAGCATCACCCGACTTTATTCGACTACATGCCATTATCCTCGTTTTGCTTTTGTTGATGTACATCTTATATACTCCTCTCAAGGCACTGTCCATTCCGTTCAAATGCTCTTCCTAGTCCTTTGCTGTCTCTGACAGAATTACAATGCGATCGGTGAACCTCGAAGTTTTTATTTCTTCTCCATGGACTTTAATACCTACTCCGAAATTTTCTTTTGTTTCCTTTACTGCTTGCTCAATATACAGATTGAATAACATCAGGGAGAGGCTACAACCCTGTCTCACTCCCTTCCCAAACGCTGCTTCCCTTTCATGCCCCTCGACTCTTACAACTGCCATCTGGTTTCTGTACAAATTGAAATAGCTTTTCGCTCCCTGTATTTTACCCCTGCCGCCTTTGGAATTTGAAAGAGAGTATTCCAGTCAACATTGTCAAAGCTTTCTCTAAGTCTACAAATGCTAGAAATGTAGGTTTGCCTTCCCTTGATCTGTTTTCTGTGCTAAGTCGTAGGGTCAGTATTGCCTCACGTGTTCCAATATTTCTAAGGAATCCAAACTGTACTTCGCCGAGGTCGGCTTCTACCAGTTTTTCCATTCGTCTGTAAAGAATTCGTGTTAGTATTTTGCAGCTATGACTTATTAAACTGATGGTTCGGTAATTTGCACATTTGTCAACACCTGCTTTCTTTGGGATTGGAATTATTATATTTTTCTTGAAGTCTGAGGGTATTTCGCCTGTCTCATACATCTTGCTCATCAGATGGTAGAATTTTGTCAGGACTGGCTCTCCCAAGGCCGTCAGTAGTTCCAATGGAATGTTGTCTACTCCTGGGGCCTTGTTTCAACTCAGATCTTTCAGTGCTCTGTCAAACTCTTCACGCAGTATCGTATCTCCCATTTCATCTTCATCTTCATCCTCTTCCATTTCCATAATATTGTCCTCAAGTACATCGCCCTTGTATATACCCTCTATATACTCCTTCAACCTTTCTGCTTTCCCTTCTTTGCTTACAACTGGGTTTCCATCAACGCTCTTGATATTCATACAAGTGGCTCTCTTTTCTCCTAAGATCTCTTTAATTTTCCTGTAGGCAGTATCTATCTTACCCCTAGTGAGATAAGCCACTACATCCTTACTTTTGTCCTCTAGCCATGCCTGCTTAGCCATTTTGCACTTCCTGTCGATCTCATTTTTGAGACGTTTGTATTCCTTTTTGCCTGCTTCATTTACTGCGTTTTTATATTTTCTCTTTCATCAATTAAATTCACTATTTCTTCTGTTACCAAAGGATTTCTACTAGCCCTCGTCTTTTTACCTACTTGATCCTCTGCTGCCTTCACTACTTCATCCCTCAGAACTACCCATTCTTCTTCTACTGTATTTCTTTCCCCCATTCCTGTCAATTGTTGCCTTATGCTCTCCCTGAAACTCTGTACAACCTCTAGTTTAGGTCCCATCTCCTTAAATTCCCACCTTTTTGCAGTTTCTTCAGTTTTTATCTACAGTTCATAACTAATAGATTGTGGTCAGAGTCAACATCTGCCCCTGGAAATGTCTCACAATTTAAACCCTGGTTCCTAAATCTCTGTCTTACCATTATATAATCTATCTGATAGCTTCTACTATCTCCAGGATTCTTCCATGTATACAACCTTCTTTTATGATTCTTGAACCAAGTGTTAGCTATGATTCAGTTATGCTCTGTGCAAAATTCTACCAGACAGCTTTCTCTTTCATTTCTCTCCCCCAATCCATATTCACCCACTATGTTTCCTTCTCTCCCTTTTCCTACTGACGAATTCCAGTCACCCATGACTATTAAATTTTTGTCTCCCTTCACTACCTGAATAATTTCTTTTATCTCATAATACATTTCATCAATTTCATCATCTGCAGAGCTAGTTGGCATATAAACTTGTACTACTGTAGTAGACATGGGCTTCGTGTCTATCTTGGCCACAATAATGCGTTCACTATGCTGTTTGTAGTAGCCTACCCGCACTCCTATTTTTTTATTCATTATTAACCCTACTCCTGCATTACCCCTATTTGATTTTGTGTTTATAACCCTGCAATCACCTGACCAAAAGTCTTGTTCCTCCTGCCACCGAACTTCACTAATTCCCACTACATCTAACTTCAACCTATCCATTTCCCTTTTTAAATTTTCTAAACTACCTGCCCAATTAAGAGATCTGACATTCCACACTCCGATCCATAGAACGCCAGTTTTCTTTCTCCTGATAACGATGTCCTCTTGAGTAGTCCCTGCCCGGAGATCCAAATGGTTGACTATTTTACCTCCGGAATATTTTACCCAAGAGGACGCCATCATCATTTAACCATATAGTAAAGCTGCATGCCCTCGGGAATAATTATGGCTGTAGTTTCCCCTTGCTTTCATCCGTTCGCGGTACCAGCACAGCAAGGCCGTTTTGGTTAGCGTTGCAAGGCCAGATCAGTCAATCATCCAGACTGTTGCCCCTCTCAACAGATACCCCTCTGTTGTGGTTGCACCTATGGTATGGCCATCTGTATCGCTGAGGCATGCAAGCCTCCCCACCAACGGCAAGGTCCATGGTTCATGGGGGCAGGATTTAGTTGAGAGGATTTCTAAAAAAATTACATTCAATATGTTATTCATTTTTATAAAATTTGAATTTGATATATTTATGTTTTCCATTAATATATATATCATTTTTTGTACTTTGCCTCCTATGCTATATTTCCAGCCACCATAATCGTTTTTTAAACTCATAACACTACTAAAATTTGAGAAAATCTCTTATCTTAATTCTCATATAGAGTGTGTGTTTGATAATTAACATTTTCATAGATTTATCGAGTATCATCTTTGATGTTCCTTTTAAAACATATTTAATATTAAAATTTTCTAATTTTTCCAAAACCTGAAATAACCCATTGATGTTAAAAAATATATCTTAATATGAAACTGTTACAGACATATATGAGAGAGAGAGAAATGAAAAAAATTATTATTTCATTTACTGTTTTTTCTATTGCTTATTCACATTATCGAGAAAAAAAGGAGATGAAAATGAGGACATAGTTTGAAACTTTTATATCTAGATTTTATGCTTGAAATATTTTTGATGTTTTTCATATTTTATCCCTTTAATACTCGAATAAACTTCTTCATGGAAAAAAATAAAAGTCTCTGTCATTCTAGAAGTACCTAAAACTCTCAGGATATGTTAGATTCGGTGGTAGCTTCATGAAGAATCTGCATCTATCAGCAATGGCGCTTGAAAACAGATACCCGTTCACTAGTGTCAGTCGTATTAGTAGAATATGAATTCACAGTGTCTATTGTATGGAGCTATATATTTATATCAAGTATATATAGTTTCTAAATTCAGTCTCAATTTCCAAGAAAATGAAGGCAATTATGATATTTCAAGTAAATATCATAGGAAGTGGAAGAAAATTTGATGAAATAATAGGGAAATTAAATCATTAAAAACATTCTCAAAAAAGTGATGAAAAAATCTGAAAAATAGTAAAATATTGGATATAACTATGAAAATATTCTGAAAAATGATGAAAATGTGATGAAATTTTTTTAAAAATCTATTTTTATTTGATGACCTCTGCTGATGAAATTTTCATTATGGCTTTGTAATATTTTGGGAAAAACATGAGAAAACGTGTTTTTGGTCATAGTTTCATTCATTTTCATGATATTTACTTGAAACTTCATGATTATTTCTTTTTCATTGAAACTGAGCCATGATCCACTAACTACATGTAACTGTATATAACTTTATTATCAGGTTATTCAGGTTCTTACTTCGAAAATAGGCTGAGCTGCTGCTATAATTCATCACTGGGTGGACTGTAATCGATTTGGGATTTAGGGATGGGGTGCAGGAGTTCATAACAATGCATGATTCTATTTCGTGGTCTGTGAGAACTGAATTATATTTCTTTACTGTTTGTTTGTTTGACTATTGGGTTAAGTCTCTTAGTAGAGTCTCACTAGACTATTGCCGATATTTGTTTTTACTGTTGTTGGATTATGTCTTATTCGTTGATTATCTGTTATTTGAGAGTATTATGTTCATTGCATGTATTTCTACTGAAGTATTTTCTATTTTTTATTTATGTTTCTGTAAATTTTGCTATCTTTACTGTGAGTTCAAACTGTTCTCACATTGATAACTTTGTTGTCTCAATTGCTATCTTAGTTGTTTTATGGTTTCATTATATAATTGAAGTTCTATATTATATTTGAGACCTGTGCTGAGCAGTTCCATTTCAACATCTGTGAACTGTAATTTAGTGATTTTCTTTTTCATGTATAAAAATTAGAATGCCGATTTCATTTCGTGTTACAGTTCATTTTTACTACTGGGTTGTTGCAGTCCTATTGCTCTTCTGTCAATTTGATTTTCCTATGTATTTCATGACTAGTATGCCAATAGCAGAAACAGTTTATATATATATTTGGTCCATTGATAGTGACCAGGCCAAATATCACACGAAATAAGCATGAAACGAAAAAACTACAAAGACCGAAACTCGTCTAGATTGAAGGGGGAAGCCAGAATAACGCTGTGGTTGGCCCGCTAAATGCCACTGTCATAGGTCAAACGGATATCAACTGCGTTTTTTTAAATAGGAACCCCCATTTTTTATTACATATTCGTGTAGTACGTAAAGAAATATGAATGTTTTAGTTGGACCACTTTTTTCGCTTTGTGATAGATGGCGCTGTAATAGTCACAAACGTGTAAGTACGTGTTATCACGAAACATTCCACCAGTGCGGACGGTATTTGCTTCGTGATACATTGTCCGTGTTAAAATGGACCATTTAGCAATCGTGTTGATGTATGGCTACTGTGATCAAAATGCCCAGCGGGCGTGTGCTATGTATGCTGCTCGGTATCGTGGACGACATCATCCAAGTGTCCGGACTGTTCGCCGGATAATTACGTTATTTAAGGAAACAGGAAGTGTTCAGCCACATGTCAAACGTCAACCACGACTTGCAACAAATGATGATGCCCAAGTAGGTGTTTTAGCTGCTGTCGCGGCTAATCCGCACATCAGTAGCAGACAAATTGCGCGAAAATCGGGAATCTCAAAAACGTCGGTGTTGAGAATGCTACATCAACATCGATTGCACCCATACCATATTTCTATGCACCAGGAATTGCATGGCGACGACTTTGAACGTCGTGTGCAGTTCTGCCACTAGGCACAAGAGAAATTACGGGACGATGACAGATTTTTTGCACGCATTCTATTTAGCGACGATGCGTCATTCACCAACAGCGGTAACGTAAACCGGCATAATATGCACTATTGGGCAACGGAAAATCCACGATGGCTGCGACAAGTGGAACATCAGCGACCTTGGTGGGTTAATGTATGGTGCGGCATTATGAGAGGAGGGATAATTGGCCCCCATTTTATCGATGGCAATCTCTTTGGTGTAATGTATGCCGATTTCCTACATAACGTTCTACCGAAGTTACTCCAAGATGTTTCACTGCATGACAGAATGGCGATGTACTTCCAACATGATGGATGTCCGGCACATAGCTCGCGTACGGTTGAAGCAGTATTGGATAGCATATTTCATGACAGGTGGATTGGTCGTCGAAGCACCGCAGGTTCACCGGATCTGATGTCCCCGGATTTCTTTCTGTGGGGAAAGTTGAAGGATATTTGCTATCGTGATCCACCGACAACGCCTGACAACATGCGTCAGCGCATTGTCAATGCATGTGCGAACATTACGGAAGGCTAACTACTCGCTTTTGAGAGGAATGTCTTTACACGTATTGCCAAATGCATTGAGGTTGTCAGACATCATTTTCAGCATTTATTGCATTAATGTGGTATTTACAGGTAATCACGCTGCAACAGCATGCGTTCTCCGAAATGATAAGTTCACAAAGGTACATGTATCGCATTGGAACAACCGAAATAAAATGTTCAAACGTACCTGCGTTCTGTATGTTAATTTAAAAAACTTACCTGTTACCAACTGTTCGTCTAAAAATGTGAGCCATATGTTTGTGACTATTACAGTGCCATCTATCACAAAGCGAAAAAAGTGGCCCACCTAAAACATTCATATTTCTTTACGTACTACACGAATATGTAATAAAAATTGGGGTTCCTATTTTTAAAAAACGCAGTTTATATCCGTTTGACCTATGGCAGCGCCATCTAGTGGGCCAACCATAGCGCCATCTGACTTCCCTCTTCAACCTAGACAAGTTTCATTCTTTGTAGTTTTTTCGTTTCATGCTTATTTCGTGAGATATTTGGCCTGGTCACGATCAATGGACGACCCTGTATATATTATTATTTTTGTTATTTGTGTCGAGACGCTGTAGGATCATCTAAAGCATTCTGCCTCATTTGAGCATTCTTTCTGATCTTCCACGATTCTCTCATTTTTTCGCTAAGGATACTCTTTCTATCTTCAGTCCACTTTGTCCTGGTTTCTTTGGGACTTTAATCTCTGACCTCACATTCCACATGTGTATCTTGTCCCCGTATACATTTCTGTCTTCAGTTTCTATTGGATCGATTTTTGCTGCTTCTAGGTCCACTTTGGCTTGTCTGATCCATGGTATTGTTGATTTGATCCCTTGAATGTACACTCATGGAAATTGAAATAAGAACACCGTGAATTCATTGTCCCAGGAAGGGGAAACTTTATTGACACATTCCTGGGGTCAGATACATCACATGATCACACTGACAGAACCACAGGCACATAGACACAGGCAACAGAGCATGCACAATGTCGGCACTAGTACAGTGTATATCCACCTTTCGCAGCAGTGCAGGCTGCTATTCTCCCATGGAGACGGTCGTAGAGATGCTGGATGTAGTCCTGTGGAACGGCTTGCCATGCCATTTCCACCTGGCGCCTCAGTTGGACTAGCGTTCGTGCTGGACGTGCAGACCGCGTGAGACGACGCTTCATCCAGTCCCAAACATGCTCATTGGGGGACAGATCCGGAGATCTTGCTGGCCAGGGTAGTTGACTTACACCTTCTAGAGCACGTTGGGTGGCACGGGATACATGCGGACGTGCATTGTCCTGTTGGAACAGCAAGTTCCCTTGCCGCTCTAGGAATGGTAGAACGATGGGTTCGATGACGGTTTGGATGTACCGTGCACTATTCAGTGTCCCCTCGACGATCACCAGTGGTGTACGGCCAGTGTAGGAGATCGCTCCCCACACCATGATGCCGGGTGTTGGCCCTGTGTGCCTCGGTCGTATGCAGTCCTGATTGTGGCGCTCACCTGCACGGCGCCAAACACGCATACGACCATCATTGGCACCAAGGCAGAAGCGACTCTCATCGCTGAAGACGACACGTCTCCATTCGTCCCTCCATTCACGCCTGTCGCGACACCACTGGAGGCGGGCTGCACGATGTTGGGGCGCGAGCGGAAGACGGCCTAACGGTGTGCGGGACCATAGCCCAGCTTCATGGAGACGGTTGCGAATGGTCCTCACCGATACCCCAGGAGCAACAGTGTCCCTAATTTGCTGTGAAGTGGCGGTGCGGTCCCCTACGGCACTGCGTAGGATCCTACGGTCTTGGCGTGCATCCGTGCGTCGCTGCGGTCCGGTCCCAGGTCGACGGGCACGTGCACCTTCCGCCGACCACTGGCGACAACATCGATGTACTGTGGAGACCTCACGCCCCACGTGTTGAGCAATTCGGCGGTACGTCCACCCGGCCTCCCGCATGCCCACTATACGCCCTCGCTCAAAGTCCGTCAACTGCACATACGGTTCACGTCCACGCTGTCGCGGCATGCTACCAGTGTTAAAGACTGCGATGGAGCTCCGTATGCCACGGCAAACTGGCTGACACTGACGGTGGCGGTGCACAAATGCTGCGCAGCTAGCGCCATTCGACGGCCAACACCGCGGTTCCTGGTGTGTCCGCTGTGCCGTGCGTGTGATCATTGCTTGTACAGCCCTCTCGCAGTGTCCGCAGCAAGTATGGTGGGTCTGACACACCGGTGTCAATGTGTTCTTTTTTCCATTTCCAGGAGTGTATATTACAATTCTCTTGATGAGTCATTTTGGTGATAGCCTGATGATGTGCCCGTAGAACTTCAACCTCCTTTTTCTGACATCTGTTGCTATGTTTGACATATTCTCTGTAGTTTTCCTATAGTGTGATCTGTATCCCTCTTCTGTCAGCTTTGGACCGAGATTTTTCCTCATGATTATCCTGTCTTCCTACAGTCGGCTTTCCATGTCACTTTTCGTATGGAGTGTTAGCGTCTCGCTTGCATGCAGTACTTCAGGCTTGATTACTGTGTTGTAGCGTCTGACTTTAATGTGAATGGACATGCATTTTTTATTTTATACATGCTTTGTCTTGCCGAGCGCTCTCTTCATTTTCTGTAGTCGAGTCTTCTGTGCGATCTTTTCTCCTCTTGTAGGTTCAAGGATTTCACCTAGATACTTGAAGTGTGCAACTCTGTTTATTTTGCCTCATTTTGTGTCTATTTCTGTTATGTTTAATTTTGAGCAGAAAAATTCACACTCTTCGAAATAGATTTGCAGCCTAACTTTTTCAGTGCATACTTTTAGTACCTCTATTTGTTTGGTTGCTGTTGCTTCGTTGTCTGATAGTATGTCCAGGCCGTCTGCGAAAGCTAGGTTAGATATTTCTATTTTGTCCCTTCCTAGACACTCGGTTTCCCGTGACCTTGAGTTTTCAGGTTTTTTCCCATTCCCTCATTACTCTGTCCAAGACTAGGTTGGATAATAGTGACGATAGTCCGTCACCTTGTCGCCCTCCAGTTTTGATCATGAAGGGAGCAAAGATTTCACCCATGACTGTAACTTTCGATGTTGTGTCAGCTAATGTCTGTTTGATAAATCGTAGTGTTTTTGTCCATTCCCTGTTCTTCTAAGACTTCGAACAAGTATTGTCAGTCAACAGAATAGTATGTTTTCTAGAAATCTATGAAGGTGCAAATGATTGGTGCATTCCTGGTGGCCTTGTATTTTAGAATTGTTTTCAGACTGAGGATTTGTTCTGCGCATGAACGACTGGGACAGAAGCCTGCCTGGTATTCAGCAATTTTGTGTTCTAGCTGTTCTTGTGTTCTCTGGAGTAGGGATGCTGAAAAATTTTGTAAGTGACCTGTAGCAGGGAGATTCCTCTGTAATTGTTCACATTCGCCCTACCTCCTTCCTTGTGCAATGAATGGATAAGTGCACATTTCCAGTCGTCAGGAAGATAATTCTGTTTGCCAGATGGTAGAGATTATTTGCGTAAGCTCTAGTAGTGACTTTGGTCAAAGGTTCTTTAGTAATTCTGCAATTATGCCGTTTTCCCCAGATGTCCTGTTGTTTTTAATTTAAGTGTGTGTTTGTTAATCTCTTCACATATTGATGGGAGTTCAAAAATGGTTCAAATGGCTCTCATCACTATGGGACTTAACATCTGAGGTCGTCAGTCCCATAGAACTTAGAACTACTTAAACCAAACTAACCTAAGGTACAGCAAAAAGGGCGGGAACTTCCCATTGGAAGTAGTACCCTATACTGTTCACTAGGTGGTAACACCGTACAGAGGTGGGAACTGAGAATCCCACAGGACTAGGAGCGAGTTCATTGTAGTGGGAAGCATGTTTCCCACGACTCACGAAATGGTTAAACGAAGATAGCAAAGCAATTCAGAGGCAGGCTGCTAGATTTGCTACCGGTAGGTTCCATCAACACGTGTGTATTGCAGTCGTGCTTTGCGAACTCAAATGGGGGTCCCTGAAGGAAAGACGTCGTTATTTCCGCGAAACCCTGTTGATAACATTTAGAGAACCGGCATCTGAAGTTCACTGCAGAATGATTCTACTGCCGCCAATGTACATTTCACATAAGGATAATACGTAGATAAGAGAAGAGAAATTGGGTCTCATATGGAAACACATTGGCAGTCGTTCTTCCCTCGCTCTTGTGGCTAGTGGATCAAGAAAGGACATACATGTCTAGTAGTGGTACGAGATACCCTTGACCACACATCGTATGGTGGTTTGTGGGATATGTATGTAGATTTAGATGCAGATGTAGACAGTATATTGAAGTCACTGGCAGCATGTAACCACACATTCGTAATCATCTCACAAACCGCTCGTCTGTGGACCGATGTTTACTGGAACGTTTTTATTTGTACTCGTATTATCGTGTCCTTTCACCAGTGTCCGTTTTCGTTATTAATTATGAAATATTCTATGCACAGAAGGTAGAAGAGAATGAAAGCGTTTGAGATGTGGTATTAAATGGACTGATAAAATAAAACACCAAAGAGAGACACATGGGGAAAACGTTAACAAGAAGACAAGACTGGATGATAGGAGGTGCCTTAAGACATCGTGAAAGAACTTCAGTGGTACTAGAGGAAGATCTACAGAGCAAAACTGTAGGGGAAGACGAAGACTGGAATATATCAAACAAATATCGGAGGACGTTGTATATAAGTGCTATTCTTGAGATTAAGAGGTTGACAAAGGTGAGCAATTCGTGAAGGGCCACATCAAAACAGTCAGAATACTGATGACTCAAAAAAAAAAAAATGTGGAAGGTATAGAGCGTTATTCCTACCTACTTCGTACAGTTGCGTTGAAATGCTATTCAATTGCATGTCTAGCCCTGTAGTACGTTTCATGCCAATATAACATTTGTAGCATGGTACCTTCATTGTGTCGCAACTTAAACGGTCAGCAGTGTAGTTTTCGACGTTCTGGTACCCCATTTTCCACGTGTAGTAAAGTGTGCCAAGACTCGTCAGTCCATGTCACCTTTTCCCATGCTTCGAGGGTCCAAAAGCAGTGCAGTTACGTTAGGTTACGTTATATTAGGTTAGGTTAGGTTAGGTTAGATTCCTCGCAGCAGACAACTCCTGACGAAGAAGATGGTGATCGTCTTCGAAAGCTCGAATTTTAACTTCGACCTGACATCGTATGAACACAGAGTCTTTACGTAACTAATCGCAACTAGTCTCCATATGTCCCATTCCCGTGAATCACAGAAATATTCAATTCGCTGTGACTACAAACACTGTCTCTCTCCCTCCCACCCTCTCCTTAGTTCTCTCTCTCTCTCTCTCTGTGTGTGTGTGTGTGTGTGTGTGTGTGCGTGTTTGTGTTTGTATGTGTGAGTGTATCTCTATCTCCGACATCACAAGTACTATACGCGCTAAAAAAAGGTGATGCACGTCGCGGTGACTGATGGGATCGACCGTAAAGGTATTTCCCATTTACAGTCGCTCCTATCAGCCACCGCACCGAGTGTCAACTTTGTTTGCGTGAATATTATCTCTAATTCACTTGACAATGGCCGCAAACAAATTAATCATTTCATTCTCTTTACTATCCTCCAAAAATGTAGTTCATTTTGGAATTCTCGCATTAATTGGTTACATGCTCTCATCCGACAGAGGTGCATCTTCCCTAAAAACCACGAAGGGAGTTCGAGTTTACTTCGTTAACGATTATTTGGTTCCAAAAATTCATTTATCGGAGGGGAAGAAATGTAATTTTGTTTTAGTTTGTTCGAAACCGTTTTCTGTTGATTGATTTGCCCGTCTTACGCGATTTAATTCTGCTTGATGTCTAAGTGTAAACATTTCTACAGTTTTGTAGATCGAAACGATGGTGTCGTCCGAAGAGCGAGGTACCACAGCAAGGTTGGTACCTCGCAACATAACTACAAGAAAAGATAGTCGCTGAAAGCCACATCAAGGAATGAACGACACTGGTGTATCAACGCCCAGAAACGTTCCGCTACTCCGCCATATCGGCGCTTATACTTACGAACGCGCGCAGTACCGCTCACCCCAGTCCACGATCATCGACTAAAGCCTCAACATCATCTTCTAGTAGGCCAGCTGTGTGGTCAATGTATTAGGCTGACTCAAATACAGCTACATCTACATCTACGTCATACTTCGCAAGCAACCTAATGGTGTGTGGCAGATGGTACTTTCGGTACCACTATCTGATCCCTCCAACCTGTTCCATTCGCGAATAGTACGTGGGAAGAATGATTGTCGGAAAGCCTCTGTATTGGCTCTAATTTCTCGAATTTTCTCCTCGTGGTCAATACGCGAGATGTATGTAGGGGGAAGTAATATGTTGTCTGACACCTTCTGAAAAGTACTGTCCCGAGATTTCAATAGTAAATCTCTCCGTGTTGCACAACGCCTCTCTTGTAACGTCTGCCAGTGGAGTTTGTTACGCATCTCCATAAAGCTCTCTCGCCAGCTAAACGATCCCGTGACGAAACGCGCCGCTCTTCATTGAATCTTCTCTCTATCTCCTCTGTCA
The DNA here is from genome assembly GCF_023898315.1 of Schistocerca nitens. NCBI lineage: Eukaryota > Metazoa > Arthropoda > Insecta > Orthoptera > Acrididae > Schistocerca > Schistocerca nitens. The sequence goes on from NC_064616.1 coordinate 466,538,869, forward strand.
GTCGTATCTGATAGAGGTCCCAGATAGATAAACAATACTCAAGAATCGGGCGAACAAGCCACTTCTTTTGTGGATGAGATACATTTCCTTAAGACTCTTCCGATGAATCTGAGTCTGGTGTCAGCTTTTCCCACTATCTGTTTTATGTGGTCATTTCACTTCAGGTCACTCTGGATAGTTATGCCTAGATATTTTACGGCAAACGCTGTCTCCAGCTGTTTGTCATCAATAGTGTAGCTGTACAGTAGTGGATTTCTTTTCCTATGTAAACGCAATATGTTACATTTATTTACGTTCAGAATCAACTGCCAGAGCCTTCACCAATCATCAATTCTCTGCAGGTCGTTCTGCAAATTCTTACTATCTTCTGGCGTTCTACTTTGGTATAACTGCGTCGTCTACGAATAGCCTTAAAGAGTATCCGACGCTTTCTATTAGATCATTTATAGGCTATATATTGTAAACAGAAACGGTCCTATCACACTTCCCTGTAGTACTCCGGATATTACCTTTACATCTGTCGATTTAGTTCCGTTAAGAGCGACGTGTTGAGTTCTGTCTGCAAGAAAGTCTTGAATCCAATGGCAAGTCTGCTCTGATACTCAGTGATCTGGTATTTTTTTCATTAAATGGCAATGCGGGACGGTGTCAAATGCCTTACTGAAATCAAGGGACACGGCATAGACCTGAGCGCCGTTGTCCACTGCGCTGTGGATCTCATGGAGGAGAAACAGAGCGATCTGAGTTTCGCAGGATCTCTGTTTGCGGAATCCATGTTGATTTTTATAGAGGAGACGTTCCTTTCCAAAAACGTCATAATTCTTGAGCATAAAACATGTTACATAATTCTATAACAAATTGACGTCAACGATATAGGTCTATAATTGTGTGAATCTGTCTTAACGGCCTTTCTTAAAAACGGGAATGACCTGCGCTTTTTCCAGATGTTATGTACCTTCCGTTGCTGAAGCGATTTACGATAAATAACTGCTAGAAGGGGAGCAAGTTCTTCCGCATAATCTTTATAGAATCTTACAGGTATCTCATCTGGTCCTGACGCCTTTCCACTACTAAGCGACTGTAGCTGTTTTTCAGTTCCGCGATCGGTTATCTCAATATCTGCCATTTCGACGTTCGTACGATGATTGAAAGAAGGGACAGTGTTAGGAACTTCCGCGGTGAAACTACTTCGGAAGACCGAATTTAGTATTTCGGCCTTCTCTATGTTACCTCTGTTTCGGTCCCAGTGTGATCGCTGAGAGAATGAATAGATGATTTTGACCCACTTACTGATTTTACATACCTCCAAAATCTCAAAGAGTTTTTACTCAGATCGGTTGACAACGTCTTACTTTCAAAATCATTGAACGCTTCTCTCATTGCTCTCCTTACGCTCATGTTCGCTTCGTTCAGCTAGGTTTTTACTTCTCTTGAATCTGAGATGAAGTGCTCTTTGTTTACGTAGCGCTTTTCTAACACGGGTATTAAACCATGGTGGATCTTTCCCATCCCTTAAACCCTTACTCGGAACATACTTGTCTAGGGCATATTGAACGATGCCTTTGAATTTTTTCCGTTTGTGCTCCACATCTTCGTCCTCATAGCTGAATATTTGATGATAACTGCTGAGATATTCTGAAATTTGTATCCTGTGACCCTTGCTGAGCAAATATATCTTCCTGCCTGGTAGGACCCGTCGCCATAGATGCTGTCACAGCCTTATGATCACTGATACCTTCCTCTACGTTAACTGATTCGATAAGTTCAGGTCTGTTTCTTACCAGGAGGTCTAAGGCGTTACCCTTACGAGTTGGTTCTCTAACTATCTGCTCAAGATAATTTTCGGACAAGACATCCAGAACAATGCCACACGAATCCCTGTCTCTGGCACCAGTTTTGGTGGCATAACACATCCAATCTGTACCTCGTAAGTTGAAGTCACCCCCTATTACAACGTCATGATCAGGAAAATTACTAATGATATTCTGCAAGTTCTGTCTGAAGTGCTCTACAACTACAGATTCTGACCCAGGTGGTCTATAAAAGCAACCGATTACCATTTTTGACCGTTCTTTGATACCCAGTTTCACCCAGATCAATTCACATTCGGAATCTGTGATAGCCTCGCTAGATTTTATCGAATTTTTTACTGCAATAAACACGCCATCACCATTGGCGACTAACCTAGCCTTACGATAAACATTCCAATCTGAACCTAGGATTTCGTTGTCATTGGCGTCTGGTTTCAACCAGCTTTCTGCTCCCAATACCATCTGTGCATTATAACCTTCAGTAAGCGATACTAATTCTGGGACCTTTCCTTGAATGCTCCTGCAGATTACTAAAATGATAATAATCTATTCTATATTTGATCTGCGAAGACCAAGATTCTCTGAGGTCACTGTGGCTGATTTAACAGACAAATCGTCTTTGATCCCAAGGGAGGGGTTCTCTAACTTAAATAAGCCCCATTTGTACGCTCACTTACTCCCACACTTATTACGCTACCCTAGTAGCCGCTTCCTGCGTGTAGTGCACGCCTGATCTATTAAGGGGAACCCTACAATTCTAGCGGAAGTCGAGAAATTCGCGTCCGATACCGTCGCGCAGTCGTCTGAGCCTCTGGTTTAGACCTTCCACTCTGCTCCAAACCAGTAAAGTTATTGTATATAACGTAAAGTTATTGTAATTAGAGAGAGAGATTTGTATTTTGTCTGTAGCATGTGATAAGTTAATGCTCAGAGACAGCTGAAAATACTGATCACTTTCCTGTGGAAGTGGACTGTACGAAGTTAAGTGATTCTTCTTATCTATGTTGTAATGAAGAGGACTAATATTTAATGTGCTATAGTATCCACTTGGTCTCCTCCCAGAACAAACCAAAGAACGCTCCATTGTACCGTCAAGTGTATTTTCGTACGGTACTACAGAAACCATGTAGGTTTCCAAATAAACGTATACTGCAATGGAGTCATTTTAAAATAATGAAACTGACTATTCTAAAGCACAAAAACTAATGTTGGCCGTTGTTGTTTCTTTTAAGGTCTTCTATCCGAAGTCTGATTTGATGCAGATTTCCATTCTAGCCCCTTCATCTTCGCATAACTTCTGCAACCTACATCTGTTTGAACCTCCTTACTGTAGCCTCCCTCTACGACGTTTACCCCCTACAGTTCCCTCGATTACCAAATTAGAGATTCCTTCGTGCCTTTCAAATGATCCCTTCCCATAAAAAAGCTGTGCTATAAACTTCTTTTTTTCCTCAATTCGGACTATTACCTTCTCCTCAGTAATCCTATCCGCCTCTCTAACCTTCAGCATTCTCCGTTAGCATCTCATCTCTGCTTGTCTGCATGGTTTATCGTGCACGTCTCACATTCGTAGAGCCGGCTGCTGTGGCCGAGCGGTTCTAGGCGCTTCAGTCAGGAACCGCGTGACCGCTACGGTCGAAGGTTCGAATCCTGCCTCGAGCATGGATATGTGTGATGTCCTTAGGTTAGTTACGTATAAGTAGTTCTAAGTTCTAGAGGACTGATGACCTCAGATGTCCCATAGTGCTCAGAGACATTTGAACCATTCACTTTCGTAGAAGGCCGCACTCCACGCAAACACCTTCAGAAAAGAATTCCCAACATTTAAATTACTGTTCAGTGTTAACAAATTTCTTTTTTTCAGATATGCATTTCTTGCTATTGCAAATCTACATTTTACATCCTTTTTACTTCGACCATCTTAAGCTACACTGACGGAAAGAAAATCGCATAACCAAAAAATAATTAATGTAATGAAATTTCGGGAATACATTTGTCTAGGTAACATGTTTAAGTGATTAACATTGCAGGATCGCAGGTTAATGTAAGCGCAAGATCAGCCTTTGTAAATATGAAATGGTGGCACATTAATAACCGATGTAACTCCAGAACGTTGAATGCAATCAGACAAACATGTGTGCAGTGTGTTGTACAGGTGCCGGATGTCAGTTTGTCGCATACTGGCAGGCAGCGAAAGACTTTCCAAGGGATCGATCGTGGGGCTTCCCCGGTTCGTTTGACGAACAGGTTTCGGGCGTTATCTGTGGCTGACGAAGTCTCTAAGCCGGATGCAGTCGTCCACCATGTTGCAGAGGAAGCTTCTCAGCCCGCAAGGTCTGGGCATTCACAGAGGTTGGGTTTTCTGGTAGGTGGGAGCTCCAACGTTAGGCGCGAATGGGTCCCCTTAGGAACATGGCTGCCAAGGAGGGAAAGGAAGCCAGTGTACACTCCGTGTGTATACCGGGAGGAGTCATTCCAGATGTGGAAAGGGTGCTTCCGGATGCCAAGAAGAGTACAAGGTGCAGTCAACTGCAGGTCGGTACCAATGAAGTGTGTCGCTTCGAATCGGAGGATATTCTCTCTGGTTTCGGGCGGCTAGCGGAAATGGTACAGACTGCCTGTCTTGCTTGCGAGATTAAGGCGGAGCTCACCAACTGCAGCATCGTTGATAGAATGCACTGTACTCCTTTGGTGCAGAGCCGAGTGAAGGGTCTGAATCAGACGCTCAAGCGGTTCTGTGACCGCGTAGGCTGTAAATTCCATGACTTGCGCCATCAGGTGATGGGTTTCCGGGTTCCGCAAAATAGGTCAGGAGTCCACTACACACAGGAAGCGGCTAAACGGGTAGTGGGGGCTGTGTGTAAGGGACTGGGCGGGTTTTTAGGTTAGAGGCTCTCAGGAAACCACAGAAAGGGCGTCCGTCTAAAAGCGGGCAGGTAAAACACAGTAACGTAGTTGTACAAACGATCGGTATTGTAGTTGTAAATTGTCGTAGCTGTGCTGGAAAATAACCAGAGCTCCAGGCCCTAAATCACTGAAGCTCGAATAGTTATAGGTACGGAAAGCTGGCTATAGCTGGAAATAAGTTCAGCCGAAATTTTTTCTAGCGACCTAACAGTGTTCAAACAGGATAGATTAATTACAGCTGCTGGTGGAGTATTAATTGCTGTCAGAAGTAGTTTACGTAGTAGTGAAATTGAAGTAGATAGTTACTGCGAAATAGTATGGGTAGAGGTTATACTTGACAATTGGACTAAACTATTAATTGGATCGTTTTACCGACCTCCCGACTAAGAATATATATTTGCTGAACATTTCAAAGAAAACTTGAGTCTCATTTCAAATAGGTACCCCACTCATACAATTATAGTCGGTGGTGACTTCAATTTACCCTCGATATGTTGGAAAAATTATGCGTTTAAAGCCGGCAGCAGGCATAAAACGTTATCCCAAATTGTACTGAATGCTTTCTCAGAAAATAATTTTGAACACTTAGTTCATGGGCCCACTCGAAGCGTAAATGGTTGCGAAAGCATGCTTGACCTCTTAGCAACAAATAATCCTGGACAATAAGGAGTATCATGACGAACACAGGGGTTAGTGACCACTAGGCAGTTGCTGCTAGGCTGAATACCATAACACCCACAACCATCAAAAAGAAACGCAAAGTACATCTGTTTAAAAAAAGCTGATAAAAATGCTCTTAACGCCTATTTAAGAGACAGTCTTCACTCCTTCCGATCCGATCATGTAAGCGTAGAAAACCTGTGGAACGATTTCAAGGAGATAGTATAGACGGCAATTGATAGATATATACCATATAGATTAATAAATGATGGTACTGATCCCCCATGGTACACAAAACAGGTCAGATCGCTGTTGCAGAACCAACGAAAAAAGCATGTCAAATTTAAAAGCACGCAAAATCACCAAGATTGGCAAAGTTTTGCAGAAGTTAGAAATATAGTGCGTGCTTCAATACGAGATGCTTTTAATAATTTCCACAACGAAACTCTGACTCGGAATCTGACAGAAACTCCAAAGAGATTCTGGTCATATACAGAGAACACCAGTGGCAAGACGCAATCAATACTTTCACTGCGCGATAACAAGGATGAAGTCACTGATGACAGTGTCACTATAGCGGAGTTATTAAACACGGTTTTCCGAAACTCCTTCACCAAAGAAGACGAAGTAAATATTCCTGAATTCCAATCAAGAACAACTGCCAAATGAGAAACATAGAAGTAGATATCCTCGGTATAGCAAAGCAACTTAAATGACTTAATAAAGGTAAGGTCTCGGGTCCAGATTGTATACCAGCCAGGTTCCTTTCAGAGCATGCTGATACAGTAACTCCATATTTAGGAATTGTATACAACCGCTCGCTCACGGAAAGATCCGTATCTAAAGACTGGAAAATTAGTCAAGTCACACCAATACCCAAGAAGGGAAATAGGAGTAATCCGCTGAGTTACACGCCCATATCACTAATGTAGATTTGCTGTAGTGTTTTGGAACATACATTGTGCTCGAACATTATGAATTAACTCGAAGAAAACGATATATTTACACACATTCAGCACGGATTCAGAAAATATCGTTCTTGTGAAACACAACTAACTCTTTTACTCATGGCCGCGCGGGATTAGCCGAGCGTTCTAAAGGCGCTGCAGTCGTGGACTGTGCGGCTGGTCCCGGCGGAGGCTCGAGTCCTCCCTCGGGCATGGGTGTGTGTGTTTGTCCTTAGGATAATTTAGGTTAATAGTGTGTAAGCTTAGGGACTGATGACCTTAGCAGTTAAGTCCCGTAAGATTTCACACACATTTGAACATTTTTTCTTTTACTCATGAAGTAATGAGTGCTATAGACAGGGGAAGTCAAATTGATTCCATATGTTTAGATTTCCAGAAGGCTTTCGACATCGTTTCTCACAAGCGTCTTCTAATCAAACTGCGTGCCTATGGAATATCGCCTCAGTTGTGCGACTGGATTCGTAATTTCCTGCCAGAAAGGTCACAGTTCATAGTAATAGACGGAAAGTCATCGAGTAAAACAGATGTAATATCCAGCATTCCCAAAGGAAGTGTTACAGGCCCTCTATTGTTCCTGATCTATATTAACGACATAGGAGACAATCTGAGTAGCTTTCTTAGATTGTTTGCAAATGATGCTCTCATTTACCGTCTTGTAAAGTTACAGACGACCAAAACAAATTGCAAATTGATTTAGATAAGATATCTGTATGGTAAGAAAAGTGGTAGTTGACCCTGAGTAAAGGAAAGTGTGTATTTATTCACATGAGTACTAAAAGAAATCCGCTAAATTTAGATTACACGATAAGTCACACAAATCTGAAGGCTGTAAATTCAACTAAATATTTAGGGATTACAATTATAAATAACCTAAATTGGAACGATCACATAGATAATGTTGTGGATAGAGCAAACCAAAGATTGTGATTCATTGACAGAACACTTAAAAGGTGCAACAGGTCTACTAAAGAGACATTTGTCCGCCCTATTCTGGAGTATTGCTGTGCGTTGTGGGATCCGGATGACATCGAAAAAGTTCAAAGAAGGGCACCTCGTTTCGTATTATCGCGAAATTGGGTAGATAGTGCCGCAGACATGATACGTGAATTGAAGTGGAAATCATTAAAACAAAGGCGTTTTTCGCTTCTCACGAAATTTCAATCACCAGTTTTCTCCTCCAGTTGCAAAAACATTCTGTTGGCAGCCACCTACGTAGGGAGAAATAATCATCACGATAAAATAAGAGAAATCAGGGCTCGCACAGAAAAATTTAAGTGCTCGTTTTTCCTGCACGTCGTTAGAGAGTGGAACAGTAGAGAGACAGCTTGAAGGTGGTTCATTGAACTCTCTGCCAGGCACTTTACTGTGAATAGCAGAGTATTCACGTAGATGAAGATCGTTCGTGCGACTGCAGTGTTCCAATGAAAGCAAAATGTATTCGACAATAACTATAACGCACACATATGATTAAGATAGTACATTGGGCAGGTTATAAAGCATACGCTTTAAAAATTCTGACACGTCACTACAGTCCTCTGAAACAGAGACCTTGTGATTCTGAGATACCGTGGGTCATAGCGAAATCGATACACTGCAGCTGCGCCCATTCACTGCATAGAATACTGCCGCTTAGAAACTTTTGATGCTACCTGAAGCAACCACAAACGAGGCTTTAATTGGAAAAGTTTAAATATCGTCTCTTGAGCAAATCGCAGTGCAATTTCAGGAGCCAGTATACAGCTGGAAGTCTATTTTCCTACACCCGTAATTGCTTTCGGGAATGCACTAAACATAAAAAGGAGAGTTCTATTTTAATTATAGATGACTTTAAGATGTTACTAATGCAGTCATTAAATTTTGTATGTACACAATATCTTATGAAAATACAATGTGACAAATCATATATTCAATATGTGCACATTTAACAACCACAGAAAAGAGCCATTAGTCACTTAAAAACTTCAACAAGAATTACATCACCATTATAATCGTCCACGGCCTCTTCTTCTTCCGTACATGCAGTTTGCTATTTTGTAGAACTTCCCACATTCATATTTACTTCATTATCCTATTCTAGCTGAACCTTTCCCTTTGCTCCAATGGACAACCAACAGACATCTGCTCTGTCGACCCAACTGACTACCACTGATACAGTTTCCCTCATTTCCCTCCCTTACGTTTTGTATCTTCTATACTGTGATTCCGCTCCGCTGTTGTATTGTTCAGACCTTTAAGACATTTTGCTCTATACAGATGTACAACATAATATTATCATCACCATAACCAACCAGTTAACATCCACTGCTGGCTAAATGTCTCCTGCATGTTTTTTCGTGAATTATTGGTTTCAGCGGTATGCATTCATTCAGCTCCTGCACGCTTTCTAAAGTAATCTACGTACAATCTGCTGTGTCGTCGTGTTAGTCTTCCCTTATCTTCTGAGCGCCAGCAGAAAACCTCAGTGGCCATCCATTCACCGGGCATGTCCCGTCCATCTGAATTTAATTCTGGTTATTTAATAATTATGTCTTCCACTCCAGTCTGTTCCCTGATCCATTTCTTTTTCTATCTCTCCTATTTATTCCCAATATGCATCTCTCCATCCTTCGCTGTCCAACCTCAGCAGTTACTGGTTTTCGAAGTAGAAGTCCGTGCCTCACTGCCTAAGATAAAACTAGTAATACACATTGGTTGTAAGCTTTCTGTTTCTCAGACAGGTTGGATGCTTCATCCTGCAAACTCTGTTTAAGTGAGTTAAGCCACTACATGCAATACGATATTGCAGTGTCTGTGTTATACCGAATTACGATGCAATTTCCTTCGGACGTATTCGCAGTTGCGAATACACCTCATGCAAACCAGCACAGTTCATTTCTACTCATCTGTTTATTCATTTTGATATTCATTCGGTCATTGTCTTCAGTTGCTATAAATACAGAACTCCTCAAGCTATTCTGTGACTTCGCAGTTAATGCAAACATGTACTACACAAATATGTGTCCCAGTGGTACCAAGCAGCTTTTCATGTATTGTAATATGCCCTCTGCCAAAAACTGGTACAAGGGGTGCCATGCCTGTTGTCCTAGGATTGCTGAACGGATGTAGTCTGATCTTTCTTGGTGACGACCTCTGGTTTCGTCTTTGTAACTGTGGGATCGTGAGTAGACCGTTTCTCCAAACTGACACTCCCTTCCACCACGATCACTCCCTCTGCCGTTCACCCTCTGCGTGAAATACTATTCACATCACAACAATAGTACTCAAAATACAGACCCAGTAGACTGTCCCCATGTACTACACCTAAGGGACAGTTTATTCTGTAGATTCTTACACTCTACTTACCAAAAGTAGTATATAAGTGCAGGTACGAACGCAGATAATGATCTTATCTCTAGGTCATTGTGTAACCTGATATCTCGCCCACGCCTCTTGCGCAACTGTGCGACACATTCAAGGTCAGGAAGTAGCCTAATACATGTCACATATCCATCCACATCTCTTGGTAATTGTGTGACTACAAATAGCGAGAAAATTAAGGTTGCCCGGTCACTGTACAGGTTCTGCACCAGATAATGATCTAAACGAAGCTCACTCTCCCCTTCCCTCTTTCTCTCTCCAGGCCAATAGGACGACTTAAATCATGTGCCCGCTCCTCCTTAATTACTATTCCAATTGCATGTGTTTCGTTATTCGAGATCTGTACACTGTAGTAAAAGGATTATCAGCAACAGAATTATCCTACTTAAAAATGGCGGCAAATGTGATCATAGTTTATGAGATAAGACTCTCTGACATTGAAGTGTGTGACAGGGGTATGGTTGAATTACTGTAATTTAATAACATGTGTCATATTCTGAAAAATTGCGGTAAATATTAACATAATTTATGATGTAAGACATTTTGATATTGCAGTGTATCACTGGAGTCCGATTGAATTACTGTAATTTAATAATGTCATAACAGATTCTACAAAATTACCTGAAATACTAACATAATTTGTGATGTAGAATACTTTGACACTACAGAGTATGACTGTCAGTTAATGACGTCATGATATTTTCTGTAAGCACACCAACATATGAGCACCTCCAGCTGCTATTTACAATTTTGTGGTAATTTGTTCTAACATTCCGGTTTCCTCCAAACAGCAATACTCCCATTCTAAAATACATGTAAGTACATGATTTTAAATGTTAAAAATAATGTCGTCAGTATAAGACTGTCCATAGTAGACTTGTGAATAACGACAGAAAATCTGAATACACACACACACACACACACACACACACACACACACACACACACACACACACACACACCATCGCTAAACCTACACTGTAAACAGCTGACAGTTGACACCACAGGCGTAGGATGGGAATACATTTTATTTGAAACAAACTAAATAATGTGAAAAGGAGATACACATGTGATCATCTCCATAGCTACACGTGACTCTGCGGATAACCGGCTTAAGGCATACTACCACTGCCGATGCCTCACATATATCGTTAACAACATCCGTCCTGAGGAAGTATGGCAACGACCAAGCGCTGTTCTCCAGAGACCTCTATGCCTTGTATATTTATATCATAACAGCTTCTGATCTTGGAACCACAGTTTGCTTGGGAGAGAGAGAGTGTGAGAGAGAGACATATAGATCCGGCCACACACACATATGTGTCTTAACTCTAAGGGATATACTGTGTGATGTGCGCTTTCATTGAGCCACAAGAGATGCTTTTTATCATTGTTCATAGTTGAACCTCACTGCTTCCTTGTAAACGTCCATTATGGCCAAGATTTTCACGATTTCTTGGGGTTCCATAAGTATTATGGTGACAGAATCACTGTAAGCATTGACGAAGAACCGTGGTGTAGTTCTGGTATGCGGTTGCTGGTCGTGGGGACTAATGGTTGTAAAGAGCTCATTGATAAAAGGCAACGTTTGACTGGGCATTATTCCGTAAGGTGTCCGTTTAATTCCACATAGATACACTAAAACACACATGGATTGCGGTGGATGTGGTGTGTTAACATTATCTGTCTTAAATACAGCTTTATGTTTATTGGTTTTTAAGAAATCTGCCTACATGACCACGTAGTAACTATGAAATCCATTTGTTGCTTCCCATATGTTGACAACAAAGAATACTATGCAACTACAGCTGTTAAAGCTTCGTATGTACTGAAAAGGTACTTGAGTAGCATAGTCGACAGAGCACTTGCTTGTGAAGGCAAAGGTCGAGAGTTTGAGTCTCGGTCCGGCACAAAGTTTTAATCTGCCAGGAAGTTTCACACCAGCGCACACTCCGCTGCAAGATGAAAAATTCGTTTTCCCCACTCTATGGTTGAGCCATGTCTCCACAGTATCCTTTCTTCCAGGATTTCTAACAGCGCAAGTTTCGCAGAACTTCTGTGAAGACTGGAAGGCGGGAGATGAGGTACTGGCAGAAGTAAAGCTGTGTGGACGGATCAGGAGGCGTGTTGGTTAACCCAGTCGGTAGAGCACTTGCCTGCGAAAGGCAGAAGTCGCGGGCTCGAGTCCCGATCTGGAATGCGGTTTTAATCTGCCATGAATTTTCACCATACAGTATGTACGTCAGATGTGGAAATAATGTTCGGAATACTGATCACCTGTTGCTATCAAAGCTTGTATACACTTCTTGACAACTGCTAAGGAACAACTGACACATGGAAAGGAATAAGTGACAAGTGTTACGCAACACCCGACCAATGATAATAAAAGGAAAGGTAGGGGGCGGGACATGTAAACTGCAACGAAGCCTGTGCACGAATGGTCTGTATGAATTCGACAGCTCGTGCAGTACGATGTTTGACGAAGGTGGTTGTGGAACTGATAAGTATGACATTCCGTGTGGTACGGCGACATATCCGCAAGACGTGATTTGATTGTTTACGATTTTGTACGAGCAGTTGGACGGCTCGAAGCCAGTCAAAGCGTCATTACTGTGGCCACAGTAGTAGGTGTCATCAAAAATATCATCTCGCGCTTAAAACGTCCGCTGAGGATGGAAATGCTATGCGAAAGCATGCTCGTTCCCATAGGCGGACCACGACAACGCAAGTGGATCGACACGCAACCCTAGTGGCGAAAAAGAAAACATCTCACTCCTAGGGAGATCGCTGCAAACCTTGTGTCCGCTACCAGTACACGTGTCTTTGTCAGAACCATTTTACTTCTTGTATGCTCTTAAGCCTGTTACATGCATCCCACTTCAACCTCGCCATCGTCGAGAAAGAGGTCGTTGTTGTAGAGAGCATGTTGGTTAAGGTCAGCAGCAGTTGTCCAGAGTGATGTTCTCCGACGAATCCCACTGCGTTGTGACATGTGATTCTGAAATTTTGGAAATTTGTGGTAAGGTCTTATGAGACCAAACTGCTGTGTTCATCGGTCCCTAAGCTTACGCACTACGTAATCTAACTTAAACTAACTTACACTAATGACAAGACACACACCCATGCCCGAGGCAGGACTCGAACCTCCGACGGGGGGAGCCGCGCAGACCGTGACAAGGCTCCCTAGACAGCGCGGCTACCCCGCGCGGCAGTCATTCTGACCACCAGCGAGTGTGGAGAGAGAGGGAAACATTACATTCCACAGAATGTTAATGAACGCCATTGTTATGCCCTAGGCGTTGTGCTGTTGGCAAGCATTACGCACAATGACCGAACACCGTTGTACATTTTTGGACGAGGTACCGTTACAGCAGAGCGGTATTGCAGGGAGGTTATTCTGGAACATGTCCGTCTGTCTAGGGCGCGGTAAGTCCCCATTTTCTGTTTATAGACGACAGTGCCCGCCTACCCAGTACTTCTGGGGTATCGGACACATTGGAAAGTGGAACTATTGAAATTATGAAGTGGTCTTCGTACTCCCTGGATCTAAACACTATAGAGTATGCTTGAGATGCTCTTGACAGACGTGTTTCCCAATAAAAAACCCCTTCCCGCACCGTACAAGACCTGAAAACCGCCTTGAAAAAAGAGTGAGACACTATCCCGCAAGGACTGCTTAACAGTTTGGTAACCAGCATGAATAACATATGCAAACTATGCATTAGTGCCCGAAGAGGGCACGATTACTCATCGTCCGGTATCCACCTTTGTGTATGAAGTCTGACCTGTGTCAAACATGAACATTATTTATGTCTGTTATTCTGCTTTCCCCTGTGGTGAAATCAGTACCATTTTTCGTCATAAATCTACGACTCTAGCTCTGTTATTTATGTGCTGTGTTTCATGTTATCTATTATTGCTTGTGATTATCCCTGTCCAACAATGTCTCTGTTCTTTAGTAATATCCCTGTCCAACAATGTCCCTGTTCTTTAGCAATTTATATACACTCCTGGAAATTGAAATAAGAACACCGTGAATTCATTGTCCGAGGAAGGGGAAACTTTATTGACACATTCCTGGGGTCAGATACATCACATGATCACACTGACAGAACCACAGGCACATAGACACAGGCAACAGAGCATGCACAATGTCGGCACTAGTACAGTGTATATCCACCTTTCGCAGCAATGCAGGCTGCTATTCTCCCATGGAGACGATCGTAGAGATGCTGGATGTAGTCCTGTGGAACGGCTTGCCATGCCATTTCCACCTGGCGCCTCAGTTGGACCAGCGTTCGTGCTGGACGTGCAGACCGCGTGAGACGACGCTTCATCCAGTCCCAAACATGCTCAATGGGGGACAGATCCGGAGATCTTGCTGGCCAGGGTAGTTGACTTACACCTTCTAGAGCACGTTGGGTGGCACGGGATACATGCGGACGTGCATTGTCCCGTTGGAACAGCAAGTTCCCTTCCCGGTATAGGAATGGTAGAACGATGGGTTCGATGACGGTTTGGATGTACCGTGCACTATTCAGTGTTCCCTCGACGATCACCAGTGGTGTACGGCCAGTGTAGGAGATCGCTCCCCACACCATGATGCCGGGTGTTGGCCCTCTGTGCCTCGGTCGTATGCAGTCCTGATTGTGGCGCTCACCTGCACGGCGCCAAACACGCATACGACCATCATTGGCACCAAGGCAGAAGCGACTCTCATCGCTGAAGACGACACGTCTCCATTCGTCCCTCCATTCACGCCTGTCGCGACACCACTGGAGGCGGGCTGCACGATGTTGGGGCGTGAGCGGAAGACGGCCTAACGGTGTGCGGGACCGTAGCCCAGCTTCATGGAGACGGTTGCGAATGGTCCTCGCCGATACCCCAGGAGCAACAGTGTCCCTAATTTGCTGGGAAGTGGCGGTGCGGTCCCCTACGGCACTGCGTAGGATCCTACGGTCTTGGCGTGCATCCGTGCGTCGCTGCGGTCCGGTCCCAGGTCGACGGGCACGTGCACCTTCCGCCGACTACTGGCGACAACATCGATGTACTGTGGAGACCTCACGCCCCACGTGTTGAGCAATTCGGCGGTACGTCCACCAGGCCTCCCGCATGCCCACTATACGCCCTCGCTCAAAGTCCGTCAGCTGCACATACGGTTCACGTCCACGCTGTCGCGGCATGCTACCAGTGTTAAAGACTGCGATGGAGCTCCGTATGCCACGGCAAACTGGCTGACACTGACGGCGGCGGTGCACAAATGCTGCGCAGCTAGCGCCATTCGACGGCCAACACCGCGGTTCCTGGTGTGTCCGCTGTGCCGTGCGTGTGATCATTGCTTGTACAGCCCTCTTGCAGTGTCCGGAGCAAGTATGGTGGGTCTGACACACCGGTGTCAATGTGTTCTTTTTTCCATTTCCAGGAGTGTATATATAGGGTGAGTCACCTAACGCTACCGCTGGATATATTTCGTAAACCACATCAAATACTGACGAACCGATTCCACAGACCGAACGTGAGGAGAGGGGCTAGTGTAATTGTTTAATACAAACCATACAAAAATGCACGGAGGTATGTTTTTTAACACAAACCTACGTTTTTTTAAATGGAACCACGTTAGTTTTGTTAGCACATCTGAACATATAAACAAATACGTAATCAGTGCCGTTTGTTTCATTGTAAAATCTTAATTAGATCCTGAGATATGGTAACCTAAAGTTGACGCTTGAAACCTCCGAAGTTCAGTTGCGTGTTGTAACAAACACGGGCCACGGTCGGCGAGCAGCATCTGCAGGGACATGTTTACGATGACGACCGTGTTTACGAGTGTGGCTGTAGTGCACTGTTGTGGTTTGGTCTAGCTGTCGCAGTGTCCGCATGTAGCGCTTGCTGCTATTGTTATTCTGCATTCGTCTCCGCACGCAGACCAACTGTAGTACACCGTGTTACCAGACGTCTGCGATAGTGTAGTGTTGTAGGAACTGTGACCATGGTGTATTCGAATTCTGAAAAGGCGGAGATGATACTCATCTATGGCGAGTGTCGACGAAATGCAGCTGAAGCCTGCAGGGTGTATGTAGAACGGTACCCGGACAGAGAGCATCCAACGTGCCGCACATTGCAAAACATCTACCGCCAACTGTATGCAACAGGTATGGTCGTAGCACGCAAACGGGTCCGTAACAGGCCCGTCACAGGAGAAGCGGGTGCAGTTGGTGTGTTAGCTGCTGTTGCCATGAACCCACACATGAGTACACGGGACATTGCGAGAGCCGGTGGACTGAGTCAAAGTAGTGTCATGTGCATACTGCATCGTCACCGCTTTCACCCGTTTCATGGGTCGCTACATCAGCAATTACATGGTGATGACTTTAATCATCGAGTGCAGTTCTGTCAATGGGCATTAACAGACAATGCGTTGCAGTTCTACCTGTTTACCGATGAAGCGGGTTTCACAAACCACGGGGCAGTGAATCTACGGCACATGCATTACTGGTCCGTGGACAATCCTCGCTGGCTCAGACAGGTAGAGCGACAGTGACCGTGGACTATAAATGTATGGTGCGGAATCATTGGCAACCACCTCATTGGTCTTCACTTCATTGCAGGGGCCCAAACAGCTGCAACATACATCGCGTTTCTACAGAATGATCTGCCAACGTTGCTCGAAAATGTCCCACTGGAAACGCGTCGACATATGTGGTATCAGCATGATGGTGCACCTGCACATTCCGCAGTTAACACTAGGCTGACCCTTGACAGGATGTTCGAAGGGCGTTTCATAGGACGTGGAGGACGCATAAATTGGCCAGCCCGTTCTCCTGATCTTACACCTCTGGACTTCTTTCTGTGGGGTACGTTAAAGGAGAATGTGTACCGTGATGTGCCTACAACCCCAGAGGATATGAAACAACGTATTGTGGCAGCCTGCGGCGACATTACACCAGATGTACTGCGACGTGTACGACATTCATTATGCCAGGGATTGCATTTGTGTGCAGCAAATGATGGCCACCACATTGAACATCTATTGGCCTGACATGTCGGGACACACTCTACTCCACTCCGTAATTGAGAACGGAAACCACGTGTGTACGTGTACCTCACCCCTCATGGTAATGTACATGTGCGTCAGTGAAAAAGACCAATAGAAAGGTGTTAGCATGTGGACGTAACGTGCTGTTCTAGTCTCTTCTGTACCTAAGGTCCATCACCGTTCCCTTTGGATCCCTACGTAATTCGGTGCTCTCCGATACACACGATCGAACAGCGGAAGAGTGGTACTCAAGCGTCAACTTTAGGTTACAATATCTCCGGATGTAATTAACATTTTACAATGCAACAAACGGCACTGATTACGTATTTGTTTATATGGTCAGATGTGCTAACAAAACTAGCGTGGTTCCATTTAAAAAAACGTAGGTTTGTGTTAGAAAACATACTTCAGTGCATTTTTTTATGGTTTATATTAACCAATTACACTAGCCCCTCTCCTCACGTTCGGTCTGTGGAATCGATTCGTCAGTATTTGATGTGGTTTACGAAATATATCCAGCGGTAATGTTAGGTGACTCACCCTGTATATATATACACTCCTGGAAATTGAAATAAGAACACCGTGAATTCATTGTCCCAGGAAGGGGAAACTTTATTGACACATTCCTGGGGTCAGATACATCACATGATCACACTGACAGAACCACAGGCACATAGACACAGGCAACAGAGCATGCACAATGTCGGCACTAGTACAGTGTATATCCACCTTTCGCAGCAATGCAGGCTGCTATTCTCCCATGGAGACGATCGTAGAGATGCTGGATGTAGTCCTGTGGAACGGCTTGCCATGCCATTTCCACCTGGCGCCTCAGTTGGACCAGCGTTCGTGCTGGACGTGCAGACCGCGTGAGACGACGCTTCATCCAGTCCCAAACATGCTCAATGGGGGACAGATCCGGAGATCTTGCTGGCCAGGGTAGTTGACTTACACCTTCTAGAGCACGTTGGGTGGCACGGGATACACGCGGACGTGCATTGTCCTGTTGGAACAGCAAGTTCCCTTGCCGGTCTAGGAATGGTAGAACGATGGGTTCGATGACGGTGTGGATGTACCGTGCACTATTCAGTGTTCCCTCGACGATCACCAGTGGTGTACGGCCAGTGTAGGAGATCGCTCCCCACACAATGATGCCGGGTGTTGGCCCTGTGTGCCTCAGTCGTATGCAGTCCTGATTGTGGCGCTCACCTGCACGGCGCCAAACACGCATACGACCATCATTGGCACCAAGGCAGAAGCGACTCTCATCGCTGAAGACGACACGTCTCCATTCGTCCCTCCATTCACGCCTGTCGCGACACCACTGGAGGCGGGCTGCACGATGTTGGGGCGTGAGCGGAAGACGGCCTAACGGTGTGCGGGACCGTAGCCCAGCTTCATGGAGTCGGTTGCGAATGGTCCTCGCCGATACCCCAGGAGCAACAGTGTCCCTAATTTGCTGGGAAGTGGCGGTGCGGTCCCCTACGGCACTGCGTAGGATCCTACGGTCTTGGCGTGCATCCGTGCGTCGCTGCGGTCCGGTCCCAGGTCGACGGGCACGTGCACCTTCCGCCGACCACTGGCGACAACATCGATGTACTGTGGAGACCTCACGCCCCACGTGTTGAGCAATTCGGCGGTACGTCCACCCGGCCTCCCGCATGCCCACTATACGCCCTCGCTCAAAGTCCGTCAACTGCACATACGGTTCACGTCCACGCTGTCGCGGCATGCTACCAGTGTTAAAGACTGCGATGGAGTTCCGTATGCCACGGCAAACTGGCTGACACTGACGGCGGCGGTGCACAAATGCTGCGCAGCTAGCGCCATTCGACGGCCAACACCGCGGTTCTTGGTGTGTCCGCTGTGCCGTGCGTGTGATCATTGCTTGTACAGCCCTCTCGCAGTGTCCGGAGCAAGTATGGTGGGTCTGACACACCGGTGTCATTGTGTTCTTTTTTCCATTTCCAGGAGTATATATATATATATATATATATATATATATAAGTTTGTGGGACAAATGTTGCATGGGACAACGGTGGCCATAATATGACGTTGGTTTTTTGTTGATAGGTGCGGTCGCGTCAGAGATATGAATGTGAACTTTGTTTTTTTTTTTATGGATCTATAGTTCGGTACTTATTTTCTGATAGCGGCTATCGAGACGAATCCAATGATGTGTAACAATAAGGTTTTTGAAGGTCAGTCGGCCGCGGTGGTCTAGCGGTTCTAGGCGCTCAGTCCGGAACTGCGCGACTGCTACGGTCGCAGGTTCGAATCCTGCCTCGGGCATGGATGTGTGTGATGTCCTTAGGTTAGTTAGGTTTAAGTAGTTCTAAGTTCTAGGGGACTGATGACCACAGATGTTAAGTCCCATAGTGCTCAGAGCCATTTGAACCATTTTTTTTTTGAAGGTCAACGAAGGTCACAAAGGCGGTATGAACGTCCATTTTCAGAAGGTGTTCGAAGTGATGAGCATTGGTATCAATGCAGTGCTGCAATGATCTTGTTATGGACTGAGTGGTATTCCTTATAACATAGGCACTTATCGAAGCACATGCTATGACAATTCTCTCTCGTATGTCATGCAAATAGTAAATATTCGCCGAATGCAGCGTATCCATCTAACGTACCATTGACATTTAAACACCAATCAATGGTTTCTCAATACAACACTAATAGGAACAGTAAGACTAGTATTTTCGAATCAAGCGAATGTGAATGATGTATTCCTTCTAAGAACAAGTCGATATGATTCTCATTTACGGAGAATGCCAACGAAATTCAGTGAGAGCTAGAGACTTCACGCTGAAAGATATCCTCAACTTACTCACCCTACACGTCCTAGACTCAACCTGTATGTATGTACTGGTGTCCAAAATTAAAGCAACAAACGGAAATTTTGCAAGGTTGCATTTATTTTGCCACAAAACGGTATAAACAGGTGATAGTAAACTAGAAGCAATGTAAACAATACAGAACGTAAACAACTGCTACATTTATAACGGTAGACTAAAATGTTCTTAGTTTTTTTTTCCAACTTAACGAATTTCCACATGCTTTCTGACAACTGGTGAATGTGCTCAGTATAGGGTGTGACCATCACTCGCAGCAGTACAGGCATGACAACGATGGGGCACACTGTGAATGATGTCTTCAATCTTGTAGTGGGTGGTACAAGGAGGTAGAATGTACCGTATTAAAACTCGGCGAGAACTATCCTAAAGATTTATTGTTTCCAACCACAGTGCCCTCGTACACCTCGGTCTGCATCACAGGGCCCCGTAATGCTGAGGAAGCACCCCAGTGGCCCATGCAATGCAATGCTGTTTCGAGCCAGCCTTGTACGCCAGCAGAGTTGCGACGTCGTAAGGATGCTGCAGTTGACTCGGTGGTCCGCATCCCTGCCGACTCAGCTGTCTCTGTCCTCGTTGCCTCTGCGCCGCTCTGAGGAGCCACCGAGCAGCCTACTGACAACTGCAAGATGGTCCGCACCATGTTCCCCGCCGGCGTGGCTTAGGATGTGGTGGCGACAAGCGCCCGTGATCCGGCATCCGTATCTACGGCCCTCGCCTCCAGATGCCTCCGGTGTGTGTTGGAAGCCAGGACGTCTGCCCACGGTAGTGAGCCATGGAGTGGCCCGCCTCTGGCTGGCTGGCTACGGGCCCCGCGTTGGCCTCAGGGGGTTGAACCAGTGACGTGCCATGGACTGGAATGCTGGCGCCCCATCTGCTGCTGTGTGTAGCCGGTGGTGTAACACGCCCCGCCGTCCAGGAGAGCTGTCACACTTGAATGAATCTCGTTAGAAAAAGGCACCTATTTATACTTGGCTGTGCGCCTCTGTTTTGCTAAGCGCGCCGTTTCACGTCACGTACGCATAACACGCGAGGTTGGCCAGTGGGCCTCTTCTGCCTGCGACTTGAGCCATGCAAACTGCTGTGTGTGTGTGTGTGTGTGTGTGTGTGTGTGTGTGCCTTCTCCAGCAGTTCTACGCCCCTGTGGCCTCTATTTGCCTTTGCGACTGCTGTTATGCGTAACTCACTGCAATCTGGCCCATACCTGGCAGTAACTTGTGCTCAGAATATCGCACAAAACTAACTTTCCCTATCCTAAACGGTGGTGCCACTGCAATCTCATGTTGAGGCAATAACGCCGGTTCCTCCTACAGAGCTGCTCACAAGTCTTGGGGAGCGGTTTATGGAAGCTTACGTGATGCAACGCATGTCCCTGTGTATACCAGACATGCTCCATGGGATTCAAACTGGGTGAGTGAGCAAGTCACGCCATGGGTACAATATTTTCCATTTCCAGGAGAACATGAACCAGGTCCCAAGATCTCGTCACAATACCTGACAGCAGTTAATCCCTGCCACTTCATCTGTATAATTTCGTGAAGAGATGTTCGTGTGGTTAACATAATCCCTGCCCACTCCATTATGGATCCTACTAGATATCGGTCTCTTTCCACAGTGTTTTGGTCCTGATATCGAGCTCCACGTTCCCTCCAGATGTTAATCCGTAAAGATTCACTCTCCACACCAAATCTGGACTCATCTGTGAAAAGAACATTGGCTCACTCTTCGACCGTCCAGGTGACTTGGTCACGACTGCACTCTAGACGTTTCCTTCTGTGAATTAGCTTCAGAGATACACAAACAGCAGGTCTCCGACAATAAAGGCCACTCTGCCGAAGCCTCCTGTACATCATTTGCCTCAATACAACACGTCCAATGGATACTGAGGGGTCAGATGCCACTTGCCGTGCAGTACTAAGACAGTACAGCCAAATACCGGTCCTTTCTTTCTGATGTTACAAGTGATTGGCCATGCACTGGTCTTCAGGATACAGTTTCAGTCTCTATAAATTGTCGCCACATCCGAGAAACAACAGAACGATTCACATTAAGTCATCGGGCCATACCAGTTTGCGACTGTCCTGCTTCTATTCTTCCTGTGGCCCTTCACCGCAGAGAGTCTGGTAAGCGTCTTCTCTGTGCCATACTGCCCCGTCTGTGACTGTGTACACAATAATTGGGGATGAGGGACTACCCGGCAAACACTACCTCGTTTGATAGGTGCCCTGAGGTCATCGTTGGTGTGGTTGTCCATTGACCGGAATGCCACCTTCTGTGCAGAACACGATCGTACTGACATCCGTTGACAGTTGACAGCTTGTATAATTACAAAGTGAATTAGACACAAAACGGGGCAGTTATTACAAAATTCTACGTAGGTATATCACACAAAAGTATTACTACGTTTATAGAACCAATATCTGAAGCGGAAATATAAGACATAATAAAAACCATGCCAAACCACAGGAGCTCAGGAGAAGACAATATCCCCTATCAGTTTTCTGGCTAGTCATCAAGGAAGTAGCGAGGTAGAAACAATGTTGTGGACGCTTACACTCGAGGAAAAAGAACCGGAAATAATCGTATTCATTCCCAAGAAAAAAGAAAGAACAGGTAATAATTGATTTCAGACAGATAAGGCTGTTGTGCGCAGATTCGAATATCACATCTAGTGTAAGAGCGGAAAGATTAAAACAAACCCTTACAAATATTCTCAGGCCAGAAGAGTTTTGTAGCGTACCCAACAAAAGCATAATAGATGGAATTTGATCCTTAATAGAAGCAGGATTTCTCTTATGGTAGCGCCAGGCACAAACATTAGGGCCACTGAACATCGATTTAGAGCAAGCATTCGATAACGTCACCATCAGTACCTAAGGGGTGCATTACAGCATTTCAGATTTCCACTAGCAACAATTGATTTACTGCTGCCAATTCAGTACCAAATGGTTTCCAAAGTGCAACTAAACGTACATCTTACAGCCGCATTCCCAGTCCAACGTTCTGTCAGACGAGTTTGCCCTTTATCAGTGTTACTGTTCGTCATCTCTTTGGAACCATTAATCCATACGGGCAGCAAATACATACCAGGACTACATGTAGATGCACAATGATTCTGTGTCAATACCTGTGATTCTATCACAATACTTATCCATCCAGTGGGGGTAACAATGAACAATAATAAACGACAGCTCTTGTGGCTCAATGAAAGCGCACATCCCGCACTGCTTCCCTTTACTGAATGTGTGAAATGGAAGTGTGAAACTAAGGAAAAAACGTACACGACCAAATTGACGTCAATTCCGAAGAAATGGTAGAAAAAAGTAAGAGGTGTCCTGATAGGGAACAACACAAGAAAATTTAGTATCATTTAATATCTTTCAAAGAACTGAAAGCCTCAACACTCTGACGCTGTCCAAAATGTGGTATGTTACACAAGTCATGCCCACTGACATAAAATAGATAGCACAAATAAAAAAATGCATAGGTTGGTTCATTTGGAAAGGCATGTTGTTTCATGCAGCTAACAATCTGTTGACTGAATCACCTACAGAAGACGGCCTAGGTTTAACAGATTGCAAGACAAACTTTTCTACCTTCATTGTGAAAAATACGTATAATAAATACACTGAAACTGCCTGCAAGTCGGTCAAATTTACTAAAAACCACATGGGATATAGCGGCAGAAAATATAGGTTACAGAAGGATAGCACCAGCTATATCGCGAAGAACTGCGTGAAGTGCAATGTACGTATTAGAGAAGAGTCGTAATTAAAGGTATTATACGACCAAGACAATAACTGGAAACATTCAGAAGAAAACTCCACATGCTCCAGCATGGCTTATAAACACAAGGATTTAAACTAGAAGATAGTATGTACAAATCTCACTGACAAATCCATTAGCTCGTAGACACACTCAGTGGCACAAATGTTTATAAATGATCCAACCCCGACAGCATCGCTTCGCCAGAAAATAAAACTGTCAAGTAATACAAGTGAGAGCACTGTGGTATAATTGATACAGCCATACACCAAACGATAGGTTGCCACAAAATTACAGATATATGGAAATCGATAATTTTTGAATCAGCGAGATTGTTATCAAAGAGTATTTACGGAACTGGCACCAAGAAAATAATGTATATGGAATTCAAAGCATTTCGAGCATTTGCGACAAGAACATTTGCATGGTCTATACATTCTTTCATAAACTACATCTCAAATGAGGGAGGAACATCTGTAGCTGTTCTTCGCTGCCATGTAGAAACCATAATAACCCACCAATTTCTTAGCTTTGAAATTAGTTTAACACTATAGAAAAATAGCAAAGAAATAGTACACCGATAGGACAATTGTCCACCTGCAAACACTATGTCATCAAAAGTATCCGGACACCCCCAAAAACATACGTTTTTCATATTAGGTGCATTGTGCTGCCACCTACTGCCAGATACTCCATATCAGCGACCTCAGTAGTCATTAGACATCGTTAGAGAGTAGAATGGGGCGCTCTGCAGAACACACGAACTTTGAACGTGGTCAGGTGATTGGGTGTTACTTGTGTCATACGTCTGTAAGCGAGATTTCCACACTCCTAAACATCCCTAGGTCCACTGTTTCCGATGTGACAGTGAAGTGGAAACGTGGAGGAACATGTACAGCACAAAAGCGTACAGGCCGACCTCGTCTGTTGACTGAGACCGCCGACAGTTGCAGAGGGTCGTAGTGTGTAATAGGCAGACATCTATCCAGACCGTCACACAGGAATTCCAGACTGCATCAGGATCCACTGCAAGTACTATGACAGTTAGGCAGGAGGTGAGAAAACGGATTTCATGGTCGAGCAGCTGCTCATAAGCCCACACACTGCGCCAGTAAATGCCAAACGACGCCTCGCTTGGTGTAAAGAGCGTAACCATTGGACGATTTAACAGTGGAGAAACGTTGTGTGGAGTGACGAATCACGGCACACAATGTGGCGATCCGATGGCAGGGTGTGGGTATGGCGAATGCCCAGTGAACGTCATCTGCCACCGTGTGTAGTGCCAACAGTAAAATTCGAAGGTGGTGGTGTTATGGTGTGGTCGTGTTTTTCATGGAGGCGGCTTGCACCCCTTGTTGTTTTGCGTGGCATTATCACAGTACAGTCCTACATTGATATTTTAAGCACCATCTGGCTTCCCATTGTTGAAGAGCAATTCGGCGATAGTGATTGCATCTTTAAACACGATCGAGCACCTGTTCATAATGCACGGCCTCTGGTGGAGTGGTTACACAACAATAACATCCCTGTAATCGACTGGCCTGCAAAGACTCCTGACCTGAATCCTACATAACACCTTTGGGATGTTTTGCAACGCCGACTTCGTGCCAGGCCTCACCAACCGACATCGATACCTCTCCTCAGTGCAGCACTCCGTGAAGAATGGGCTACCATTCCCCAAGAAACCTTTCAGCAGCTTCCCAGTTAGCCGAGCAGTCTAACGCATGGCTTTCCAGAGCTGGAAGGAGCTCTTAGTTCCCGGCACGAATCCGTTCGGTGGACTTGTGTCGAGGTCCAGTGAGCCGGCCAGTCTGTGGATGGTTTTTAGGCGGTTTTCCATCTGCCTCAGCGAATGCAGGCTGGTTCCCCTTATTCCGCCTCAGCTACACTATGTCGGCGGTTGCTGCGCTAGCAAGTTCTCCACATATGCGTACACCACCATTACTCTACCATGCAAACATAGGGGTTACACTCGTCTGGTGTGAGACGTTCCCGAACGGGGGGGGGGGGGGGAGGGGGTTCCACTGGGGGCCGAACCGCACAATAACCCTGGGTTCAGTGTGGGGCGGCCGAGGGGTGAAGTGGACTGCGGTAGTCGTCGTGGGGTTGTGGTCCACTGCAGCTGCGGCGGGGATGGAGCCTCTCCGTCGTTTCTAGGTCCCAGGTTAACATACAACATACCTACAACAACTTTTCAGCACCTCATTGAACATATGCTTGAGAGAGTGGAAGCTGTCATCAAGGCCAACACTATACTGAATTCCAGCATTACCGGAGGAGGACGCCACGAACTTGCAAGGCATTTTCAGCCAGGTGTCCGGATGCTTTTGATCACATAGCGTATGTAATGATTTTTTATAACTACTAATTACGGGAAGTATTCTCAGTAATTAGAGATACATGTAATAAAAATTAAATTACAAATTTTTTTTAAACCTGACTGTATTCTGTGTTCATAAGCTTCTGGCTGCTTCTGATACCATGCCAGTCTAACCTCAAGCGTGTGGGCGCTCAGCTGTTCACAGCGTCAGACGTGTTTCGTGATGCTAAAAAGTGTAAAATGTTGCTATCCTTCATCTCTCTCTCTCTCTCATATGATGTCTGCACGTTAAGGTATGCCATCTGCATATTCTTACGTGGGTGACCAGATATCACTCTCTGTCTCTCTGTCTCTCTCTCTCTCTCTCTCATATATTCGCTGATGGGAAGCTGTTATATGTATGCGAGTCAGAGGGGTATCTGACAGACAGCAGGTGATAGCGGATGAAGGGGGCCCTAAGCCAGTTATCTGCAAAATTGTGTATGAATATTGAGAAAATCTGACATTTTTCATTGTGCTCTAAAGAAAGTGAATTCCCAGCCTTTGCTAACGGGGTTAATTGTTCACAGTGCAAGTTAAGCGATGGAAAGTGTGTGTGTGCATGTGTGTGTGTGTGTGTGTGTGTGTGTGTGTGTGTGAGTGAGTGTGTGTGTGTGCCTTGAATTTTCCATCATTATTTACAAGCCTACAATGGGCAGACTTATAGCAATGTCACTGTTTCATTAACCCACTATCACATCATATTTTTTGTTGTTGGGGTGTAGTTATTTAACACAGAACATGTGAGTATTTTGTTTAAATATCACACTGTGGTGATTGGTCGGTTTTGTATTTATGTGTGTATCTTTGAAATAAGGGGAGACAAATCGACAAAGTTGCCCCAAAACTGTAAATGTTAATGGAGGGAGGTTGTCATAGTCAGTATGTTTGCAGAAGGTATGTAGCAGGAGTGTATTTGTGTTAAATAATGAACTGCAGGAGTTGCTTAACATAGGATATCGGTATAATATCTTAAAATAGTGGACTGCTGTAATTGTTCAACATGTAAAATCGCATATTTACGTATCTCAGAATGGAAATGTGGGTATTTGGAGAAAATCGATAGAATTACAACAAATGACTCAAAATTAAATACCAATGGAAGGTGCCAATACATTGGAGTGCTTATAAAAAATGCAAAGTCATTAATTTTTAGTAATTCAGCAGCACACCAGTCATTCAGTGCAGTTTCAAAACATTTTACATCATAGATTATGTTAATGTTCCCACCATTTTGCAGAATATGCTACATCATTAAATCATAATAGTTCAGCTGCCCCTCAGCTGCACACTGTAATTTCAAAGTGTGTTACATCATAAATTATGTTAATATTTCCCACCATTTTTTAGTATGCCATGATATCGTTAAATTATAGTAGTTCAGCTACACGCCAGTCACCCACTACAATGTCAGTGTGTCGTACCTCATAAATTATGGTAATATTTACTGCCATATTTAAGTAGGATAACTCTGCTGCTGCTGATCCTTTCACTGCAGCGTACAGCCTTAAAATGACGAAACTCGTGCAATTGAAATAGCAATAAAGGAGGAGAGTAACTTGATTTAATTCATCCTTTTGGCCTAGAGAGGGAAGAGAAAGGGGAGGGTGTACTGCATTTAGATCACTGTCTGCGCCAGAACTAGCGCAATAAATGGGTGACCTTCATTTTCCCGTCATTTTTAGTCACACACTTGGCCAGGAGGTGTATGCAGACACATGACTATTATTATGTCACATCCTGACCTCGAATGTACAACATACGACTGCCCTAGGGGCGTAGTTTTGAATCAGGTTACACAGTGACTATGAGATAAGGTCGTTATTTGCACTTATATCCGCACTGATACCCTACTACCAAAGTCGTCTGAATACGTTATAGCAGACTTTATCCACTATAAAGTTAAGCCATCTATATTTCATCCTATTCTCTGCTATACGTATCAGTATTTCAGCCACACTACCGTGGTGTCCAAAGCGTAGGCTATGTGTGCGACATGCAGGTCAGCTGCCCCCGAATAAAGTACTCACTTTTTTTCGTTGATGACTAGGCCTACAGTGAAATATATGTCTTGAAACGTCATTGTATGTAAGGTTCCAGTGTCACTGCTTAAAACATTTATTAATTATAATGACAGCTATTTCTGAAGATTTCCATTTTCAAATACGTCTACTTATCCTGACGTATATATAAGACCTGGTGTGACTGGATCTGGTGACTGTTCTCGTTATATTTCACGTGATATTCTAAAATATGGATTTCACGTCGATTTTGTGCTGTTTCATACAGTGTGTCGTAATATTTTGAAATAATATTGAAGATAGTTTCATTAATTTCTTGACAGTTGACACTATAGATTATATTTATATAGTATTGGTTATATTTATATAGTATTGATTATATTTACGTAGTATTGATTATTACGACAGTTGTCTCGGAAGATTTCCATTTTCAAATACGTCTACGTTGTGCTGACGTATACTGTATATAACATCTTGTGTGACTTTATCTGGTGACTGCTCTCGTTATATTTCACGCGAGACTCTAAAATATCAATTTCACTTCGATTTTGTGCTGCTTTGCACAGTGTGGCGTATGATTTTGATATTATATTGTAGATATTTCCTGTGATTTTTGACGCACATACCGTAGTATGTAAATATAAAACATCTAATTGTAGGAAATATCTACAATATTATATCGAAATATTACGTCACACTGTATAAAACAGCAAAAAGTCGACGTGTAATCGATGTTTTAGAATTTCACGTGAAACATAACGTGAACACTCATCAGATGCAGTCACACCATAAATTATATATACATCAGGACAACGTAGACGTACTTGAAAATGTAATCTTCCGAAACAGCTGTTGTAATAATCAATAAATGTTTTAAGCAGTGATACTGGAACCTTACCTACAAAGTACTAAATGGGCTGCTCCGTGCATGTATCTTAACTGCTCCTAAAATCATTCAATTTGGAGCCAAACATAGGCAGCTGGACATTGACAGCTGGTCAGTGCACAACTATCTGCAGCAGTAAATGTAGCTGCAAACCTACACCACTAACTAAACCAATGAGTATGGGTACAGGAGAAACAATATGACATCAGTTAGTATTCTCGAGAAGAATAATACACCTTCGCAACAGGCAGGAAAAGAAAAGCAAATAGATGTTTCTGCTAAACTAGCCTCAGCAATGTCTCCAAAATATTAACAAGGGACTAAAACCAACAGGCAAGAAAGATCTACTACAAAACCGTCTGACCATGGTACCTTAGTCCTGCCTGATACATATGATGATGAGTGTTCGTTTAGTGATATGGACGTCGATGTCGACCTGAGGGAACCACGAAGTTTCTAAAGTAATCTCCCCACCGCTACAAATTCACCACCTCAGAGGGACGATTGGCGAAAAGAAAGATAAAAGACCCCGCCGCCAAGACGGCTACCACACTACAGTGGAACGTCATAATCATGCGACAGAACTAGATCTGAACGTTTCCTCAAAAAGTGAGAGATGTGTAGCAACTGCGACTTCTATCATAGGGAAGACCAAAAAGTAAGTTTCTCAAAACTCATTTTAAGTACTTTGACGTCCGTGTACTATTTGGTTACAACCTTCTCAGAAAAGACAACCTTAGTGAAAAGAGAGCTGAAGGAAGAGTGACAATTTTTAACACTGCATTTTACTCCTTGCCTCACCCTCTCACCACCACATTACAAGTGGTCATTGTATCAGTGTATGTGAGCCAAATATTAACAATACGTTCAGTGGTTACGTTCTGGACCAAAGACTCCTATTGAACTCAATATGCAGCTCGCTCATTCATTAATCCTGTATGGAGATTTTAACACACTAAATGTGCTACGCGTCTCAACCTGGCTCAGGGGTAAAACCACAGAGAACGTCCAAATGTCCTCACATACTCTGAGGTGATAAAAGTCATGGGATAGCGATATGTACATAATTATACAGATGGCGGTAATATCCCGTACACAAAGTATAAAAGAGCAGTCCATTGGCGGAGCTGTCATTTGTACTCAGGTGATTCACGTGAAAAGATTTCCGACGTGATTATGGCCGCTCTAAGGGAATTAACAGACATTGAACGGGTGTGGTAGTAGGAGCTAGACGTATGGGACGTTCCATTTCAGAAATCATTCGGGAATTCAGTATCCTGAGATCCACAATGTGAAGAGTGTACCGAGAATACCAAATTTAAGGCATTATCTCTCACTACGAACAACGCAGTGGCTGACGGCCTTCACTTAACAACCGAGAGCAGTGGCGTTTACGTAGAGTTGTCAGTGCCAGCAGATAAGTAACAATGCGTGAAATAACCCCAGAAATTAATGTGGAACTTAAGACAAATGTATGCGTTAGAACAGTGCTGTGAATTTTGGTGTTAATGAGGTACGGCAGCAGACGAACGACGCGAGTGCCTTTGCTAAGAGCGCGACATCGCCTGCAATGTCTCTCCAGGGTTCGTGACCACATCGGTTGGACCCTAGAAACTGGAAAACCGTGGCCTGGTTAGATGAGCCCCGGTTTCAGTTGGTAAGAGCTGATGGTATGGTCCGAGTGTGTCGTAGACCCCACGAAGCTCAAGTTGTGAACAAGGCACTGTACAAGCTGGTGGTGGCTCCATAATGGTGTGGGCTGTGTTTACATGGAATGGACTGGGTCCTCTGGTCTAACTAAATTCATCATTGACTGGAAATGGTTATGTTCAGCTACTTGGAATAGTTCATGGAATTCATGTTCCCAAACAACGACGGATTTTTTATGCGTGACAGTGCACCAGGTCAGTGTACCACAATTGCTCGCAAATGGTTTGAGGAACATCCAGGACAATTTGAGCAAATTATTTGGCCACTCAGATTGGCCAACATGAATCCAGCTGAACATTTTTGGAACGTAATTCAGAGGCCAGTTTGTGCACAAAATCCTGTGCCGGCAGCACTTTCGCAATTATTGATGACTGTAAAGTCAGCATGGTTTAATATTTCTGCAGGGGTCTTCCAATGACTTCTTGAGGCCATGCCATGTCAAGCTGCTGCACTAAACCGGACAAAAGTAGGTCTGACACCATATTAGGAGGTATCCCATTACTTTTGTCACCTCAGTGTACATGTCTTTTGAACAAGGGGCAAAGCAGGTTATCCAGTACTGCAACAGGGTTGCTCACTGCTACTCATCTCTAGGTCTCAAGTCTGGTGGTCTAATGGTAAAGCGCGCACCTGGAAACCGAGAGGTCGCAGGATCGAATCCCAGTTGGACCACTGAAATCTTCAGTCTGTCTTTAATGTAGCCTTCACCTCTGAATGACGCGAAGAGTCACCAGGAACGACACGTGAGTTGGATTCTACATTAAACTGTAGTCCTTCTTTCCCCAGTTGGATAACTGGGACATATTAAGAGCACGAAAGTAGCCCAAGTGGCGTCAGATTGAGCGACTTGCTCTTGGTCATTAAGCCACATTCAAATATCTCGGTATGCTCACCAGTCCTTGCACACACTCCTCAGTGGGATGTGGTCGACGATTTGTACTGTAGTAACCGCTTACCAGTTTGGATTAACTTGTCTCACAGAGCAGTGTCCAAAAGAAATGTGCCACAGTGGAAGTTCAGTAAGACTAACCCCGTTTATCCTGCTGGTGTCTTTGAACAGTGTGACATTGTCCACTATGACATTGCGCCTCAAACCGCGTGGCCACACCGCGCGGCCCCATGATCGAAAATTTAAAGTCAGTTGAATCCCAGATCCCGGTAATTTTAAAAGCTTCAAGGGTTTTCCGTCGGATTGGAGAAATAAAGCACCTTCCAAATTAATTTCTTGAGGACAATCTTGTTCTCGTTTCCATTGGCTCCTTGGATACATGTATTAGCATCTGTTCCTTTTCTTACTACTACAACTTCCTGTTTCATATGAATTTGAATCCTCGTCATCTCCTTGAAGTATCCCTTAAGCGTTTGGGAGGTATATATGCACTGAGTCACTTGAACTTTTTTGCTGATGATGATTTATCTCAACCAACCCGTATTTTCTTAATCGTTCTAGTCCAGATTTGACACTGAAATGTATGTTTTTAAGGTTGATATGATACCTACATTTCTACTTAGGTCAGTTACTGTACCACTCAGCTCATAACTTATTTCCTGAAATAAGAATGCGAATGCATTACGTGTAAGATGAGATGCTATTGTGGGAGTCTGATCCTTTTTCAAGAAGTATCTTCCAAGTATAAGAAGCTCCTGCCTGGAATGGTCAAAGCATCCTGGTGTAGGATCACCTTGTGAATCTCATGATTGTTCTCGAGTGTCCATGATGCAAAAGGTTTGTGTAACGAGTATTCTTGACGAATGATTCATTCGTCATACTCGAATGGAGCAGCTATGCTGAGTGATCACATTGTTCTTGCGTGGTTCCAAGCCTAGACATTTAAGGCACTGACAGTTCTTTGGTGTTAACACATTGTGTTTCAGTGTAAAGTGAAGTGCTGCCGGTTGTATATGTTGGTTTTAGATCATACACCCACCCTGTTTCAAACGAAGACATATCACGATCTCTTTAACACTAAAATCAGCGAGACGGCCGCTCTTGTCCACAGTCCTCAACTCAAGACAGTCTATTGTCGCCACAACTTTATATCCTTCACCTACTTTAGAGAAGAAACCATACATGTTATGAATCAGTCTGTCGTTGAGAAACGAATTCATAGCAATATTGCATTGAACTGTAATTGTGCTAACCAGTAGTATATCCACTGAATGACCTGACTCATAAATTTCTTTCGGATCTTTTTGCACAATTTGTTCCTTTGACAAACCTGCTAACGATCCTATTGAATTTTCCTTTGTCAAGTCTATTATCCACTTGGCCATTCTTATTTCAGTTTTAATTGTGTTGACGTTCACGCATAATTTGAAACCTGGTACTGCTTCTTTTAAAAATTTGTTTAAATTATCAGTGTCATATGCGCCCTGATGTAGTTGCAAAACTTCACCACTTCCCAGATGCAGCTTATGGTTTGATGCAGTGATATTTGGAATTGTGTTGTAAGTTCCTAAGCCTATCAGCGCAGTGCTCCAACCCTCTTTGCCCAGTTCAGTTTTTGGGCAGTAATTCACACTTAGTACTGACAATCGGCCATTTAAATTCAAGCTGTATGACATCACTCTTCAAGCTCATCTGAAGAACTGTGGAGATTGTCGTTTTTATATTCCGCTTGTAGTGGCCAGGATGAACATGAGACATAGGTGTCCACAAAGATGTGTACTGAACTTTTGGTTGTGTTCAAAATTGTGAAATAAATGGTTTCTGGTGTAACGGAGTAATTTTTTTAAGGGAAGTGCAAATCGGCA